>NC_064671.1:63832079-64137793 GCF_943734685.1 Anopheles coluzzii | reverse complement strand
GCAATTGTAGAAACAATGTCGTTTTGCGATAAGCATGAGTCAGCTTCTTTGTGCGTCATCCTCAGGTCTTTGTTCGAACTTTTGACATGGAATGTCGCAGACGGTTATTCAAATGCGACGAGTTTCCGGATTTCCAAGCACAAAGAATGTAGAATGCAAATCATTTTTATTTTTGCGATTAAAGTATTTGCGGGAAAAATGTAATTTCTAAAAAAAAATGAATATGTATGATTTTAATTTTTGTTTACTACAAGATCAATACAAATATCGATTATAGAAACCGATTATTTAAAGCATATTATAAAGGAATAATTTGCTTAGGGTAGTGATCGGCCGGTCTCGTGATACAGTCTAGAGATGGGATCTCCGGATCGCAACAACGGTTCCGTTCCGGTTTCGGCAGGGTTGAATACTCGATTCTGACTCTAGAAAAATCGAATCAATGGCCCCGCCGGAATCGTTTGGAATCGTTCGAAACCGTGCGGAATCGTAGTCGACCGATATTAATTAATGTAAGAAGACATTTACTGTATCTTTTACTTTCTCCATCCAGTTAAAGTTGGAATAAGAAGTCATTCTGTTATACCCCTAATTATTTAACATTTCAGTACTTACATCATAATTAGTACAAGTAGTCCCCGATATACGCGGACCTTTATTCAATATCAAATCAAATAATTTAGTTAGTGACTATAACTTCTCATTAAATACAACATTACACGAACATTTGCTATATTTTGACTCAAAACAACGTGATTCGACTTCGGAAATTTGAGATACGTGGTTTCTCTCGACCCCCATTAATTGCGTATCTCGAGAACAGCCTGTACTAATTTCAATCGCAATCTCAATCGCAATCTCAATCGCAATCGTAATCGCAATCGCAATTAGAATCCCAATGCCAATCCCAATCCCAATCAGAATCCCAATCGAATCTCAATCTAATCGCAATCCGAATCCGAATCCCAATCAGAATCCCAATCGAATCGCAAACGAATCCAAACCCCAATCAATTCGCAAACGAATCCCAATCCCAATCGAATTGCGATCAAATCCCAATCGCAAAGGATTCTTTTAGGGATTCAAATCCTACAAACGGGATCCGATCCGATCGAATCTATCTAGAGATTGAATCTTCGAATCTACCGAATCCTGAAACTCACAACACTAGTCCGGAGTCGTTCGGAATCGTTCGGAGTCGTTCGGAATCGTTCGGAGTCGTTCGGAGTTGCCCGGAGTTGTTTGGAGGCGGAGTCATTCGGAGTCGTCTAGAGTCGATCGGATACTACCGGAATCGAAGTTGATCGGAGTATACCTGAGCCGTCCGGTGCAATGTGCTTGTGATTAGGCATTTCATTTCGTAGTTTTTTTTATTCACTTTGTATACAGTCTAGTCATGGGCGGGTCGACCCGAACCTATCGGGTCGGAGCCATCCGTAAGCGACCCGGAATTGTTCGGGTCGACCCGAAAGGTACAAGTAGGTTCAGTGGGTGCAACGACTCCGGTAGGTGCGAGAAAGCATAAGCGACTCCGACTCCTACCGTGGCCCGACCCGACCCGAACTCGTTGCACCAACAGGTCGGAGTCGCTTATGCTTTCTCGCACCTACTGATCTTTCGGGTCGACCCGAACTCATTGCACCATAGGATTTGATTCCGACTCCGACCTAGCGCACCCGCTGCACCCACGGGTCGGAATCGATTCCGGCTGGCTCGCACCCGACTCCGGGTCGGGTCGTGAAATGAATCGTATGACCCAACCCTAATACAGTCCTTTGTCTCGCCTCTGGCGACTCCGAGCGACCCTGGCCGATTCCGGACGACCCCGAACGTCTCCCAACGACTCCGGACAGCTCTGAATGACTTCGATTCCAAAGAACTCCGGCCGACAATACAAAAACATACACGCAAGATTAATTGCTCATACTTACTCGATAAAGTACACTTCGCCACTGTCCGTGAAAGCCTTCTCCCACTTTGGCGGCAGCGGTCCCAGCCCGTCCTCATCGTCCAAATGATGATGATGGTGATGGGACGAGAGGTCCGTTTTTTGGTCATAGAAGCTACCCGTTTCGCTGTCCCCGGTGGCTATCGAAATGCTGCCATCATTACTTTGCTGCTGCTGCTGCTGCATCTGAAGATGATGATGGTGATGATGATTGTTGTGTTGGTGGTGTTGGTGCTGTGATGGATGGGGCGGTGGCATACTGTTGCTGCCGTTGTTTCCCGTGCCACCGTTTGCTGGTGGTGGCAGTGGCGGCAACCCGCCGTTCGGTGGCCCTCCCCCATTGTTGTTGCTCTGGCGTCTCTCGAGGGAATTGACATTTCCCGCAGCACTGTTACCATGGTTATCGTTACCAACGCCCCCTGACAGGGCATGCTCCGCAGGGCCGGCGGAGGAGTCCGATTTCACACCCATGCTGTTGCTGCTGCTGTTGTTGCTGGTGCCTCCCGCCGATTGACTCATGTTTATGCTTCACTTCCGGACAGCGAGGGGGCGGCAATCCGAGACACACAATGCACTTTGCTGTGTGCGGCGGCGGCGGCTGCGCTGTTACGAAGCGATTGCACCATACGGGGCGCGGCAAAGGCAGCAAAGGGTCGCCTGTTGCAAAGTAATTACCGACCCCGTAATTCAAGGACGGTGGCGTGGTGCGTTGTTGCACGGAGGACAGAGAAACCAAACAAAACAGACAAAACAATCACAGTTCACGTGTAGAAGATTAAAATAATCCTATGCACAGGCGCATAACGCACACAGACACTGGTCTCACTGGAAAAGCCAACGTTTCCCTCCAACGATTGTGGTGGCAAGAGGGAAAGGGTCAAAATACTTTTTTGCACGACAAATTATTGCAGAAGTAGAACACGAACTCCGATTTACACACATCCACATGCCATCGAATGCGACACACCACTCTGTGTGTCTGACCAGCGTAGAGGAAGCCGGAGCCACGACACGATCGATTTGGCCTTTTTTTTTGTTTGTATGGTTGGTTCACGGGTGACCGACGCAAGCGATGGCCAAAAATATACACTTTCACCAGCGTGCGCGCGCGAGATTGCTTGCGCACAGCAGCAGAGAAGAGGAGCGCACGAGCGCGCGCAACCAACACGAATCGACACAGCTCCAGGGCCCTCTTGGACCGGCGGCGGACGGTTGGCTTTTCTCGAAACAAAAAAGCGACGATTTTTCTTCACCGCTCCTTCCTTAGTCACCTTGATTGACGCGATGGATCGAGAGCGCGATCGAGTTTGCTGCTTTTAATGCCTCCGGAGGTCATCACACTGCCACCGACAGGCACCTGTCACATACGCGCATTGGCCATCCGGCCCAATAAACCGAGCAGAGGACACACACACACACACACTGTTCTCACTTTTCACTGCGCTCACGCGGAGAAGAATGCGGTTTTATGCATTGCACGTGGCCTCAACGGGATGCATCGTGCGCAAAAATAACAAGAGGAGCTGCTGCTGCTGCTGCCAGCAAATGCTAATGCAGGTTCGTTGGGACGACGCAGCGAAATACCCGCAAAATACCGGTTGATGACGTGTTGCGGCTGTGTTGTGCCAGCGCGAATTCCTTTCCCTCTACGGTGATCGAAGCAGGCGGTGGTATATCATCATCGTCGTCGCCGTCGTCTTCGTTGCCCCGTTTCTGTGTTTTCTCTCTAATACACACCGCAGGGTGTAAAGGTAACTGGCGATGAGGTTTGGGTCGTATTATGAATCACCATCACCGCTGTGGATTTGTTTCACCTTCGCTCTACTTCTTCTCGGTTGCGTTTGCTACAAGGAATTTAATACATGCCCTCACACACACGCACACTGACCTGGGCGGGGGGGAGGGGAGGAGGAGCTAGATAGTGTGCAGTAATGCTACACTACGCCGCACTGAAGCAATAGGGCTACCGAGCAACCGAAATTCGAATGGAATGTTGCCCTTTTTTTCTTACTCTTTTCTTCACCGTCGCACTCTTCTCTCTGTCACACTAAAGCCTTACCCCAAAAAGGGTGCATGGCGGGAGTAAGAACTACACCAACTGAGGTTCAGCGCACGATTGTGCTCTGGCTGCTGTTTTGCAATTTGCGTTTTCCGTCACCCGTTTGGGCCGCTCACACACACACACGTTCACACGCACACTTACTACTACAAACACACTGGGGCACTGTTGTCGTTCCACAAAGCTGCTACAGCTGGGAATATGTTGAGCATAAAGATGGGTGGTGGGCGGTGGTAGACAGAACGTAGCATTTGCATTAGCTGCCGTTTTGTTTTGACGCTTGTGAGAAGCGTGCGTGGTAGAACACCTTCGTTTGAACCTTCAGCCCGGAAATGTCACAACTAAAAACCGCTCGGCAAAGACTTTGCACCGTTCCTGTAAATAAGGGAGAGGAAAAAAAGAGATGAAATGAGATTAAATTGTAAATTGTTATGCATAATATAAATAATACATAAACTGAGAGCATTTTTTTGCTGAGAAAAAACCAGTAATTGATACTCCTTATACGATAGGACGTGAAATTAAAAACTAATAGCAGCTACTCCTACTCTAGTTATAATTTCTACCCATATTCTGTCCTCTTCCGCTCCTCGCTAGCGACGCTCTGAAGTGTCTCAAAAATGCTCAAAATTTAAATGACCCGCATTGGAGCATCCGAAGGGAACATGAAGACATGGACACGACACGAAAGACTGATACCGTTTAAATGGAACCGTTTCTCCTTCGTTCGGCCACCATCGTCCACCTGTTGGACCCCCATCACCCGCCAGTACCGACTCCACCATGTGTCATCAGCATAAAAATCGGTCACAGATAGGGTCACCGAGGAGAAAGATGGACAGCTGGAAGAAGGAAGGAATGAAAAAGGGAAGGAATATGGTGGTGGCTCTTTAACTTTCTTTTCATTCATCCTGCAGAAAAAGGGGACAAAAAGACATCATCCTCATGCAAAGATGAGGAGGACCACACCGTGCCGCAGCAGTGCTATCTTTAGCGAAAATCAACATCACGTATGTGAAGCGTTTTTTGTGGTTGGTCCACGGCGACATGCTCGCGCGGAATCATCACTTCCCTCCACATAAAACACGCACACATACATACACACACGCTATGTAGCTGTACGTGCAGCGAGTGTGACCGAGCGAGACGGCAAGCAAGCGAAACAGCATCGGCCAACGAACCGAGGGGTGGAGAGTGTGAGGAATGGGGCGCAAGTGGCGAAAGTTGCATAATAAACATGTCATTATTTCTATCATTTATCTCCTCTCGCTCGCTCCCGTTTACCGCAAGCACAATACACCAGCAAGGCAGGCGTTGAAGCTCGGCCAGTACCGTTGGTGGTGATGGTGGTGATGGTGGTGGATTTTCTCATGTTCTCTCCCTCGTCGCACACACACCTGCCACTTACGATCGCACATGGGAGGAAGAGCAGCAGCATCGCTATGCTACCTACCATTCCCCTTTGCTGCAAACAGGTTAATGATGCTCCAAAGGGATAGCAGCATAAGCAGGAGAGAGAGAGCGATAGAGAGAAAGAAGAGGAGAGAGAGGAGGAGGAGAGAGAGAAAGAGAGGAACCTACTAAACCGTAAACTTTTGTTTTCTTTGCTTGATTCCCTCGTTTCCCCGTTTCCCCCTTTCGCTGGCTCGTTTTGTACACACAACGCTGACGGACTGCTGCTGCGTGTGTTTTTTCCCATCGATCTAGCCACCCGGCACAACTACACAGCCAGCATTGCAACGGGCGCATAATTATGTATACCACACATTAATGAAAGTCGTTTGGGTCGTCGTCGTTCGTCTTGCGTTTTTTTTTATCCAGCACCACCGTTTTCTTTTCTTCTTCAGTTCCCATCGCCGTTTTTCTGCTTCTTCGGGAATTCTGAACGGTAGGGAATTGTGCTTGTTCTTGACAGCAGAGCAAAAGAAATTAAGCTGCCCCACTACACAACCACGGGGTGCAACGGTTGTTCATCTTAATTTTTGCTCCTTCCTACACCCAATCCTCCCGAGATTCGAGAGTTCTCTTAAGACAGTATCGCCGACCGGTCGGGAGCACTTGAGCACAATGATCGATGGGAGAACACTTCTGCACGTCTGTGTGTGTCTCGAATGGCGTTTTGTGTCCACCGTGGGGTTCAAACGATCAATAAAAGCTCCGACCGAAGGATGGCTACTTGATGGGAATGCCAATTTTATGCAACACGGGAACAGAATGGGAAGCGGCAGGGAGGGATATATGTTTTTGTATGCATTCCACCGAATCACCCCCCCCCCCCCACCCCCCACAGAAGCGCACGACAAGTGAATGTGTTTGGGGCCCGAAAAGCCCCTTACGCCGCGGCGGCGACCATTGAGCGGCCGTTTATTTTCCTTCTCCCTCTTTCCACTGTCAACTTGTGAGTGTGTGTTGGTGTGCGTGACACGCAGGGCAGGACAAGTGGGTGCGCGCGTGTGTGTGTGTGTGTGCGTATTATGCATGTGTGTACGACACACTCCGGATCTGATGGAATTCCATTCATCGCCCCTTTCGGTTTTTTCGACGCAAGGCTGTCACAATTTTATACATTCCTTCAGTTGTGCGGTTGCTTGCTGGCAATGTAGCTTCCATATTCCTACCACAATAACACAACGACGGCACTTTAAAACACTTTCAACAAGAGTTTTGAACACACAAACACACAGCACGGCACACTTGGGGCAGGGTGCAGAGCAAGGAAAGTTGCTTCTCTCCAGGCATCATCGCCGCACCGCAAATAGATCGGGAGTTCACCACAAATACACACCGCACCACTCCTTCCCCGGTCATACCTTCATCTGTATCGTTGCGTACTATCACCAGGTAGTCGATTGCCGCACACAAACTGCACCGAACGGAACGTTTTCAAAGGAAAAACAGCGTCAAAAGGTTGAGCTGCACCTCGTCGTCAGCCTCCATTTTCAAACAAAACGTCTTCTTCTTGTTGTTCGCGGGCGTGTGTGTGTGTGTGCGTTAGAGCGGGTGTCACTTTTCACCCCGAGTCGAAACGTCAGGTTGGTTCAGCGCTGCGGTGCAAAATGTCTAATGACAGTGTAACGGATTTTGTGTGCGTGATTGTGGATTTAATGGAGTGCAAAGCACAATTGTTAAACAAACTGTAGGTATTTTCCTCCGCCTCGTATCCTGCCACTTATGAATTTTAAAAAGACAAACTTTGGCCGTAATTTTCCAACTTCCAATGTTCCGTGGCGAAGCGTTTGTTTGACCGTTATTTTGACATTGCTTTCCGGTGAAAATTCTACAACGGTCGTACAGTTTCATAATGCTTATAGAATGGCGGTTGAAAGCGTTATGTTTCGAACCGATATTTGGTACGTTACTTGTAAATTTAGCTCGATTACAGAGCATTTATATAATTTGGAGGCTACAAGTACACGACGAGAGGGTTTCACGGCCGCGAAAGTCGTGTAAAAGGCAGCTGCCAAAATGTCGTACTTTCCCAAATAGCCAGCTCGTACTGTATAACCGATTTAGGGCTGTTTAACGAAAAATCGTTCCGATGTCGTACTTTGTAGCTGATTAAGAGATTGTTGTGGGCAGCCGTGCCGACCCCTGGACTTGTAGTGGCAGTTGCGCTGCCACCGGTCAACAACAGAGATAGACGGTACTTTGCGGAACTATGGAGCTTTTTAACAGGCACATGGTACTTTTAGGAACTTTGCGGCTGATTAGCACTATGTGTAGGGTTCATGATGGAACTTGAAGGCTTGTTAAGAAAGGGTACTGAACTTGGATGAACTTTAAGCTTTTTAATGCATGACATCGGTACAAGGTGGCTCTTGTCAAAGTGTCAAAGATGGACGCCGGCAATAATCTCATTGCTGCAGCACAAGTTAGATTCGTTAATTGAAGAATGAATATTGAGTGAAGTGATTGTGATTTTACTTGTGTAAATTTTTGTGTAATTCATCAATACAAAGGATTTAAAAATATACATATGTGTTTAAACGAAACAAATCTTGTTGTTTATTTCATCGATGACGCTTGCTTGAAAATAAAACACAAAGAAAAATAATCCCTGGCATCGTGGCATAAGGAAGCTGCTTAGGCGCTGTTTGAAAGACCTACATAGAACTTTGATGCTGTTTATGCTACTGCAAAAGGCGAATTAGAGCAGCGATCTTTAGCTTGCCAAAATGAGCTGCTTAAGCAATTCTGGCTATTTGGGTTGTGGCTGATTAAGAGTTAAGAAGTAATAAAAACTGGAAAGATAAAGATCCCCGCCATGACACTCGAACTACTACTGATGGAAAGCACTATATCCAACAAAATACCTGGGAACCAAACGATACAGACCCCCACCATGTCACTTGTACCAGTACTGCTGGAAAGGACCCAAATAGCCAGCTCGAACTCTATAGCTGATTTGGGGCACACATCGCAACACATTGCAAGAAAAGGACAGCAATATAATGATGAGTTGTGATATGCCATCTATTGGTTTGCTCAATGAAGCTGTGGAGCTTTCGTTTTTTTATGGATATTTGATTTTCCAGTCGTTAAAGCTGAATCTCTGGCGCTTGGGTTCTGTACAAATGGAACAGAGTTGTTAAACAATCGTATCGTTCTAGTTCTAGCGATGCATAACTTCAATGCAAAATCATACAACAGTACAGAGGGAATGAGAAAGCTCTCCAAGCGAGAGAAGCTTCCCTGGTTGGATATTCCACCAACAGATCAGCCTTTTGCTATTTTTAGAATGCATGAGTCGTTTGCCGTCTGCTAAACGAAATCTTTCTATATTCCGTTTAGGTAGAGAACTTGAGTCGTTTAGAAGCCGTTTAGTGGTCGTTTAGTGGATTTGTGGCACTTGGGTTGGGCAGCAAGTAAGATTTGAATAATGGTCTATGGTGTGATACCCATGTATCTGACCACACGACCACATTCATATAAATTTTTGCTTGGGAAGTTAGAGGGCTATAAGGTTATGATTAGATGGAGCTTGTGGAAACACATTGCAAGAAAAAAAACTTAAATACAGTAGGGTAACTGTACCAGTTTTCGGCAGGCTAGTGCAGCAGTTTCACAAAAATTGCTCACACATCAATATTTTTCATTATTTTTCTTGAAAGTGTTGTTATTCTGGTTGATAAACTATCATAGTATGATACAATATTTTTTATTTACCGGTTCAAAGCCCTTTTTCATAAATATTCGTGAAAATGCAAACATTGATTTTGCTCCTATTTTCGGCAGTTTGTTCCTATTTTCGGCAGGCTGTGTTCCTATTTTCGGCAGCGCGAATACGGGTCAGAAAATGTTTGTATCAATGTGAATATGTACAAAAAATGTTTAAAGCAATTTAACACTCTTACTTTCCTAAGATTGGTGTTAAAAAGCACTTTAATTATTAATTTTATGTTGCTTATTTTGGCCCGTTTTGACAGCCATTTTGATGCGACTTTTAAACAGAGCACAGTTTGATGGTTTTAGCGTACGGTGCGAACTGGCTTACAAATATTTATTTTTCTCTTAAGTTAGTGCATTGTTTGTCGTAAAATTGGTGATATTTGGTACAAAAAAGGTCATATTATGTGTCGACATACGCATTGTAGTGTTCTGATCAATTTTAAAAGGAATATTCAGCCATATTAAAAGTGTGTTATTGTTCCGAGTTTCGGCAGGAGCCCACAACATTGAGCTGTCAAAAATGAACATTTACTGTGTACCTATTTTCGGCAGCATTTAAAGTGAAAAATAACCTGTTTATCGTGAGTTTAAAATTCCGAACAAGTTAGAATAAATTTAATAAGCATAAAATCTTTAATATATACCACTTTTTCATTGGCTGGTATTATTGAATCCGTTCGTAGCGGCGGCGTACGTCCCGACACTCATTTTCTTAACGTACTAGATGGTTGCTACAGTTATTCACCGCGGCGTTGTAGGAGCGGGCAAAGTGTATGAATATCAGGTGGTCTCATAGCCTGTTTTTTATAGCAAAAGTTGAACGTCACTTTTTGACAACATGGGTGAAAACATTTCCCCAAACAAGCTTTCTGACGACTTGCCTTACACACAAACAATCTTAGAATCTTCGTTATTTGCACTGAAATACCTTAAAAAGCACCCAATATGTTACTGTAAGCTAAACCAAATCTGAACTAATTAAAATCCATTTTTGGATCAAAATAATGCCGTCGATGAGAACACCAATGTGTACTACGTATGTGTTGCTAAGAACAAAGCGAACGGTTCCTATGGAAATTCACTTCACCCATTCTGTTAAAAGGAGATTTTTTTGATTTCGAAATTAGTTGTCAATTTGTATGGGACGAGACCACCTGATATTCATACACTTTGGGAGCGGGCTCAAGAAATGTGTTGCCATCTCTAAAATTTCATGTGAGTGCCGTACGTTCCCGCTACGAACGGATTCAATAATACCAGCCATTGTTTTACTGTTCTGATTCTCTTAATCACAAAACCTGCCGAACGATTGGCTGGTACAGTTACCCTACCAGTTTTCGGCAGTGTACCTATTTTCGGCAGGGTAACTAAAAACGTGAAATTCTGCACAAATGCGGTAAAAAATTTCACAAAATACAATTTTGAAGTGAAAGTGTAATTATTTGATTTTCACATACGAAGTTTCACACCATTTCATTACGTATTTTCCAAAATATCAAATAAATTGTGCTTTTTTTCGGCAGCTTTGCTGTCAGCCAATCGATCGGCAGGTTTTGTGATTAAGAGAATCAGAACAGTAAAACAATGAAAAAGTGGTGTATATTAAAGATTTTATGCTTATTTAATTTATTCTAACTTGTTCGGAATTTTAAACTCACGATAAACAGGTTATTTTTTGTTGGGGAGTGCCCTCGTGTAGACGGCCTTACAGGTGCAGATGCTGCATGGGCCTCCTTCTCTCAGGTGACAGGGACTGTCACCTGGAGACGAAGCAAGCACGAAGAGGTCACTCCCCCACGAGCCGAGCCGAGAGATAGACGTGAGCGGGTCTCCGTCTAAGGATTTGTAGAATATAAGTTTCATTGTAATAGATATAAGTTTTATAATCTGAGACTGTTTATGTTTTGTTTACCGTCAAGTTAAGTTGAGAACGTAGACATAACAACTGGCGACGAGTTTTAAAGTGATCGTGTTGTTTTGTGTCCGTCAAAAGCAACATTCGGAACCCGAAGTTACGTAGTGCGCGTCGTATTTATTTATTTATTCGTGTACGTGCGTTCGCGTTAAGTGTTTTTAAAAATACCACCAAGACGAAAAAAGGCTAGAATGAACAGTCAAGGCGACCAGGAGGCGGATGAGCAGCGTAGGCAATCGCAGCAATGGTTTCAACACGCTTTGCCTCCAGGACCGGCAAATCCTGCTCCAGTGCCAGCGATGCCGCCATTTCAGATGCCAACAGCCGAGAATGGTGTACCGCCATCGCAAATTGCAGGAACGTCGGGTCATCAACCTACGCCGGGAACGTCGGATGTAATGCAAATCGTGCTGCAACTCCAAACGCAAGTGAACAAATTACTTTTAATTCATCGTGAAGGTAATGTTTCACAACCACCGCTTGTATCATCGCCAGCCCCAAACCACGAGCAAATTCTAGATTCGCTTAGTGGTCATATAAAAGAGTTTCGCTTCGACGAAGAGGAAAGGGTTACCTTCGCGAATTGGTTCTCTCGATACGAAGATTTATTCGCTAAGGACGCTTCGAAGCTCGATGATGCAGCAAAAGTGCGGCTATTAATTCGGAAGTTGGGCAGTAGCGAGTACAACAGATATGCCAGTTTTATTTTGCCAAAACATGCTCGCGATTACACGTTCGACGAAACCGTAAAGAAGCTCACAGCTCTTTTTGGCAGCAAAGAGTCCGTTTTGAGAAGACGTTATAAGTGTTTGAATACCACTAAAGCATATAGTGAGGATTATCTGTCCTTTGCTTGCCGGGTGAACAGAGCGTGTGTGGACTTTGAGGTAGGCAAAATAAGCGAAGAACAACTGAAGTGTCTCATCTTCGTGTGCGGGTTACGGAACGAAAGCGACGAAGAGATTCGTACTCGACTTCTTTCACAAATAGAAAACCGGCCGGAGGTACGCCTTGAAGATTTAACGGAAGAGTGCCAACGTGTACTAAATTTGAAAATGGATAGCGCAATGATAGAAAAAACACCCATAGAAAGTAGTACAGCACGCAGCAAGAGCATTGACAAAAGCAGAAATGAACTACAGTCAGCCAGATCGCGAGGGTTTAGCCGTGATATTTGCTGTTACAAAGTTCCACCGCATGATTTATGGGCGTAGATTCATGTTACAAACGGATCATGCTCCGCTGTTAAGAATTTTCGGTGCACGCACAGGTATACCAATTTACACAGCAAATAGGCTCCAGCGTTGGGCTTTAACGTTGCTGCTATATGATTTTAAAATTGAGTACGTGCCAACAGACAAATTTGGTAACGCTGATATATTGTCCCGACTGATAGAAGAACACGAGCACCCAGAAGAAGATTATGTTATAGCGAGCATCGAATTAGACAATGACATGAATGCTATTATAGATAACGTAACTAAAGCAATGCCGCTAACATATAGCGATGTTAGGGAAGCAACTAAAAGAGATCCTACGTTGACAAAAGTATCAAAGTACATTCAGGAAGGTTGGCCTCAGAGAAAATCAAACGACATAATATTGAGAAGCTTCCAGACACGAAGCGAAGCATTAAGCACACTTAGAGAATGCATCTTATTCGGAGAGCGATTGGTCGTTCCAGAAGCATTGCGTAGGAAATGTTTGAGACAACTACACCTTGGACACCCCGGAATACAGCGTATGAAGTCACTGGCGCGAAGCTATGTTTACTGGCCTGGTTTAGACTCGGAAATAGATGAGTTAGTGAAGTCGTGTCCACAGTGCGCAGCAGCAGCAAAATCTCCTCCACATAGTACGCCAATAGCCTGGCCCACTACGTCTGCTCCGTGGCAAAGAGTGCATGTGGATTATGCGGGACCAATCGATGGATTTTATTATCTCCTTGCAATCGATTCTTTCTCAAAGTGGCCAGAGATAGTGCAAACGACCAAAATCACGACTCAAGCAACGATTCGTATTTTACGTGGATTATTCGCAAGGCTGGGTATGCCGAATGTACTAGTTAGTGACAATGGCACTCAGTTCTCAAGTGCGGAATTTGGAGAATTCTGTACCACAAACGGGATAGAACATATTAGAACCGCTCCTTACCACCCCCAGTCGAATGGACAGGCGGAGCGATTCGTAGACTCTCTTAAGCGAGGGCTAAAAAAAATCAGCGAGGGAGGAGCATCGGTCCAAGAGTCACTGGACATCTTCTTATTGATGTATAGAAGCTCACCCAATAGGCAGTTAGAAAACGGCAAATCACCAGCGGAACTGATGCTTGGGAGAAGAATGCGTACCTGCATGGAATTGCTTCGTATACCTCCCGAGTCTGAACCAGAATCTCCCGTGCCTCAACAACGCGTTCGCTGTTTCAAACGAGGTGATTTGGTATACGCGAAGGTCTTTGCACAAAACAAATGGAAATGGAAAAAAGGTGTTATAGAAGACAGGATGGGGAAGGTCATGTACCAAGTAGTCGATGAAGAAGGAAAAATATTTCGGTCACATATTAATCAGTTAAATCCTCGTTACACTAATTCTTATACCCTTGCAAATTCTTCCAGCACATACACACCGTTTAAACGTGCCTTGGATATGAGTATCTTGATGGATGGTAACGTGGCTATAACCAGACCAGACCCGGCTCCAAATGTCTGCGCGCAACCGTCCGATTCGACACTAGCAAGCGCAGCAGCTACGTGCTCGCCAACACCGCAGGTTCCTTGTCCACCACCATCAAGAGAGATTGCCATACGTTCGGAAACATTCCCGGAAGACATGCATAGTGAGCCTGCGATGCCAGTGCAGCCTCTACGCCGTTCTTCCCGAACACGAAGATCGCCGCGTTGGATGGCTATGTACAAACCGTATTAAAGTAGGGGGGATGTTGGGGAGTGCCCTCGTGTAGACGGCCTTACAGGTGCAGATGCTGCATGGGCCTCCTTCTCTCAGGTGACAGGGACTGTCACCTGGAGACGAAGCAAGCACGAAGAGGTCACTCCCCCACGAGCCGAGCCGAGAGATAGACGTGAGCGGGTCTCCGTCTAAGGATTTGTAGAATATAAGTTTCATTGTAATAGATATAAGTTTTATAATCTGAGACTGTTTATGTTTTGTTTACCGTCAAGTTAAGTTGAGAACGTAGACATAACATTTTTCACTTTAAATGCTGCCGAAAATAGGTACACAGTAAATGTTCATTTTTGACAGCTCAATGTTGTGGGCTCCTGCCGAAACTCGGAACAATAACACACCTTGGATTTGGCTGAATACTCTTTTAAATCTTGATCAGGACACTAAAATGCGTACGTCAACACATAATAAGACCTTTCTTGTACCAAATATCACCAATTTTACGACAAACAATGCACTAACTTAAGAGAAAAATAAATATTTGTAAGCCAGTTCGCACCGTACGCTATAACCATCAAACTGTCAATGGCTGCTCTGTTTAAACGTCGCATCAAAATGGCTGTCAAAACGGGCCAAAATAAGCAACATAAAATTAATAATTAAAGTGCTTTTTAACATCAGTATTAGGAAAGTAAGAGTGTTAAATTGCTTTAAACATTTTTTTGTACATATTTACATTGATAATAACATTTTCTGACCCGTATTCGCGCTGCCGAAAATAGGAACACAGCCTGCCGAAAATAGGAACAAACTGCCGAAAATAGGAGCAAAATCAATGTTTGCATTTTCACTAGTATTTATGAAACAGGGCTTTGAACCGGCAAATAAAAAATATTGTAACATACTATGATAGTTTCCCAAGCGCCACAGATTAAGCTTAAACGACTGGAAAATTGAATATCCATAGAAAAAAAATGAAAGCTCCACAGCTTCATTGGTTTGATCAATAGATGGCGTATTAAAACTGATTATTATATTGCTATCCTTTTCTTGCAATGTGTTTCGACCAGTTTCATCTTATCATGACCTATATATAGCCTTCTAACTTTCCGAGCAAAAATCTATAATGAATGGTCGTGTGGTCAGATACGTGGGTATCAACACCAACGACCATTACTCAAATCTCACTTGCTTCAGTGCTGGTGGTTTCCGTTGGAGTTTAGTATTTAAACAAACGTATCGCCGTTCTAGTTCTAGCGATGCATAACTTCAATGCGAAACCATACAACAGTACAGAGGAAATGAGAAAGCTCTCCTCCAAGCGATGAAGCTCAACTGGTTGGGGTATCCCACCAACATAGAGCGCCACCAGCTTTTTCGCTATTTTTAGAATGCATGAGTCGTTTGCCGTCTGCTAAACGAAGTCTTTCTATATTCCGTTTAGGTAGAGTGCTTGAGTCGTTTAGAAGCCGTTTAGTGGTCGTTTAGTGGATTTGTGGCACTTGGGTATCAACCAGAATAACAACACTTTCACGAAAATAAATGAAAAATATTGATGTGTGAGCAATTTTTGTGAAACTGCTGCACTAGCCTGCCGAAAACTGGTACAGTTACCCTACAGTTACCCTATACGCTCGGTAATCCGCACTTGATTGAGTGCGGACTTTCGAATGACGTTTTGACTTGATAATATTATTTTTTTTTAATCATAGTTCACTACTTTAGATCGAACACTGTTCACCGCGTGCGGATTAAAAAGGTGCGGATTACCGAGCGTATCTGTATAATGATGAGTTATAATACGCCATCTATCGAGCAAATCAGTGAAGCTATGGAGCTTTACTTTTTTCTTCTGATTCTCATTCCAGAGCTAATTCCAATTATAGATGCTATTATGATATCGATTCCGGAGCTAATTCTGATTCCGGAGCAGATTCCGAATAATGCTGTCGTTTAGTTTAATCTGTGTACATCCGAAAATACGGTTATAATCATACTATTTTCTGTTATCTCGTAATCAAATAGACATCTTCTCGAGATGGTTCTGATTTTTCTATTCTAATAAATAAAACTCGGTTTTTGTTTTTATTTGCAAAAATTAAATAATTCCTATTTTCACCGTTCGTGATCTCGACCCATAGTGTAAAATTTCAACGTTCGTAAACAATCCACGTGTGAAATATTTCACAGAACCATGTGCTGTCAAACCCGCGGCCGCAGAAACGTCAAAAAGACCAATCTTTGTCAAACACACATTTGCCGAACGTAAACAAACTACTGCTGCTCAAGATGGTAAGGAGAAATAATCTAATATCTGTAACATTTTTTCATCTATCGAGAACGTATTGCGTTCAATTAAATGCTGAATTTTAAACGCTACAATTGACTTTCGTTTTAGAGTACGGAAGACGCAGCTCCCGATCCCGTCCCGGTCGACGAAGATGCACAGCTCTATCCGTACTGCTATCTGTGCCACTTCCCAGCCCTTCAGGATGGTTTTTACCATCTGTTTGCCGAGCCGGACGAGTCCCTATCGCGGGCAAAGATTCTGGGCGACATCCTAGACATCGAGCTAACGCCGGAACTGTGCCATTCCCAGATCATTTGTGTGAACTGTAATATGGAATGCCTCGAGTATCATTCGCTCGTTCAGCGCATGGAAGCCATACGGACAAAGCTAACGATGACCTACAATCAAACCGTAATGAAGCTTACCGGCCTGACGGAAAAGGATCTGAAAGAGGGCCTCGTGGCAGTAGAAGACGGTGGCAACTTGGAAAATGATCTCCAAACTTTCAACAAGGACTTTGTAAGTAATTGCTGTGGTGGTAGGAGCGAATTTAAACAAAGCTGAATTATCTTTTTATTCTTTTTGTGTAATTTCCAGCTTTCGATGGAAGATATGTTTGGCGATATGGAAGCGCTGAACCCGGATGACATACACCTTAATTCATCCAGCGAGCAGCTTGATAGTGAGCTGCCCAAATTGGGTATCGAGTGGGAAACGATAACAGAATCAAATGAAGGAAGTATGCCATCCATTTCTCTAATACGTCCCACAGCTGCGCTGGGAGAAGAAACTCCCCATCCGGTTGGGCATATTAAGGAAGAATTGTTTACACCTCCTTCGGAAGAAAGTGAGCAGCTGCAGCCGATCGATTCGGCACTGATGGAGGAAAACGCTCCAGAAGCGTCACTTATTGGGAAGCTAGAGCAAGCCACCTCAAAGTTGCTGCCAATTGATACTGACGACACGCAAACCGTTGGTCAGGAACTGTCCGAAGAGGAAACGCTGCACCGGTTTATGCTAGAATCGAACGAAACAATCGTTGAAGTAGCTGGTGAAGATGGCACATCGATTTACTGCGTTTATAATGACGTCATAGAAACGCTCAGTGATACGGAAGAACAGTCTGAGACGGTAACGAAGGCGCTGGAAAGTGTCAATGCTGGAAATTTGTTAGAGTATGATGATGTGATTATTGATAGTGCATCGCAGATCAGCGCACACGAGGCGTATGAGATTGGGGAATCAACGTCATCCCCCTCGCTGATGTTGGAAAACGCGAATGTGACCAGATCGCGTTCACCGTCACCATCTCAGCAGGAGGAACCTTTACAACCGGTGAGTCGCTTTTAACTACATTTTATACACCATTTTACGTTCTTTAACATCATGGAATGGAAAGTTTGTTTTAAAGAGTAATTTATTACATTATGAGATTGGTTTCTAACAGTACAAACGCATTAGTACAATTTTCTTAAGTTTAAAAAAGCGTTACAATAGTGAAACGGTACAATATACAGCTATTTTTGTTGAAGTCTTGCTACCGACACGGTTCGGTTGTTTTTTTTTCGCGTTTCCTCTACTTCTTTACGGAAAGGATTCGCCATCGCCATCCTGCTACTGCTGTTGTTACTCCGTAGCGCTTGGTTCGATTTCGCATACGCGAAGTTTCAAATACCCTCAGGAGGATACGCCCGCCGACTGGCGGTTGCTGCGGTTCGAGCCGATCGAGCGCGGTTTCGGTTGCAGGTGCGTTCCAACGAAAACGATCAGCAGTGCTAGCAACATCCAGATCGGAATCATCATCACGTACATCGGTATCGATTTGTACTCGAGCTTCAGGCAGATAGTGATTTGGGAGAAAATTTTCAACACTATCCCAACCACGTAGTACTTGTAGTGGTGCAGTGAGATGAGCCGATTTGCGTGCTGCCTTTGCACGATTTCGATCACGGCCCACGCCACCAGTATCACGTCGTACAGCCATAGCGGTATGAAGACGAGGAACCAGTTCCAGTAGATTCGGTTTTCGAGCCGCAGACAGAGCACCACCAGAAACACTAGCAGAATGAACCAGGTGAAGAGCGCGCGCTGTACGAAACCCATTCGGGGAGATTAGGCGTTTCACGCAATGGTTGGCACGAATTGGTGTGAGTTGGTATTCCGGAGCGGAAGCAGCGATCGTGCTAATTGCTTCGTGAAGGAAAAACAGTGAATTGTTTTGTTTATATCGCTAGCGGCAGCTGTCAACTAGCGAAGCGGTGGCTGTCAAGGAAATGTATGTTTTCAAGATGAATTATTTCATCGACTTCTCTTTTGTGTTAAATGTTTCACATTGAAAAGGGAAACAGATAAAGAAACCGTCAAAATGATGGATTTGAATTTATGGTCCGAGTTTTAAACATTAAATACGTTAATTGCGTTACACTTTTTCCACACGATGGCTTTTTTGCGAAATCGAACGTTAGACTTCATATAAAAATATTACCAAGCAATTATTTTTTACATAAAGTTACGCAGGCGAAATCCGCAAAATCTGTCGCGTACGTAGGTCGTTCGTTCTTTAGAATGAACTGAATGAATCGTACGGTTCTGGTTCTTTGGGCACACCTCTATTCAAGACATCTACTGTTCCGGCCACGTTTGTCGTTAGCAAATCATATCTAAAACATGATTGGACAATAGTGATGCGCGTTCGGAAGCGAAGTCAGTAGGTTCATTCCGTTCCTCAAATGTAAGGATAGGAAATAGGGTTTTTATTTGATTTTTAAAATTCTGATCCTAGTAGGTTTGCCAGGACGGTAGGTTCAGTCGGAACGGTAGATTATCGAAATGTTCCAAATCCATCCTATCTTTGTATTCGAACCTCGTGAACCTACCAATTCCATTCCGTTATTTTCTGTTTTTTTTTTTTAATTTCCAATCACTATTGGTCGGAATAATATACCAGAGAACAGAGAATATACCAAACTTACCAACGCCAAACAATCTTAACAATATTTCACTTCCCTACAGTTTTACGTTAAAGTTGGAACCGACTACTACTGTACCGTTTGCTCTACGGACGATCCGGTTAAGGCGGACTGTCTGAAAAGCATGGCGCACCACTTGGCCGAAGAGCATGGTCAACAAACGCACCTGTGCGAGTTGTGTGATGTCATATTTTTCCAGAAACCATCTTACGTCGCCCATTTAGCCGAACACAGCGCCTCCGACGATCAGGACATGGAACGCGGCGTCTCATTAAGCTGCAACGTGTGCAGCGAAACGTTCACCAGCAAGCGCGCCCTTGAGCTGCACCGTAAAATGCACCCGCGAACGTCGCACGTCACGAACATGATCTGGAGCTGCGAGGTTTGCAACAAGAAGTATACCTCGAAAGCGTTCTACGATGTACACATGAACAAGCACGCCGGGCTGCGACCGTACAAGTGTGACCTGTGTGCGAAAGACTTCTCCTCCAAGTATGCGCTAGCGGTGCACCAGAAAACGCACAACGAGCGTCCCCGCACCTTCGTGTGCAACGAGTGCGGCAATTCGTTCTACAGCCGGCACAATCTGGTACAGCACGAGCGGACGCATCGGGCGGTGCGCGAGTACGAGTGTGCCGTGTGCCGGAAGAAGTTCTTCACGCAGCACAATTTAAACGTGCACATGGTGATACACAGTGCGGATAAGGCGTTCGCTTGCCGGGAGTGTGGCAAAAAGTTTGCGCGCAAGGCGGAGCTGCTAGACCACGAGCGTATTCACACAGGTAAGAAAGAAGGGAAGGTTGGAGGGAAACGTGGACGATTTTGTAAAGCAAATAATCTTAATTCTTTTGCTCGTATCGCCTATTCTTTTTGCGGCAGGTGAAAAACCGTTTGCGTGCGATATGTGCGATGCAAGCTTTGCGCAACGGTCAAATCTTCATTCGCACCGGCGGATGACGCATTTGAATGACAAACGGTTTAAGTGCGATCGATGTGATGCGGCCTTTAAACGGCGCCGATTGCTCACCTACCACATCAGGGCGATGCACACTGGTGAGCGACCGTACAAGTGTGATCTCTGCCACGCGACCTTCGTCTATCCGGAACACTTTCAAAAGCATAAGCGAATCCATACCGGCATCAAACCGTACGCCTGCGAGGTGTGCCATCGGACGTTCACCAGTCAGGACAATCGCAATGCGCACCGGTACGTGCACAGTGACAAGAAACCGTTCGAGTGTGTCACGTGCGGTGCCGGTTTTATGCGCAAATCGCATCTGTACACGCACATGCAGGAGGTGGGCCATCTGAGTGATACGATCGTGGTGAACCAGCCGCGCATTAGCGCCAACCGTACGCTGGAGTTTGAGACGGACACGTACGTGACCGATGGTACGGGTGAGGGCGAGCAGGGCCAGGAGATGGAGGGTTCGGATGAGGAGAACGTACAGTTAACGTACATTTGTGACGATGATAATGTGGACGGTGAGTTGGAAGCGGAATAGAGGTAAGTGTGATAGCAGTTCGGTTTGTTGAAATGGAAAGGATTATTCATTTGCGTTTCCGTTACATTTGCAGCACTGCCTTCAGTATTGGAGGGAAAACTAGCTGAACGAACGCTATAGTTCCGTACGCTTTTGGACAAAAGCATTATACTGCATCCAAAAGCAAGCTGGTCTCTTGGTCGTTTTAGTCAGAAGAATAATCTGTACATGTTTTTAGTGTATGGTAGTAGATAAGACTTAACAAACAAATAAAGCTTTGTGTAGAACAGATGGTTCTTTTTTTAGTAAAATTGTTTCACTACTGTGCATTGCTAGTTTTAAAATGATCCTGATCTCATTTCGGTTTTGAAACTGATCCTCAATTTATGCTAGATCTAGAACTGATGTTGAATCGATAACAATCCTGGAACTGATCCTGAACCCACAACTAAAGCTGGAGTCTGGGAACTAAAGCTGGAGTCTGGGGACTAAAGCTGGAATTTATTTAAATCCACATCAAACTAAAAACTGATCCAGAAAATCTATTGGTCGTGGAACTAGCCCTTTTTTTATTCCGCACCAAGAACTGTACTTTGAGCTGTCTTAGTCATGGAACGGTTAGTAAATTTTTCCCTTTGCAAATTTGACCCGATATAGTATTTATTCCGATTGAGTAGCTGATTCTGCTTTCGTAATGGTCGACGAAACATACCCGCCTGCAGAATTTCGGAATTTTTAGCAGGGATGTGTAGTTTAGAAAATTAGATGCATTTGTATAGTGATGGTGATGAAGATAGAGATGTATAGGTAGCGAAAGTAAGTGAGAGAGTTGAATCCAGCAAATGAATGTAGGGAATCAACATACATACAGCACGTGGTGCAGTGACGACTAGAGATGGGTTCTGCGGATCGCACCCACGGTTCCGCTCCGGTTCCGGCAAGTATGATACCGATTCCGATTGCAGAGAGAAGGAATCGCTAGTTCGACCGGAATCGTCCGGAATCGTCCGGAATCGTCGGAATCGTCGGAATCGTCGGAATCGTCCGGAATCGTCCGGAATCGTCTGAAATCGTCTGGAATCGTGCGGAATCGTCGTAATCGTCAGGAATCGTCGGAACAGTCGGAATTGACCGGAATTGGCTGGAATCGCCCGGAATCAACCGGAATCGTCCGGAATCGTGCGGAATCGTAGTCAATCGATAGTAGTGAATAGTAGAGCCGATTCCGGTCGATTCCGACTGTTCCGACGATTCCAGACGATTCAAGTTCACGTTCCGGCCGCCGCGCATATGCCAATGCTGTCTGTCGTACATTTAAGCCAGGAATGTCGCGCACTGAGTTCCTCAATATCGTTCGATATGGACGCTAGCATCTTGTGTTACTGTTTGTATCTATTTGTATTAGGTTATGCACTGAATAAATGACGTGAAATGAAACGGAATTCCGACGATTCCAGACGATTCCGGGCGATTCTGGGCGATTCCGGACGATTCCGGGCGATTCCGGGCGATTCCGGGCGATTCCGGGCGATTCCGGGCGATTCCGGGCGATTCCGAGCGATTCCGGGCGATTCCGGGTGATTCCGACGATTCCAGACGATTCCAGACGATTCCGGGCGGTTCCGGCTTGTTGGATTGAACCTACCCTTCGGAACTGGGTCCGAAATTTGTTGGAATCGTCCGGACCCAGTTCCGCTTTTTTGTGCGTTTTGCCCAACTCTAGTGACGACTCCATAACATGCCCGTCATGGGTTCAAGCCTAGAATGGACCGTCTCCCCGTAGCAAGGATTGACTATCCGGCTGCGTGGTATTGAATAAAGTCTCGAAAGTTTGTATAGGACGGTATGTCTGCGTTGGACGTTACGCCAAATCGAAGAAGAAGAAGACAGGGTTCCCTATGATTTATGGGGATGGTTTCCGTAATTTCTAGGGCTCGTCTCTCAAATTATTCATCATTTCATCATGGAAATCTCTCGATTGGAAATCCCTACAATTGATTGAAAAAATCTTAAAAATGCCAAATAAATCGTGGAAATGGTTCAAAAACTATGGGAAACATCCATAAAATTTCGGGAAGCAAACAAAAAACCTTGGAAAAGCTTATAAATCGCTTAACTAATTACTATATTTTTTATGTTTATATTTTTTATATTTAATTCACAATGGTTTAGGGAGTTAAATTTCAAAAAGAGTGAGTCCTTCTTTGGGATACAGAGAGAGAGAGCGACAGATTGAGTTGAATCCGAAAAGGGCAAAGCTGTCCAATAAGACATAATTCTTGTCAGTCAGTCATCAGATGTCAGACAGCGTAGTGCCATATAAATCTATACGTTCGCTCGAGTCTGATGTCTTGTTCGATACCCAGAGCGTAGCCCCAGATTTGAATTCGATAAAGAGTGAGTCATTAGTCAAAACTTAGAGCGAATCATTCATCAGGGCATAGGGTGGGTGGGTGAGTTGAATCGCAAAAGAGTTATGAAATGATTTGTTTAGTGCTTTGTTTTTCCATGATTCTGTAAAGACTGAGTTAGACATTCAAATTCTACTACTTCTACGGAACAGAGTGAGTATTCTCATCTTCTTGTTACTTACCTCCATCTTATTGATTAAATCGTTTCATCTATTCATTTCTTTTATCATAGTCCATCACGAACACGAACCGTGCGATAGATTTCAATAATTGAATTTTATTTACTTAAAAATTCTCATAAGTTAACTAGAATCTTTCTTTTGTTTTATTTAAAATGTAGATAACTACTATTTACTAGTTGTCAGTGTGTACGATTGATTTGTTTGGTATTTTCCGTTGCTTCCTTCTCCCCGGTCGGTCGATCGGTTTCGGTTCAAATTTTTAAGCGTGTGTTTGCTCAATCATACCAAGTAAAACTAACTCCTAAGTAAGTCCCCACCCCCAGCAGCGGGATGCATAGTTCGAGCTCGGGACCATAGCATAACATATCGTAATAACAACAATCGTTTGAACATGTAAATAGCAAAATCAATATGAAGGCAGCATTGGCAGAATAGGCATTGGTGCGTAAAAAAGCAGTTCAATTTAAAAAAAAAACTATAAACTATAACTTGTGTCTTCTCTTTCGTTAGCGTTTCACTAGCAAAATGGTACAAAAGTGCTGTTCGAAAAGTGTTTTACGCTATGACAGGGTTGCTCAATAACTCAACGAAAGAACGAAGTTTTTTTTGTGGGTATCAAATCATTACATTCTAAACCAAATCTAACGAACAATAAGGGACTAATGGGGGCCGGCATAGTGGGGCGGGTGTATCGTTCGATTCACTGTCGAATGTCGTGTCGGAGTGGCTTGGGCAGCCGGAGATCACGACACGTGGTTTTGCACTCAAAAATTGAGCCGCTTACGCACAAACCACCTGTGCACTAAGAGTAAGAACGCGCTACTTTGCGGTTCTGAAATAATTTCTTCGAAATCGATCGATTCAATACCAAATCCCTAATGGTGGTGTACGTCTTTTTGTTGTTGGACACTTTTTTTTGTGTTGCTTCTATCGAGCACAACCAGAACGGGCTAAATGGGAGAAAGCGTCCTGGTTGTGAATGTGAATAAAATCGACCCAAGAGAGGTGTGTGAAGATAGGCTGCAGAGAGCTCTCGATCTTGATATGCAAAGGATTTTGGAACAAATGTGTGGTGTGTGATGTGCGATTGTAATGAAAAGCTTTGTGTCTTTGTAATGTGATTGCCTTTCGAGGAGGGAACCTTTTTTCTAAAGGAACCGGTCAATTCTGCTTCCAAATCCCCATCACTATAGAGGGACACAAAGGAGGAGTGGTAGACGGGTCGTATAAGATCGTAACTCTTGCTAGTAGGACAAACACTGGCTGTAGAAGATGTAAGTTGGCTTAGATAAAGGGAGCAAAAATCTACATAAAAATCTTTACAATAACCGTACACATTCGTGCGGCTGTCTAGCTACTTCTACCCGCCCGAATATGTTCGATCAGAGCAGCAGGTGTTGCCTATTGTTTTGTATGATTGTTCGGTTGTTCTTTGGTTATGTTGGGTGTTTGTTTTTTTGTGGTTTGTGGTTTGGTCACCGCACGCCACTTAGAAAGGTTAGGTCACATCGACAGTGGTTGGTAGTGGGATCGTCGCTGGTGGCCCGTGCAGCAGATTTTAGCTACCGCCACCACCCAGCTCATCTTCGTACTGCTTTCTGAAGCAGTCACCGACGGGGAAGAAGTCCCAGCATCGCTGCTGATACATGTTCCACACGTACGTCTCCTGACCGGTGTACTCCGTGTCCGGTTTGTTGATTAAATGCATCAGGAAGAACATGTAGTTGGCGAGATTGTGCTCCTGGGCGACGTGCGTATCGAACCCGTGAGGTACCTGTGTTGGAAAGGGTAGTAGTGATAGGAATTACATTGTAACCTCGGAAATCGGTCCTACGATCAACGAAACGCAAACGTACCTTATCAAAGTAGTCCTTGCCTATGCCACAGATGAAGCAGTTGGACTCCATATCCTCCTTGACCGATTCGAGCTGATCACGAAGCTCACCGAACGCATCGATGATCAAACCCTGGATGATGGCCAGCAGGATAACGATGACGAAGAAGAAGAACGTGATGTCGAACAGGATACGGTACACCTCGTACTCGTCGCCGTCCGGATCGCCGATCTCGTCACCGATACCACCACCCGCCCGCACACCCTTGTACAGATGGAACACGAAGCAGGTCGCCATATCGTGACACTTGCGGTCGCCCTCCTCTCCGTCGTCATCCTCCTGCACGTAGAACTTGCGGAAGAAGTTAAACGCGATAACTGTGTAGATGTACACGATGATCGTGAGCAGCATTACGGTCAGCACCAGCTGCTTGCCGTTGTGCGTTACCGACTGCAGAATGGTACGCAGCGTCTTGAAGCCGACCGCCACATCGAGCAGATGGGCGGCGAAGAAGAACTGGTTGAAGTTGCCCATCACCGAGAACGAGAAGTACCAGAGCGAGTACAGGAACGAGTTGTCCGTGATCGTCACGCCCGCCTTCCAGATCTGGTAGCGCCAGTCGATGTTCGTAATGAAGTGGAAGAAGCCACCGCCCTCGTTCGCTTCCTGTGCCGCAAACGCCGTCTTTTCCATGCCGAGCAGGTTCGAGATCGAGTCGAAGTCGTACGTTTCGCTATACTTCTGGCGGACCTTCTTCTTTACGAACTTGTCCCAGTAGTTAACCGGGAACGTTTTGGCGGATATCACCAGCTTGTCCCAGTGCGATTTGATGTCGTCGTCCTCCGGCTGCTCGGCAATGAACAGTCCGTCAAACTCGAGCCGACGAGCGATTTCCTTCTCGCGTTTGAAGATGGCCAGCGGTACCTTCAGATGGTAGTAAGCAATCAGCATGCAGAGCGACACCAGACTGTGCAGGATGGCAGCGATACGCAGCACGTGCTCCATGTAGAAGAAGTCCTCATCTACATGCACCTTCTCCGGTGGGTCTTCTTCTTCGCCTTCGCCATCGCCGCTTCCACCTTCACCGCCGCCCGAGCCCGTTTCCAAAATGCCAAGTCCCGATCCCAGGCCCGATCCTAGTCCCATCAGACTTTCGCCTGAACCGCCCTCACCGTCCTCGTCGTCGCCGAGCGTCGTCACCTTGTAGAACAGCAGCATAAAGTTGATGCAGAACGCCAGCACCAGCGCCACGTACTTCAGGTTGTAGAAGTTACGCGCCAGATAGCTGACGCACTTCTTCGTGTATTTGGAGAAATCGATCTGGTGGACGGCCGCGGGTTCCTTCGTTTCGGTTGAAGCCTTCTTCGATTCCGCCTCAATGCTGGCGAGCGTAGCTTCCTGTGCCTTTTGCGCTTCCGTGCGTTCCTGGGCGGCACGCTTGGCGGCTTCACCGCCGAGCAGATCGACCAGCGTCATCTGTTCGCCCGGTGGTACACCTTCGCCCGTCAGCTCGGCCGCTCCATCCTCGGGGCTGGACTCACCCGTTTCCTCGATCGAGGACGACGGGCTGAGGGCGGGCGACTCGTGCGGTGCCATGCGGTACTGTCCATTCTCTTCCTTGCTGATGTCCAAACCGAACGCCTGCACCGTACCTGGCGGCTCCTCCAGCGGTAGTGGTGGCAGTGCACGCAGGGATGGTTCCGCCTCCGGGATCGGTTCTTCCTCCTCCTGGGCCGGGCCGCGCATGAGCGACATCAGGATGTTCACCAAGTATTTAATCACAACCGACACGCCAAAGCCAGAGTAGTAGAACGCGTAGAAGATCATCTTGAAGAATCCGACTATAATCTCGGGGAATGATTTCGACTGCAGTACGGTAATCTGGTGCTTGATGTTGGACGGGCTGATCATGTACATCGAGTATGACAGACCGTCCTTGACGGCCTGGATGGTGCGCTTGATCGGATCGCGGGCGGCACGCTCCTCCTCCTCCTCGCTGATGTACGTGAACGCCTGATCACGGCGCACGGTGCCACCGTCGTCATCGCTCGCCATCAGTCCGGAGGCGTGCGTCATTTCAAAGATGGCATCCTCGCAGAAGTTGACGAACGCTTCCAGCTTCTCCTTATCGCCACCTTCCGTGACGATCGAGTAGAAGAAGGCACGCTTCGATTCCTTGATCTGCGGCTTCTCCCACTGTTCGATGTTCGCTTCCTTGATTTCGAAGTACACGCGCTCGATGCGCTTGGACGAGCCCATAATTTCGATACGGCCCAAGAACGACTCGAAGTAGTTCAGCACGGAACCGGCCGTCTCGAGGAACCGGGCCAACCGCGGTTCGTTCGGCATGTGCTCGGACAGGTTCGTCAGCAGGACGGCCAGATTGAAACCAATCTCCTTGGCCGGCTCGTGGAACCGATCGACAAAACCGATGTAGTCGATCTTTCCGTCATGGTTGGTCTCGCAGCAAGCGAGCAGGAAGTCGATCTCCTCCGGCGTGTAGCTCTTCTGCTGTTCCATCTTTTCGCGGAAATCTTTCGGCATAATCCAACCGTCCCCGTTGCTATCAATCTCCATGAAGCTTGGCGTGGAGGTCAGATCCTTCAGCTTCAGGAACATGTCGAAGTACTTCAGAATCAGCTCGACGTTCGAGGCCGACTCGACCAGCGTGTCCACCATCTGCTTACCGATCGTACCGTTTACCACGTTACCCTCAAGCATGGAGAGCATCATGGTGATCATGTCCTTCTGCAGATTGAGCAGCTCCTTCAGCAGATCCACCTGGCTAGAGTGTTTCGACAGTTTGTCCTGCATGTGGGAGAACAGGAAGAGGAAACCACCGACCGCATCCCAAAGACGCGAGTGGGCCAGCGCCTGCTGGTTCTGCGTACACGGACCCTGGATGACTTCAGTGAGCGTGTTGAAGACCTGGCTAGCGACACCGATTGCCTTGAAGAAGTTCGCCTTGCCGGCCGGGTCGATCAGTTCCTTGCTGGAGTAGTGCCAGTAAAAGTCCATGATCGATTCCTGCAGTCGCAGCAGATAATCGACCGTGCAGATGACCACGTTAACCGTGGTCGTGTTACCGGCCTGCGTACGCAGATAGTTCTGCCAGTCGAGGTTGTGACCCTCACAGGTCAGCTGAATGAAGCGGAACAGTGCGCACGTAAATTCGGCATCGTGCATGTTCTTCTCACCGGCTGCGCCGTCCGAACCGACGCCAAGACCTTCCGCCTTGGTGTTACGCTCGAACGCATCTAAATCTAGCACGCTGCAGGAGTTCATCAAACCGGCAATCGAGGTAAAGAATCCGACATCCTTCTTTTCCTTCAGATGGTTCAACATTCCCATCTGGATATCGATGTTACCACCCCGCAGCACGGCAATTCCGAGCTCGAGCGTACGCATCACCATCTCGGACGGGACGCCCTTCGAGGCGGAAATGTGCAGCAGCACCATCTCCGCGACGCCACGGTTGGCCAGACGTGCCTGGTGGAACAGGAGCTTCTGCTTTTCCATTTCTTGTTCCTGTGGGGTGTGAAATATGATTGGTTAATCAGGAGGAGTGGGACGCATTGGTTTTGCTTATCTACAAAGAACTAGTAAGGGTCTACAAGACCTACCATTAGCTTTTCCATAGTCTATGAACGCGTTAGCATAGGTTAAAGGCGGCAATGTTTGGGTTAGTTTAAGATCACACGCAATCTTCAGATTTAGCAATCATACTCACATGAATACTAGCACCTCCTTCGTCCTCTCCTGCTCCTTCTTCTTCGTCGCCACCTTCCTCCTCCTCTTCACCGCAGGATCGTGCAACGATGCTAGCGTAGGACATGTAAAGAGGATCTTCCTGCAAAGCGCCACTGCGCTCAGTCATCGCACCACGGCAGAACGTTGTCACGAGCTGCGTAAGTGGATCCGGTTTGCCTTCCTCCTCTTCTTCATCCTTCTTCTTCTTTTCAGCATCCTCAAATGTTTGCTGTCGTTGAAGGAGGTTTAAAAAGATAGTTTATTGATTTACCCATTGGGTGTCAACACCTTTCATTGTTGATACTTACCGTGAGGTCCTCAATCATGACCTCTTGGCCCGTATTTTCATCCTCCAGCCACAGCTCCGAGTAGCTTCGGGCAAAAATGTTGCAAGCACGATGTCTACAGAAATGCATTAACATTATTCATTTTTGTTAACAAAGAGAGAAAGAGAAGGTATAGTGTATCAGTTTCAATTTACACAAGTATAATATTTTTTTATAAAAGAAAAACTACGAGCAACAAAAAATAAAAGAAAATAAATATAAATCATAGAAAATAATAAGATCGAGCATACAAAAAAACAAAATGCATAAAACAAAAAAAAATCTTGGTAAGCATCAAATCACAAACTTCCTCACTTCCCAAACCAAAGAACCAAACACATTTGGTAATGCAATGCAGCAATGAAGCAAGGAGGTAGAACGTAAAACAATAGCCGTGCAAAAGTAACACAACAAAAACTGCACACTGAAACAGACAAATGATAGATACAAAATGTGAAAGGCGAAGAGGAACTATAGATAAGGAAAAAAGAAAATAAAATATGATGGAAAGAAGAAGAAAGAAAAACAAACAAAAACAGAGAGAAAAAAACACTACTCGCGCACTTAAAAGATACAAACTGGCACAAAACAAACAACAGCAACAATTGGTAAACGAAAATAAAGGGGGTTCCACGAAACCACCAAACAGTAAAAGGAAAAGGAAACATAAGAGGGTAGAAAAGAAAGACTCAGTCACCTGCTCAATCTATACATTGGTTTTGCTCTTAGACATGCAACAGCCATTTTGCGTCGTGCTTGTGATAAAACGTGTGTCCAATTAAGACCCTTAGCTCTAGGTCGGCATGCCTATATATATAGGTTTTAGTTAGTATGCGGTTAGTGATTATTCTCTTTTATCATCTCTGTTGTTGTTTCTTTTTTTTTGTTTATCGAACGGAAGGAATCGTTGCAGAGTGCTTTTGCAGAATAGAGATTGAGTGTAGTTTTCATTTGTTTCATTTGTTTAATATAGTAAGTACAGTGTTTTGTGAGGGGTGTGTGGGTGAGTAATAACGGGTGAAAAATATAACTTGGAGGTGCGAAAAACCGGTGAAGTATGTACTAACTACTACAGTACAACATAACCAAGATCGGTAGCTACAGTTAGTGATACAAATGTGATAAATGGAGTTGGTATGTTAGTCATACAGAATGTTGAGGAGTATTTATTTTATTTATCATTCAAGGTTTTAAAACCATTCAATTAACTTTCAAGTGATTTCATGTTTCAGACTGTTTCTTATAAATTAGGATAATAGGTAAGCTTAAATAAAGAATGAAATCAAGAGAATCAAATGCTCTAATATTTATATCGCGATATTAAACATAAGTTATATAGAAGGCTATATAAATTGAGTATTGGGCAACTAAGTTTACTTTCATGTTTGGAATTAGCGATTGATCTTACAATCTTCAAAAGAGGTACGTCTGGGAATAATTTCGCTTGTGTAAAAGTTTATAAAAAGAGCTCCTTATGATTGAAATACATTAAAATAAATAGCTTTTCTTATGTACAGCATAGTGTTTAGCTAATGTTATCATTTTGGTAGTTCATTAATTTTGAATTAGTTTTTGCATGGGCAGAAGTGAATAGAAAATTTGCCAAAAGGACTAGTAAAGAACATTCGCCAAAAAGGAAATCGGAAATCATTCTACACACAGGAGACGAAAGAGCAGAAAGATCAAGGAAAAGAGGAGCTTGCAGTAGCAAAAGTTCGGAAGAAGGTGACGTTATAGTGGGTGCTTTCTTTGAAACCATGGGATCAATAGCCATTCCAAGAACTAGCAAGAAATTCGATTGTCACAATGTGTGCGAAAGATGGTAGAATTTGAAGGATGTAAACTCATGATGCCAATATGTTTTAAATTGATTTTTGCTTAAGGCGTGTGCAGTATCCATCTGTATTAGCAAGTTTTGTCTGTTACAGTGGTACGCACTGATTGTGGTTTCCCTCTCCTAATATCGTTTTTCCTGATTGGGAGTAGTTTTGGGAGGAGGAGTTGTTAGTTTCATCACAAATAAGATATTGTTTTAAAAGAACGCAATTGAAGGCTTAAAGTTTTTCGGTAAAATTTGTTCTAAATTCTATTGCATTCGTTAAGCTGTTGTTGCTGGTGTTTGGCAATGGCAAGTTTGTTTGTAGGGTTTTTTTTTCTCAGTTTCGGTTGGCTTTATGTGAGATCCACAAAATAAAATGAACAAAAATGTACAAATATATACACAATCAACTGACAGAAACAGTTTTGGCATTTGTAACAAAAAGAGAAAACAAAAGAAAACGAAACATGGAAAGGAAACACGAAATCAAACACGTGTAACAGAAATGCATAACAAAAATAAATAACAACAGGTGGTAAGATGCACAACGCACAACAAAAATCAATCCAAAACGTGAGTTGAAGAACGAAAAAAAAACATGAACAAAAGAAAGAAAAAAAGGAAAAAACGAACAAAAAAACAAATAAAAGAAAACGAATAATTGATGCATAGAAACGAGTAAATTGGTACACAAAAGAAAGGAAATAATAACAACGGAAAAGAAATCAAGAAGAAGATAACAAAAAAAAAACTCCGGTCAAGGTAGATATAAAGTATAAGAAAATTATAAAACCTTGGCAGTGAATGTAAGGAAACTTGTCTGAAACAGGCAATGACCGCTCGTTTTCTCTGTATCGAGACGCAACTTCTGTAAACATTTTTGCTTTGTTGTTGTGGATGGTCGATCTAGATCATAGCGAAAGACAGTTGTTGATTGTATTTGTAATTTAAAGAAGAGAAATACACGTTATAGTCACATGGGTTTTTCATATTGGTAGAATGACGATTTCATTAAGAAAAGTCATTTAACGTCCAGTTGGTGCAGACGGAGTGGTGGGATGAACTGATCGGTAATGTTCGTTTAGGTTGAAGTTTAAGAGGGTATTAAAACACATAAAGGGATTTGATGTGATCGGTGGAGGAAGGTGATGATGGATAGGGTTTTCTTGTGTGTTGTCGGTATGACGAAGTACTGGGCCACGGGTATTGTGTAATCCGAACACTTACCATGTGAAGTCCATAAAGAACCTTAGCCATGGCGACGATGCGCTCGACCGTGTCTTCGATCTTGTTTTCCGGCTTCTTGTCCGACTTTTCCAGTGTGTCCTGCACAATCTGCTCCTTTTTGCCGAGCTTCGAGTAGAGATAGTGCTGCCAGGACATCTCATCCGCTGGATCGAGCTTGTCGGGCAGGGTGAGTTGCGTGCGCGCAAACTCAATCACCTCGTACTCGGGCATTTTCTGCAAATTGTTCCACCGAACGGTTAAGAAACTGTTGCCATTTAGTCGAGACACACTTCAACCTACCTTTAGATAGCGATCCTTGCAGTGCTGCACCAGCTCTTGTTCCTTACCGGCAAACAGATTCAAACCAACCGGCAGCAGACGCTTCAGACAGGCCACCATCAAGCTGGACTGAATTTCCTTATCCTTGTCACGCTTCTTATCGCGGCTGCGCTTCTTCTTCTTCACCTTACCGCCGGACGCGGGCATATCACCCGAGACGGCAGCTGAGCGGCGCGTTGCCGTAGGCATGATCAATGTCATATTGTCAATCTCGTTCGCCGAGATGAAGTTCTGCTCTTCCTTCAGGAAGTACTGGCTCTTCGACCAAACGTTAAAGATCTCCGCCACATAGTTGTAGAGCTCCTCCGCCTCGGCAACGTTATCCTTGAGCCAATGGTTACGCTGCAGATCGACGTACTTGATCAGCAGGGGATAGAACGAGTAGATATCGCGGACCAGCAGTTGCCAGTCCTCCTGGATTTGGGCTTCAATCTGGGAGGTATCATCGGTGGAAGACTACAGAAGAGAAAAGATTGGAAAAACGCATGTAAGCCAAGACCCGGAGGAATCTCGTATGCTTCAACACTTACCTTGAGGAAACCACGCAAGCTTTCCTCCTTGTGGAACATGCTGTCGCAACGTTTCTTGACCCGCTCGGCCAACGGTAGGAAGACATCCTTGAGCAGCTCCTCCGAGCTGTTGATAATGATCTGCTGCGTGTACGTGGCGATACGCGTCATCCAGGGCGCGTTCTCGTTGGCAATGTTCTTGCGAATCATCTTGAGTACGTTCTTCAGCAGATGGTTCATATGATCGGCCGTAACCATCGTGACGTGATTGCCCGACTGCGGGCTAACGTTGTCTGGGCCCTGGTTCCACCAGAACGGCAAATAGGAACAGAGCAGCGGCAGAATGACATCAATGATGTGCTGTGCCTCCTGGTACGTCTTTTCCGACTCGACAAACTGGTCGACCTCGGACAGGATCGACTCGAGCGTTGGCATGCAGCTTTCCATCTTGCTCATGATGTCTTGCGCCTCGAGTGAGGTATCGGCAATACGGTTCAGTAGCGAGAACGGGTTGTGCTTGTTAGCATGCGGCTCAAGGAAAGCCACCGGGAAGCAGGAACTGAACGCACCGAGGCAAGATCCAAGGGCAGGCTTGTGACGTTCCAGCTCGGTCTTAAGATATTTACGATCGCGCGTCAAAGACGTGTCGGTGCCGAGTGTGTAGAGAGCAGACAGGATCTTGTACGATGCGACCTGAATTTCGTCCACTAAAAGGAAGATAAAGATATATAAGTTAAGTGTGGTCGATCTATTAGTGTCACTGTATGGAATAGAACTTACACAACAAATCACTTCCATAGTCGCACGCTGCCAAATGATCGAACAGTGAAGTCAACACTGGCAAGATCACCTGATTGACGTACGCCAACGAAGTGGACGTTTTCAGATGCGTTCCACGCAGACGATCATATTTGCCATCTGTCAGGTTGACGATCGTTTGGCCCAAATCGTCCGCCGTGTTGTTGAAGAACGTCAACATCGACGTACGAATAAACTCGGGACAGTTCTTCACCAACGATTTGGCATCGATACTCTTCACTAGCACCTGCAGACAGCGCACGGTGATGCGAACGTCCGCACCGAATGCTGCCAACCGGTGACGCAACAAGCTGGCAAGCTTACAGAACAGTCCAGCCACCATTTCCTTCTCCTTCAGTGAAGCCGCACCAACGTTGTTGGTGGCGGTAGCGATCGCAATGAAGTAATTACGATTGCTGGAGAAATATTTCTCCATCAGCGGCAGTACCACCTTGGAGAAGAACTTGATGTCGCGTGAGCAGGTCTTGAAGGACGAGCGACGGCTGAAAGTAGACGATGGTTTCAGCAGCTTCATGTTGATAGTAGCACGATCGCTATAGGAGATCAGCTTCTCCAGCAGTGAGTAGGCAAAGCGCAGCTCGATCGCAGCCGTGCTCATGCCCGGCTCCTCAGTTTGTCCACGCGATGGTCTGCAATGAACAAGTTGCATTCATAAGATTTTGCTGCAAAATTATTCCCTTCCAGAAAAGCCTTACTTGTGCAGTTTGAGTCCCTGGTACTGCAGATACTTCAGGAACTCTTGCGAACGCTCGCGATCCTTGCGCTTCTCCTTGTCGGTAAGCAGATCGTACGGTACCAGCTGGGCGTGGATAGCTCCACCACACTGGTCCAGCTCTTCGTTCTTCTTCTTGGCCCATATGTCGTGCGAATTCTCCGCCAAACGTTCGGCCATATTCTGCATCTCTCTGCTCAACGTCAGATTGGTCATGTCGACCGGGTGCGGATTGTAGTTGAACGGAGAACCAGTGTCGCCCTGTAATTCCTGGGTGAGTTAAATTTGTTCCCAACAAACACCAAGCATTTTGGGGGCAACCACACACGGTACATCACATATGTAGCAAGTAACAAACACACGCGCAAAATCGATGATTTACGGGTAACGGGAGAGGTTGAGACACCCATGGACATCGTTGTGGTGTTGTGGTTGAAGGTGATAACGCACACAGTTGGTGATCGGTAGTGGTGACGATATTGATGGTGCAATTTTGAGAAGGGGTGACATGATTTGATGCAGTTTTTGTAGATTGTTTTTTTTGGATAGGGACATTAAAAAAAGGTAAACATTAGAAATTTAGGCCGGGAATTTTGATGGGTGAAGTTTTCCAAAGATAGAGTTAATGTCGGCAAAAAACGTGAAATCCGACTGTTTAAAGCAAACACGAGTGCTCTGGGAATTATGAGGTGCTCTGGAACAATAAAACGGAAATAAAACAAAGCTTACTAATCGCTAACTTACCAGATTAGGCTTCGATTGGCGACGCATCGAACCACGGTTCGACAGTGGCACATCACCCTCCGAGTGTTCGATTCTCCAGTGCAACGCCAGCAGTGCCTTCAAGCTTTCTCGTACTGGTTCGCGATAGCGTTCACGCTCCTAAAATAGTGAAAATATTGTAATATTGTAAGTTGCGAACTAATTCCTCAAGAAATTCGTCTTGCATGTACTTACGTATTCACTGAGGGTGTTGTACGGCTTCAAACGTGGATGAGTCTTGTTTGCATCTGACCATTGGTCACCGTACGTCCATCCGTTCTCGAGCTTACGGCTAGCCCAAGCGTCATGATAATGCTCGCTGAACTTCTGCACAATCTGGTTCAGATCGTTCGTAAGCTGAACCGCCGTCGTATCGATCGGCTGCGGATTGTAGTGCGGCTGATCGGGACCACCACCCGTCGGCTTACCGTACAGATCGTCATCCGAGTTCTTGGACAAGCTGTAGTCCGGTGGCAGTGCGCAACCGATTGCAATCAAGCACGGCAGCGCCTTACCGAACAGCTCCGGATCGTAGTCCATGTTGCTGAGCGAATCGAAAATGTTGGAGAATAGCAACATCGTAAGACGCTTCTCCTCATCCGACGATGCACCGAACTGGGAGGCTTGACCACCACCGGTAGTGCCGTAGTACTTGGCACAGCGTTCGTAGTGCAGGGTTAAGAGGCGCAGCGCAACGGTCGTATATTCAGACAGCTTGGAAACGTCGATAGTAAGCTTGCGGAGCAGCTTCAATAACATAGCCGGATGCATGGCCGACGTCAGTGCGACCAGGAAATCAGACACGGCTTCACGCTGTCCCTTGGTTAGCATACGGTTCTTCGACATGCGATAGACCGTGTGCAGTGTGGCATCGAGCAAGCTGGCATAGTTTTCGGCTTCGTTGTAGAACTTAGAGTGTTTGATCAGTAGTGGAAGGATCGAATTGCCAATGTACCGATTCATCGACAGAGCCATATCACTTTCCGATCCATCGCTACGGTCCAACATGGTTGCCGCACGAAGATCGGGCAGGAAAGCGTCTTCCAGCAAGCGGTAGAACAGCTCCTGCGTTTCAATTCCGTAAACACGCTCCAAGAACAGTACGATGCTCTGCTTGTGGCCAGGCACCAATCCAGACGGCATGTCCGACTTGGGCCTATCTTCACCCAGTGCTGGATTGGTCAGCGTAAACTTCAAACTCAATACTCCCTGCAAATCTTCCAGCGGTACCAGCGAACGTAAAATAGCACGCGCACGCAGAGACTCATTCTTGCCCTGCTCGATGACGGCCGCATCCGGAGCACAGCGTCCCAACAGATCGACCAGCGTACAGTAGAAGCACAGGATGGCAGCTCCAGTGTCGATATAATCCTCATCATCGTCACCCTCGGGGAGTGGATGCGAGAAGTTCAGCCCAGTAATGGTACCTTCCGCTTCGTCCTGCATCTTTCTGCGCTCCGAGATACGTTCGGACATTTTGTTGGCGTCAACAATGGCCTTCAGCAAACCCTCACCTTCACCACGCAAAGCCGGCCCAAGACACTCGGGACGACGAATGAGCAAACGTATAACAAGATTGGCATTCTCCTCTACACTTTCCCCGTTAACCCACACGCAGAAGCGCAGGAAATCGAGATAACGTTCGCCTTCCACCGGATCCCAGCCGAGATCGGGGTAGCCGCGCTCGATCAGCTCGGAATTACTCTGCAACCCACAACGAGACAGGTAAATGGCAATCTTCTCCAAGTAGTGCTCACGCAGTGCCAATGCCAACTCCGTGTTCTCCATCAAACTCGAGTACGCCACATCCAATGGCGTCGATCCGCGCAGACTTGGTCGCGATAGGAGAATGTTGGAATTTTCCAACAAGAAATCGAAATGATCGAACATAGCCTTCTGATTCATACGACCAGTACGACAGAAGTAGCACAAAAAGCGACAGCAAGCTACCACCATCTGGTGGGACGTGTCCTTCTCCTTCGGTGCCGACTCTTCTCCATCGGCCGTCTGCACCGGTGCATCGCTCTGTGCCTGGGCACGGCGTCCGAGCGTGTTCATCATGACCGCCATCACGTTCTCGTGAACGCGCAGAATGCGAATCAAATCGGGATGCTGGAAGAAAGTATGGTTGTTGACAAGCTTCCACAGACGCTTGCGCATCAGCTCTTCCTCCTCCTGGCTCATCTGTACCGGGAGCAAGGCACGAATTTGACTCAGCCCAATCCACATGTTCGCTACATCACCCTTCGTTTTGGAGTTGATGACGTAGGTCTTGTTCAGAGCCTTGATTAGCTCACCGATGGTGTCGTACTGGCGTACAAGCAGCCCAAACATCTCACGCACAAGCTTGGGATTCTCAATCTGAGACTCTTCGGCCCAGGATACGAGCTGCTTGATCAGCACCTTGCGGAACACTTCCTCGGGCGTTTTCTTTTCCTCTTCGACCGGTTCCTTGGGATCTTCTTCCAGCTCTTTCACGGCGTTGATGAAATTGTACAACTTCTTCATAGCACCTGGTCGACCCTCTTCCAGCTTGTCCGCCTCGGGCTCCTCTGGCTCTTGCAAAGCATTAAGAGACACCTTGCCCATTAGCTTCTCGTGGAACTCGATCAAACGGTTGCGAAGCTCGGGACCGCAAGACGCATTCTCAAGATCATCTTCCTCGAGATTCTTGTATCCAAGGATGGCGTTCATCTGCTCGCGCGGTGGACAGCGGAACTCTCGCGTCTTCTTGGCAGCAACGGCACTCGGCAGATCAGATTGTTTGATCTCGATGTATCTAACGGGTGGTATTGATGAATACATTTGTAGTACTAATAATGTTGCATTATAATTTTAGAGTCTAAACACTAGGTAGCTTACCTGCGCAACTGATCCTGCTGCAAATCTCCAACATAGTTGTGCGCGAATGCAATAATGCTCTCCACGCGATGTCTCAGCTGCACATCGTACAGATGGTGCAGCAGGTAGCACATCTGCAGCTTGGCACCTTCAGCCATTTTCATCGTCAACAATCCCTTACGGTGTTCGTCCCTACCTTCCTTTTCGAAAGATGGATCCCACGTCTCGGGATCAATCATGATCAGTAGCTTCTCTACATCTTCGTTAGTGATAACACCGACCAACAGCAAACGATCGATCAGCTTGATCAAGGGCCTTCAATGTGAATTTATATCGTCAGAAGCTGCTAACAAACCTCAGAACGGGGCATACTTACAGGAAAAGGTTCTCGTTAGATCCACCGATGGGATCGCGGTTGTGTACCTGATTGATCTGTACTGCTTCCTGCAGTGCGCTCATCACGAACTCCCTCACCACTTCGAGTGGGAATCTTGGCGAATATAACGAGTCAATTGCCGGTATGGGTTCACTGGAAGAATCTGGTGCTACTATTGTCGGCATATTCGATTGTGAGGGTGTGGGTCTGGGGAAGGAAGAATAATGGCATGCAGATGTTGTAGGAAGAGAGGTACACGGAAAAGGTTGATGAACGACACGAAGACGAAGCTTAACTCGGTGGAGAGCAGTGACATGTCGGCACCGTCTCAGCCACCTCGTTCTGCTCGAAACGTGACACAGTGAGGTTAGAAAGGTTAGAAGTTGAAGTAATGTGCAAGAAGTCCATGAATAGCGGTGCTAGAAGCGTGCCTTCCTATTCAGGGAGTTCTCCGAATGAGAACGAAACACGTGGGGTTTAGTAAGTGGGTTATCGAAGTGTATTAGTGGCCCATCACACAGGGGTTGAACTACTTACGCTATTTCGGTCATGTTCATTTCCGGTCGAACGGAAAGCGTTTGCAGTGAACGGAGCGAGTGGCACATTTCTGGATCAATGTATAGCTCGCGCAGTTCGGAGCCTAGCGGAATGATGTACTCATTCTTACAAACCTCCCTGGAAAAGAATAGTCGTTAGAGTATTATAGATACCATATTTGCATATAAAACACTTCAACATACATTGTAGTGGCATGCGATTCTAGATGCAGTGAAATTAATAAATCATAGAATCCAAGACGCAGCGGACCACTCATGTACTCCGACTGGATCGCGTACAACAGCTGCTTCTGATCGACGTGCGAGCAAAGTGCATGTGCGGCACGATAGTTCGACTGATAGCACAGTGCCGAATAAAGCGTCAGCGTATGTGCATGGAACTGTAACAGACGATCGATTTCGATCAACTCGAGAATATCGATACAACGATCCTCCTCGGGGATGTGCAGTGCCAGCATCGACACTGGGTCCTCGCACAACATCGACCAACCGCGGATGTCCGACAGCTTCAGGGCGTGCACCTGCAAAGCAGTATTCGGTACGCGTGCCCACTGGTGGGGCTTCAAACATTGGACCTTCAGTCTCGGTGGGAACTGTGGGTTGATATGCTTGTCGCTGGTTGGCAGTACGGCAGCCGACAGAGGCAGCGTCGTCGGTGTGCGACCGAGCTCAATCTGAAGAATTTCCTTGCTCGTCGCCTCAACGAAGATGGCCGGGAACAGCTTGGTATCCGGCTCCATCAGGAACACGTGGGACGTTTCCTTGCCCTCGCACGTAAACCGGATCGTGCCGGTAGCGGTATCGACGAAACATCCAACAAACATGCCCTGCGATGCGCCCTTACCAGACGAATCTTGGGTAACTTCGTTGAACAGTTCATCCGCGCGCACCATATAGCACGATTGACGATTAACGCTGGAAATAGTGATAAGTGAGGAAATAGACTCTTTGTAGATACCTCGAAAACCTTTCGATTTGTCCAGCACACTTACATCTCAATGGTTTTCTCATTCTCGTCCTCGACGTAGATCGCTGCGTGGCGCACCTTGTTCTGGCTGAACTCCTTGCTATGCACATGGTACTGCGTCGTCACCCAACCAACATACACGTGGGTCGGATCTTGGCCGGGGAAAATGCGCACCCCGTAGAAGTACTCATTGATTAAGCGCAGACAATCTGCATCGTAAACTTCGTTGCCGAAAGATTCCACCTGCGGACTTCCCATACCCTTTCGCTCCGGCGTCAACGGAGCTTGGGCACGCAGATCGCTGTTCGACATGCGCGTAGCCTGACCGCGCTGAGTAACTTTCAGATTGCTCTTGCGTGGTTCCGGCTCCGGTGTGCGACGATCTTTCAGCTTATCCTTGCTCTGGTCCCGCTTCTTGCCGAACAGTCGGAACGGACTGCGGCCACGCTTTTTGCGATCGTCACCACCCTCCAGCTCGTTGTCCGAGTACGCGTTAAGCTCGCCGTCGCTCGTAGCCTCACCATTGATTTCAATGCCCGGTGGGCTAAGTCCACCGCGTCCCTGGTGTCTCGACGGGCGTCTTGGCCCGTTGCGCATCATCTCGTCGGCTTCGGCCGCATCTTCCGAATAGTTACGATGCAGACCCTTGATATCGTTCATGGTGAAGCCACTGCGCATGATATGGTCGAAGTGTGCCGGAGCCGAATGATCAACCTCCGTCATTAGACGATGCTGACGGATGCGTATCTCTTCCCAGCGGCGCATCTTCTCCTGTTCACTGTGCAAGAGGAAAGTTGGATCGTAAAAATGATTGTATCACTGATTGTCTGTGACATTGATCTCTTACGTAATGAAGGTATTGGCGCATGTTACGGGGAGCGACAAACGCAAAAATTCCCAGTTGGCCTTCTCCATCGTCTCGAACGTGTTGTGCGAGATCTTCATGCAGGGTGGCGTATCGGCACCGCCCGGGATACGCGTCACGTCAATCTTGCACTCCGGAATCTCGTCCGTATTCTCGAAGATTGGTTGATCCTTCGTGTACCAATGGGTAACGGGACGCTTCATGTTGCTGTAACATCGAACATATAACATCGAATATAGATTAATCTCTGTCATTACAATTTCTGCAGTTTAATACTTACACGCAGAATGGTTCGTAACCTTCCTGCAAACCACAGGTTGTAAACCACTTGAGAGAGTCTACATCCTGACCGTACACAACACGCGCTTTCTGACCGATCTGTTAGCAGGCAAGAAAAGTACTCGTCAATAAATGCGAATGATAATACGATCACAAAAAGATACTACATACACCAATAGTACAGGCTGGCACAAAGCCAACACCATCCGGTGCGTTGACATCCGCAAAGGTAGTTTCACCACCAAGAGCATCCATCAGCAGTTCACCGTTTAGCGAGAAACCTAGTGCAAAGTAGAGCAGCGTTCAATTATCGAAGAACCACCAAATTAGGCAGGCGCAGTACGTTAGACAGATAGATTGCCAAGGGATAAGTATGTAGTATATACAAGCAAAGTCAAAATATTAAACACTCCTAAAGCAGAATCTATTATGAAGCGCGGAGTTTGTTTGGTAGCATTAGTTGTTGCGTCTAGTTTCATGCGTGTTAGCTACATGCCATTGTGAGAAATAGTTTCATGCCGTTAGTCGCCTAGTATCGTACTGTGTGAAGCAAAAACGAGTTTACTGGTATTGGACGATAGTAAGATTGTTGTTTTTCTTCAGTGTTTAATTTTTCAAAAATAATGAATTGCTGAGACATCTCCTTAAACTGTTAGTTAGGACAAGTGCCATAAAACAAGATTGAACTGATTAATGCATAAATGATAAAAGTTAGTAAAGATGAGGTATTTGTTTATGATGTAGGCTGGTTAAAAACAATTGCATTTAAGAGAAATGAGAGCATGTTTAGTCATGATATTAATACTGTATGTTTGATTGCTTCATGAAAAAAATGTAATGATGTTTTGAAAAATGCTAAAAGTAGTGGCAATCGTATACATCCTTTATCTAATGTATACTGTATGTTATGCATAAATGACTGCGTTGTTTGTTATATGATCTAGATTTTGTCGAATGGTAATTATTTTTACATATTGATACCACTGTTAATGTACGTGAATGATCGATAAAATGGCACATTATTGAAAACTGCTGTTCATGTTTTGAATAAAAGCGAAACGTCATACCGATGCACAACAAAGCCGAAAGTAAAGTCAAAATTTTGAATCTGATTTGATTTTGAAAGTTTATAAAAAAAAAATTGTTATAAAGAAACAGTAGAAGCTAGATATTAGTTGTCGTTCTATAATTGAGATATGATCCTTACTGATCGTATGATCCACTAAGTCAAGAAATACACCGACAATATCGCCTGGTACCCACTGTTTGCCGAACGACTCCGTTGCACCTCCGGACACTTTCTCTTCCTGTGTGGTTGTGTGATGTTACACACGCAGTTTGAAGGGGATTTTTGTTTATATTTATTTTTTTGACGAAAACAAGATTAGACCGCACCTCCCCCGTGTCATCGAGACCGGTGGGGTTCGATTAATTTTAACGGAAGAGAAAATCGGAACCGTTTGTGTTTTTTTTTGTTTTGGTTTGAGTGGGGTTTTAGGTTTGGATCATTTAGGTTTCAGGTGGTTCGACGGTCGGATGGTAGCGATCGATGTCGAAGCATTAGTGCCAATATACATGGAATGAAGGACGCAATCATTAGTCAGTAAAGGATGCCGAAACGTAGGATCGAATTGGTGGATGTGGTGGTGGTGGTGGTGGTGGTCGTGGTAAAGATGAACCCCAAATGCAATAATTTCAAATTCCAGAGCCGATGCCAGTGCCACGTGTTGCAGAGTATCGTAAGGTCATTATGCGTGGAGTGTAGTTTATACCACCATTATACGAGTAACCCGCGTGGAATATGTTGAGGATGCGTTTGGAAAGAGGGGTTAACACAGTTGAACAAAAGAGTAATAGTTTTGGAAACCAATAGAAAGAGAGAATATAGAAAGAGAGAAAGAGAAAGAGAGAGAGAAAGAGAAAAAAGAAAATCAGAAAGGAGAAGAAGAGTTTGTAACGTTCAGGGAAGATTTCCGAGACATATTAACACAGTAGATAATTCAGTATACAATTTTCACGGTTCTAAATATGGTGTTGTTTCAGCATTTTTTGGAGATCATCAGATATTATTGGTCCTATTTTAATCTCTTTATATTCACAATAATTTCATGGTTTCTCTATTTGAAGATGTGTGGCCATGAGGCTTAAGTAACATTCAGTTGATCCAATTGTACGTACAACGCAAAATGAAAAAGGTAAATCATTAAAAACATGAAAAAGGTGGAAGGTGGAACACACACATGATTGTTGCAATTAATTAGAGCATTGTCGTCAGATACTGATAGTAAACAAATGGACATTTAACATACACAATAGCAATAGTAACAAGTAATGCACAGTGATGTGTGTATCGGAGGTTCCAAAGAGTAGCAAAATCTTGAGGCTAGTACACGTAACAGAAGAAGAAAATCCTTTACATAGGTTTTGACAGCTGTGTGACGTGTGGCCGCAGGATAGATATGCGAAACGAGTAGATAAAAGTAGTGAACAACGATCAGATAAAAGAAAACAACAACACGCAAACAACGCACACACGAGCGTGCGCCATCTGCAGTGCGCGTCGGCGCTCTAGCTTACTCATGCTCTTCTCGTGGACGTTTATGAAGCAACCGATGATGTCTCCGATCTTATAGCGTTTACCAAAGTCTTCGACCGTGTGCAGATGCATCTTACGTGCCTGTTTCCATCCCACCCCCGGGAAAGGGGATCGGACGCATAATAACAACGGGTATCCAAGGACCAAGGAACAGAGGTGTAAGGTGCATCATGTGGGACGGTGCGCCGGGTCAATAGAAGGGCGACATCAATTGAACGAAAGATTGGACAATTGAAAAGAAAGATGATCAGAAATGGTAACGTAACAAGAAGACCAGCTAGCAATGGTACGATGCATGGCTTTCCCTTTTGGAACAGTACCTCTGACCGATGCCTAAATCACTTGGACTTGGAGTATATAAGATAGGTATGTTTTATGTGTGCAACGTGATGGGGCTTTAACATTCTGTGAACCATTGGAAACATCGAGCCTGTACGAGGTTTATAAAGCGTGAGGGGCGTAGGCCACTACCTCAACCATCGTGATAAGAGATAAGTGTGTGTGTGTTCTGTGTTGGGTGGAACGGAATGTCTACTCTAGAGCCACTTACATTGTATCCATCGAATGCCCACGAGGCATCGTCACTTCCCAGCATCGTTCCGGGATTACAGTCAGCCCGAGCCCAACCAACCTGGAGGAAAAAGGGAAAAATGTGTGATAGAAGCGTGTTTTATCACGTCCATGTCAGTTCTCTCTTACCCTCATCGGACCGGCAGTAAGCACCTCAAACTCAAAGTACCACTTGCCAGAGGTGACCGCATACGTTCGTTCGACACGATACGTACGGTAGGCGGCAAACTTCTGACGCAACGCTTCCGCTGCCAGCGCTTCGTTGGCTTCACCGGTTGGCGGATCCAGATTGTAGCCGTAGATCAGCAGGGTGCGCACCGTTTCGGAAGCGGTATCGCGGTTCGCTTTCTTGATCGCTTCGTCCACCTTCGAGTACGGTACGAGATGCGGGCTACGCAGGTTCTCCGAGTCCTCGTTCAATCCGTACGTCCAGCCCTGCTGGATACGCTCCTTCGCCCACAGGTTGTGCGTGTTTTCGGCCAGCTGATCGACCAGCTCCTCCATCTTGGGCGTCAGCACGGCGGCACTCAGATCGAGCGGTGCCGGTTTGTATCCGTTGCCCTGCATGTACGGATCGTTTGGCAGGCGAATGGGACGAATGCGTGCCGGTGGCTTGTCCATCGAGATGTAGTATCCCAGCGCCAGGATGGTTTTGAGCGTCTGAACGGCGAGCTGACAGTCGTAGCGCTTTTCCGCCGCCGGCAGCTTCTCGAACGACGTCAGACATGGATGGATGCGGTACACATCGTCTCTCCGTTCACCCCACGTCCAGCCGGCTTCGATTTTGTTCAATGCCCACATTTCGTGGATGTTTTCCGCCAGCTTGTCCTTGATCGTTTCCACCGACGATGGCAATGTGACGATCGAGGTATCGACCGGTTTCGGCACGAACGCCGAATCGTCCTCCACCAACCATGGGCCGGCGAGCACGTTCTTGTTCAGATTACCGAAGTAAAAGCACGGATCCAGGCTAAGGTTTTGGTGTGGCATAAGGCACTGAACTAGCGGCGAAAAGCCGGGTGGTGGATTAAACTTCAGCCGTCCATTGTCACCGCCAAAGAGGAAGCGACAGCTTAGCTTGGACGAGCAGCTCATCACGGGGAAGAACATACCGTCCAGATTGAAGTCGGTGAAGCAACCCTGCACCGGTTCGCCGTTAAAGGTAAACCGAATCACCGGTACACTCAAATCGAGCGTACAGCCAATCACGTCCCCTTTCTTGATGAAAGGTTCCGTTACTTCCCTCGGCACTACGCAGGTGCGTCGTCCAGCGGACCAGAAGTACACACCGTCAAACCCGTACGAGAACAGATCATCACCGACACCGTTGCCGCCCCACTTTTCACCACCGCCCGGGTACGGCACGTACCCAGCCGTATTAGCCCAACCGATGCGCAGATGTGGCGTCATGTGCGTCATCTGCTCGATGTGATCCATCGTCACCTCGAAGTACCACTTCTGGTAGATGGCGGATCCTTCCACGCGCCCCACAAAAATGTTCGGCCGAATGCTGGCCACATGGTCGACGAGCCCGGTCTGCAGGAGCAGATTCTTTCCCGGCAGCAGAAAGTCGCAGATGTTGTTCTGCGACGAGCGCACCGCAACGCCGTTACCAACGCACAGCGAGCACAGCACGTCCAGTACCTTCGGGTCACGGCCGTGCTTCTCCAGCAGCGAAATGATCACCTTGATGTGCTCGTCGCGCATCATGTTCAGCGCTTCGGGCGAGTCAATAAGCACACAGTGCAACACATCCAGCATGCCGGAACCTTCGCTCGATGCCTGCGAACCAAGTCGCGAGAACAACCAGTTCAACCGGTTCGAGTTGGCAAATTGGGCACAGTTCGTGTGGTTTCCCTTGATGATGGCGGCAAGCAGCTGATACAGATAGCCGGAGATCATGTCCCAGCTCTGTCCGCTTTCGTCGCTCGCCAGGAACGACGCCAAAAAGCCCTGCGACGAGATGACGTTGATCTTGTCGATCGCTTCGAGGATCAGATTCAGTACGCCCTCCTCCTGGAACAGATCCTGCCGATTGCGCAGCGCACGCAGGCGGTTCTGCTTCTCCTCGTGTTCCATGTCGTCCTCGGGCTGGGCGAAGTAGTTGATCAGATCCTCCAGACACATAACCATCTCACCCAGGTTGACAGTCTGCAGGAAAATCGAGTGACGACGATTTTCTTGCAGCGTTTCAAGGCCACTGTGGATGGACAGATAGATAGCGGTTAGAAGCGATGCGGTCGTTAACTTTTTACGAGGTCTTACCTAATAAACTTGGTGAACAAGCTGCTACACTTGCGGATGACGCGAGCCGTGCGCGATTCCTCTTCCTGCGAACGCGAAAAGTCCAACCCATCGTCCATCTTGCCTTCCTCGTGCAGTATCGCCTGCTTTTCCTCCACCTTGCCGACGCCCTTCTTTTTCGTTTCGTAGCTCTTATAGCTGACCCACAGGCCCGACTCGTAGTGCTGCATGATCACGGTCGAGTCGCCGTACTTGATGATCGGGGCACCGATAATTTCCAAATCCTTGTCCTCCAGCACCACCTTCTGGTCGTCCTTCTCGAGGCGCAGCACAAAGGCCGTCTGCGAGGTGGTCGCTTGGTCGCGGCTCATCAGGATCAGTTCGTTGTTTTCGTTCACACCGAGATACCGGCCGGTGGTAAGATGGCGAATGCGCATCGGATGGGACCAGTTGATGAAGCCACCGGCCCACTTGGTGCGGGCCAGCTCGAGTCGCCACAGCGAGCGGGCCTGCGACATTACAGAACCGCCCTCGTACACGACAATGCTGTGTGTTGGGGAAAGAAGTGATGTTAGTGCTTTAGTTTACACTAAAGCTCATATTACTTACTTCTGACCCGAGTCCAAGCTCCAGGTACTCGGAATCGTTAAACATTCGTCACCGCCGTGGAAGAACCGAAGCACGTCGCCGCCGAACACGTAGCCCACATACTTCATGCGCGAGATACCGGTTCCGTACGGCTGCACGCTCCAGTGCGTCACATGGAAGCTAGCATTTACGATCGACAGATCGTTTTCTTTGGTCGTGTGCTATTAGGACAGCAGCGCAAAATAGTATCAGCAAGGACTCTTGTCTAGGTCGTACTAAAACACTTACCAGATATCGCTCGGTAGCGACGGACACCAGAATCAGATCGTCACCGACACGGACCTTCTCACCCTCCGAACGTTGCTTGCTGGCTGGGTGTACGGTCCACCAGCAGGCCTCACCTTGGCTGTGCTCCTGCAGACCGACGTCAAACGACAGCTTATCGTTGGAGGACGAAGTTGACAGACAGGCAAGATACTGCATGGCGAGGAACGATTGTAAATTAATAAATCAGATTTCTCGATTGAGTTCAAGGGCATGACAGTTGAGAGTTTAAAAATAACGGCAACCTAACAGGTTGCCAAAATTGCTCCTAACGTACAGGTGGTTGTTGGCATTGGACACCAATAAATTTTGTTCACTATAAGAGCTCTACCAGTGAGTAACTGCCAACAGACACGGAAGTGTCTTATACTGTGAAAGCCTAAGAAAAGCTGTAAAATGAACGAGTAGTTTTACTTACCATGTCACTGTTGTTGTGACGCAACAGGATAGCATTGCCGTAAAGCAGCGTACGATGACCGGATCCGGTACCCTTTCCCTGTCATTTTGTTTATGCGATACCGAAAAGTGTTATTGATTACAGAGAAGAAAACGAAAGTGGACAAAAGAAGGAAACAAAATTAATCAGGAAGAATGTACACGGTAAAGCAACGTTTTATTGGTTTAGAACGCCATTCGCCAAGACAAGAAAAGCAGCATTTTCATGGAGCTGCCATATCGGTGGTTATAATTTCAGTTGTAGTGGAGTTTTGTTCATTCAACAAGATGGGTTAATTATCATTCCATTCCAACGGCAAACGGGGTTTAAAACATCTCTATTCTACTGGGTCATTGGCGTCACTATTGTTCAATATTCGATGCTTGAGAAGTTTAGAAATATGTTGATAAAATAGATTATAATAAAACCTTTACAACGTTACTTTGGTGCTGTTAAATCGGTGGGACTATACCAACATGCGTAGTTGTTTTAACATACATGGAGTAGCTAAGATTTTACCAAACATGCATTTGATAGAGACTGTTTTATACAATGTTAATAGAAAATCAACCAGAGTTATATTCATTTTGTGAAGTAATCAGTAACGTTCAAATTAAATGTAATTCAAACGTTAAAATGAGGTAAATTTGTAGCCGCGGTATGGAACTTATGTAATTTCCAGTATATCATATTTTAATTATACAACTAATCGTAATGGTTTTTTAAGGTTATAGCTTTGGTTTCCCTACCATTAAGGACATAGAATCGATCGCATCTCTGCAATCAAATTCTGGAGACAAATACATGCTACGCACAGGAGGTGGTAAGCATGAACTAGTTCAGCTGGGGCAACTTCACATAGTATGTACAAGGGCAAGAGAGATTATAGTTTTGCTTCTCTTAGCGTTGCGAGTTCATTTTAACGGAAAGCACATTTCGCTCCCATTCAAAGGTGGAAAAAATGGAATAGTAAATAGTTCACAAGACAGAAAGGAAGAAAGTTCACAAGACAGAGAGATTCGGAATAAAGAAATGGTAGGTGTGATAAAGTTTAGAGAAAGGATGCAAAATTTAGAATTTAGAAGAAAAAAAAAAACATTTCGAATTGATTAGTATATGAACGGTAAATTTGGAATACAAAACATCTAGTAAAGGAATTGAAAACGAACAGCCAATTCATAATGGGAGCGTATGATGGAAGGGAAAATGAAATAGTGAAAATAGAGTATGAATCAAAAGGTAAAGTATGTGATGAAGTAAGAGTAAAGAAGTATAAGTGAAGGAAAACGACACGTTGTGTATGAAGAAAGAAGTGAGAGGTCAAAGACAAAGTGAAAGAAGAAGAAAAGAGAAGACAGAAATGGAAAGAAAAAGAAACATGAAACATGAAATGCCAGGCCGGGCGACGTAAAGGCACAGACACAGAAACAGGAACGTAACAGAGCAACAGTAAAGTAAAACACGTAACAATGAAAAAGAAAATCAAAGGAAAAAAACTCAAGGAGGGAAAGCTCTTTCGTTCGTTTTTGGTATGGTTCGGTTTCGGCGTTCCGAGATACAACGCTCGGAACGGGGAACAGGATGCAATCCCTCACATCGCTTAGTACGCTGCCAACTTACTACCGAATCGTTTCCCTGAAAGTAAATTAATTCGAAAAAATAGGTTCTGCATGAGAACGAGCTGCTGGTTTCTGGGACTGTTTAGTTTTTGATGGCGCCTGTTAGCCCTTTCAACCCTTTTATTTAGTAACTTTTCTTAGTCGTTTGTTTGGAGGTACGAGACAAAGGGTGGACACGGGTGAGTCGTGCGGGTTTTCATTGTCAGAAAATCTTATAATTTAATTGCCCATAAATCGCCTAGAACAACAAAACAAAACAAAAAATCGAGAAAAGACTTTATTCCTACTGAGGAAATTATAATGGGCAGAGAAAAATGAGGCTAACGCCAAGAGGTCATAGAGGAGAGGTGGAGAGAAAGATAGTCAGTGAGACTAGGGATAATTTTTATCGCATTAACGGACGGCTCGGAATTAGGTGGCATTAGGTGGTTGACGGCTGAGATACACCGGCACATTCATAAAATGGCCATAAATCATCCTCCATCGTGTTTCGGTTGGATTCTTCCATCACGCTTACATTTACGTTGGCTCACTTTCAAGTGTCCGCATAAAGGCAACCCCGAGCAGTAGGGAACGTAGAATGGATGCAAAAATAAAAATAGTAAAAAAACGGTAACAACGGAAGGAAATGGTTATGAATGGCTCCAGTGCTCAGGAGGAGGATTCATGGTGCTCCCTAGAGTATGTGTGCCGCTGCATATCGTCATGGCTTCACTTTCTCTATCGCTCTGCGAAATCGGTTCATCTCGAACGGAATGTGATTGAAAGCTTTCAGCATAGCTGGCTTTATTTCCTCCCGGCCCACCGCGAAGGCACTGCCTTCCCTTCATGCAAATTGTGCATTCACGTTTTACGACCACCTGGACGGCCATAAAGAGAATACAACCATCGCAACTGCTCACTGCTACTGCTGCTGGTATATCGTGGATCAATATTGAAACTGAAGGATGTATGCACGAGGACACGAGCAGCTAGAGACTCTCTAGTGGCAAGTCAATCGCAAGCGAATGAAAAAAGGCTGCTCGTGCCTTATCCCAACTTCGTTTTGGAAAACAGACTTGAGGAAAAAGCAAAAAATATACAACAACCTTCAAGATAAATTTACACATCGAAAGGGATGAAAAAGTAAAAAAAGAAAACAACGAAAACGAAAGACACAGCATATAAAAAACAGAAGAGCAAAAAGTAACAATGAACAATCAACAGCAAACATTCTACCTATCAAGAGAAGGAACAAAAAACAAAAGCTTCAAGTCGCCTGAAGTTTCACCGCAGGGATTGGCTCTGGGGTAGTATAGGACGAGATAAAACAAAGGATAGGGCAAGATAACAGGGAGAAACGGCGCCGTAAAATGTGCAAAAGAGGAGCAAACATTGGTACAAAAAGCAAAAACAAAAAAAACAAAAAACAAACCCAACATCAGCATGATCGATGGCGCCATCTAGCGGGATTTGGTTTCAGACGCATTTATGTGTGTATGTTTGTTGTTTTCCCCCCTAAAGGTCCTAAAATTAAGTGTACATGTGTGCCAGGAAAACCCTTTCGGTGTACCATCGAGGGAATTATTCAAGGGCGGCCACCTTGAAGTGTGTATGCGATGCAAATTGCCTGTGACGTGATGGGACACATCACATCACCCGGCGTGTAAGGCCAAGCGGAACAGGTGGCGCTGAATAATGTTTGGTGTGAATTATGCATATCAAACTCGACGGCAGTGGCAGCCACTAGGCTCGCTTACCGCTTTGGAATGTGGGGAAGAAAACTGCCACAAAAAAAAACCCAAATGCCCCAAAAGTGTCGCCACTTCGGTGTCCGACACGCCAGCCAAAATGGTAATGTTCTGCGAAAGGATGGTTTGCGAACTAATCGATAATTTATACTAAACTACTCCGCATCTCACCTACCAGTGCAGAGTCAGTGCAAAAACCAAATGGTGATGTTTTTGGTGTTTCAATGATGACTGGAACAAGACCATTACTGGTAGGGGAAAGTTGCTCGGGGACTACTAACTTCCGAAGTGGTGGTGTGTTTGTTTGTTTTTTGTGCGTGTGTATTTACTGTGCAAATTTACTTTTCTACTGCGATGTGCTTGGCGGAGAGATAAAAATCAAAACTTTCGTACGTGTGCTTGTGTGTGTATGTGCCAGGTGGAGCTGGTGGTGCAGTAGTAACGGAAGGGATGGTGAAGTGAGACAAGATTCAAACAGCTACTCAGAACACAAAACGATGGGCAAAAATAATAAAAAAGAAGGTAAGTAACGAGTGGAGCGAGAAATTGAACCACTCCCCTCTGCTGGTCTACCGTACCGTGGCCCACCGAGCGACCACGCAGATGGGCCGTGAACCCAGGAAGTTGACAGGTACGGGAAGTACGCTTGTACGTATGTGTATGGGAGTGTGTGTGTATTGGACGAGGAGAAGCTTGGATGGGGATACTTACGGTTTCCGAACCGGCGGCCGTGACGAGCTCCTGCAGCGCACGCACCGACAGCGCCTGCTCTATGACGAACACGCACTGCGATAGGTCCGGCGGGATGTTCTTGTCTGCGATGTTCTCCAGGAAGCAGTGCCGGTTGCCGAAACCTTCGGCCGCCAGACACACGCGTTCGCCGGTTGCCGTACAGGACAGGCAGACCATGTCTTCCTGTGTTGCGGAGTGCGGTGAGGAAGGAAGGAAGAAAGGACACATTTGAAGACGATTAGTTAAATTGATACCGCCCGCACTGATGAGGGTGAACCGATGATAATGCTGATGAGTTTACGGAAGCAATCCTTATGCTGCCTCCAACAGATTGTTAAAGAAGGTCTTCAGAAAGACCTTCTGTGTGGGAGGTTTTAAAAGAGGTCATATTTTCTGAAGTGGAGATAATTAGATGGATTTGCATGTGGATACAATATGCATTCATATCAGTCATTGAATTACTTGAAGGCTGCTAGAAAGCATATTGTGAAGATCATGGAAGGACTTCCTACAGGATGGCCTAAAATCTGAACAAACGGTTCGAGAGTTTGGTACATTACCATTAAATTAGTTATGCAGTAACAGTGTCAATAGAAGGTTAATGCTTAAGTTAAAGTGATCAGCAATACAGAAAATCATACATGATAGCCAGTTATATTTCCTGAGATGCAACGGCTATCATTAATTAAAGTTAGGAATTATCACCTTTAATCTTCAATTTCTTCCAAAAGCGTATGACGTTCATACCTACAACTCCAGAATCAACATTTGATTCAGTAAACAATATTAGTTGTTTGTAATTAATTCATATCCTCATCCATTATCCTAATAGCTTGCTTGCTCCAAAGTAGCGTGATACTTCTTGTGTAGCTTGGTTCACACGAGGTTTAAGTCAAGGACGGGGGAATTCTGTATCAATTATTTGATAAATATAGAGTAGCAATAGAAGTAATTGGTATGCTGTGAGTTTCAGGACCTTTATCAAATATCACTCAAGATGAATACAACATGGTAATAGTCAAACACATAAAATAAATAGTAACAAAACTCAATTTAGAATCGATTATCGACTTTCTGAATATTATAAATGTAACAAAAAGCCAGTAAACAAAATGTACTTGCTACTAAGGGAAAAATTAATTTAAACGATCAGGCAATTAAAATGTTAAGTATTCTAGACTTCTTGAGAATTGTTAGTTTTGATCTCATGTTTTGTTTTTATTTAAGTATCTCTTTTACTGCCTTTACTGCCTTTTTATTGTTTAGTTGCCTTAATACTTATAACTGTTGCACACATTTTTACCAAAAATAAATTATTACCATAAAAAACCTATTTCATCTTCATTATTGATCCTATTTTGTCAAAACGTATGAAATCTTAATTGATTTAGCCCTTTTTCCTTTTTTCCTACATCGTCTACTTGCTAAAAGGACAACCCTTGCAATTGGCAAGCAATTCAAGGAGTATGGCAAATGTTTGAACAGTTATTGCTGTGTAATGTGTTTGGTTTATGACCTCACTGGGGCTGAGAAAGCTTCACAAGTCGTCGGGACTGGGATGTTGGTGCGGTTCATGAATGTTTAATCGAACGCTTGTGCAGAGTAAAACGGTCTTAAGAGAACGCCCTGTACGGTGCGCAACCAATGTAGCCGATTGAGGGGTGTAAGGTAATAATAAAATTTTACGATATAACATCTTTGTTTGCTAATTAAACGATAGCAAAGTGTAATCAAACAGATCGTTTAATTCAATTAGAAAATTGCCACCCGGCAACGATTAACCCAGCACTGGCAAAAGGTGTGCTGGCCAGTACATTGGGAGAGCATATTTAAAGTGTAATTAGCAAGTTTGTCGACTTACCGTACGCAAGAATGAAACATCATCCTGCTCGGATCCTCCCTCTGCTTCAGCCATGTTGGTATACTACTACGGCTCTATTTTGGCAGATTTTGGATCCTTTCGCTGGGGCTTAAATGGGCAGTTTAGCTGCTCGGCTGCCACACGCCGTTTTCCTGATGGTTTCAGCAGCAGCAGCAGCTCGCTTTAATTCACTTTCACTGCGAACAGACCACTGTTTTTTATTTGTTTTATTTGGTTCGTTTCTGAAAAAAAGATTTACGCTTCCCTGTTGACGGCCTTTTCGTCCTTTTCTTGGAAAAAATCACTGTTTCGACACTTTCACTCTGGCACTTGGTTTCGCGTTTGCTTTCTCCGCCCTTAGAGCGCACGTTCACCGACGGCCATACTAATCCTAAGCGAGGGCTCGATTGCTTTGGTGGAAGCTGTTACTCGGTGCTGCTGACGGTGTTGAACAAACAAGGAGTCATATAGCATTCGCGTTAAAGGTGGTCCAGTTCGGGGGGGATGTGGTCGATTCGATTCGATCGTAGCGGCCTGTACAGTAGTAGCACGTCGTGAACGTCGTCGTGTGATCCTGCCAACGGGAGGGTAGAGGAACGAAATTCGTACAATTTATTGCAGACCAGCAAACAAACGGAGATGGGGAAAATGAAAGAAATTGGGTTATGGAGGAGGAAGAGTGAATGAGAAAAAGTTTTGCTATACGAATTAGGACACCAGCCACGATGCGGGTGAGTACGTTCGACTTCAGGCCAGGATGCTGGAAATAGAGAAAGAGCAAAGAGACACAAAAAAGAGTTAGTAAGTTGCTGTCTAAATCTTTCGAGGGAATTTATTTTCAGAACAGAGGGTAGTTTGTACTTCGAAAGGCAAAGATAAGGTTTGGTCTTAGTATGACTTCTACAATAGTTTCAATTAGCTGCTGTATCTGGACTAGGTTTATTCTATTGTATGCAGGATTTAAGGTCAGACGAAGATTAAATCAATAAGCCACAGAATACCAGTCATAGAATTCTAAACAGAATAGAACCAGCAAATCTTGTGGAGGGAAGGCGACTCTCCACTGACGAAGTTTGTTGTATAAATTTATTATCATTGGCCTGTATTCAAGGCCAGATTTGTTCACAACATCCGGCGCAGAATATATTTTCTAACGAGCGAAATTCAGCGCTGATTATTCTGATAAGTTTCATTATCAAGCATTCTTTAAACAGTGACAGTTGTTGTATCGATAAAGACTGACAAAATTTGATCTGTCAAAGTTGTATGTGATTATATATCAAGCAACTTTTTTAATGTTTTACAGATCAATCATTTCGAGCTATTTATTAATACATGAACTAGATAATAGGGCAAGGTAGGTAAAGACGGACACGTTAAGGGAAATGGTAAATATCTAAGGATATATAGGTGCAACGACGGATATAAATGTGCATACATGATCTTACACTCATGTTTTATCAGAAAATGTGTTAAAACTTTAAAGTTTCCATCGATTTTTACGTTTTTCTCATGAATGAAAAACATGTTTTTTTTTCGTGCAGTTTTGAAATGTTAGGGTAAGACGGACACCTGATATGGGAAAGATGGACACCATGAAGGCTAAGATGGACACCTTTAGAAAACGTTGGAAATTGAAGAGTTTTACAGTATTTTAACAAATTCTATCGCTTTCCACGTCCTGGTACGTTTATAAACCAATTCTTGGCCAATTGCAACGACGATTCATTCAGCAGTGAATTTAGGAATTGTAAGCACCGCTTCTAATAGAACGTAGAATGAACGTAGAAATGAACGTTGAAGGTATCTTTTTTTAATATCAGGCACTAACAGTGGAGGTTGCACCAGCTTACAGAACAACAATTTATAACTTCGCTTTAGGAAATTATTCCGCGGAAAGTCCGCGACCACAGCTTATTTGAGGGATTTGTTAATAGGTCCAGCTATTTCTTACATTGAAGATTGAACATTTTGATATCTGTAAACCCATAGAATCTCTCATCTATTCCTGAACGATTTGATGTCAGTACTTTATCTTTTTTTTATTAAACTTGTACAAGTCGTGACAAAATATTGGATTTCGCGAAGAACCTCATCAGCGTTGAGCGAGTAATATCATAACACATGACTGCTATTTTGACCAGTGTTTCATTTCTCGCTTATTTATTACCTTTTCTAGTTACGTAATGGTTTATATCTTCAAAATACCCTTATTTAAGGTGTTTGAAGAAATATATTCATCACCAATTGATATAAGAAGTAAAATAACTCAACAAATTCGGTGTCCATCTTTCCCTATGACAAAGTGTCCGTCTTTCCCGCTTTGGTGTCAGGATGTTTAAACCATCAGAATACAATATTTTTTAATTCTTTCATTCTCGTTCTTTCGCCAGTTTTTTGCTTAACAATCATGACACATGTTCATGTAATAAAACTTCCGAAAATATAAACAATGCAAGTTACAGAGCTTAAGACCCGCAGTAATCAAATTAGATCCACAAGGATGCACATGATTGAAAATTTATTTTGTTCGTGAATTTAACCAATTTTGCATATATTATGCCAAAAATGTTCTCAAATTTGTTGTTTTATTTTCATTTTTTATGCTACACTGTACAATTATTCGAAAATTACCTTTTTCATGCATTTATGAGAAGTGTCCATCTTACCCGCAGTGTCCGTCTTTACCTACCTTCCCCTAATAAACAATAACAATAATATTTTTGATTTGTTGTTCTATGTTGTTCTAGATGTTCTATGATCTTTAGTGAATAAAATATTTAGCATAATAAAGTATCATTAAGAAAATTATCTTTTTTAAATATTTGCAGGTATTTGATTTTCATATTATTACAATTAGAATGGCGTCTTCTACTTTATAAATGCAAGTTATAAAGAATGGCAAGAACTACTTTATAACTTGCATTTTGAGAACCCTTTCATTGTATGTGATGCAAATTAAAATATATTTTTTTGTAGTTTGTGCCTTTTTTCATGTATTGTTGGGCACAATGATTATGGTTATGGTCATTGTGAAGTTATGGTTATGGTTTCGACCGATACGTTTTCTTTCTTCATCTGGTAAATGCACTTAGTGATTATCTTTCTGTGATTGTGCCATTTTAGGACATCATGTTTTGATAGTTGTTGGATGTAACAAACATCATAACTGAGCACTCATGGAACTCTATACAACTCAACAGTAACCTCTATTTATTGAGGCACTTTCTTTCACATAACTCTGAGTGGATTGTCATATCAGGTCCCAAAAGGTGGTTTGTTGGGCACACATAAGTAATCCTCAGCAAATGTTATGCCTTCAGTAAATTGTTTCGTTTCGTATATCATTTTCAAGGAAGTGAGAGGCTTTGCGCTTTTAGATCATTTGTGCAAGGGTAATTCGTTAAGGGTAGTAGTTTAATACAAAACAAGTATCAAACTCTTGCAAAAAGATTGTATCATGTTTGTCCACATATCACCATTCCTAAATGATTCAGGTTTAGACTAATAAGGCTGCAATGAATGCCAGAGGTTGCAGTTCTAGTCTATGTTAAAATCTCAAAAGCTCAAAAGTAAATATAATAGATAATTAACCTATGGTTACTACTACTGACTGCGACTAGAAAACGTTACTGTTGGCTTTATGTTTCTCTACGCGATTAAAAAAAATCAAGGCAATAGAGATGAAAAATAAAATAAAATCATGTTTTAATGATTTATTTTACCGTTCTGTGTAATAAATATGCAGTTATTCCCACACTTCTATCACGATTTCACTCTTCATTTTTCTCTTCAACTTTTCGTTTAGGCACTTTTCCATTCAGCATGATTAGCATGTGATAACACATCAATATTTATTAACGGTCACGAGTGGTAACAAAAACTTTTACTTGAACGCAAATTCAATGAATACATAATTTAACTCACATAAGCAAACATATATACACACACGCACATATATTTATCTCCACACCTTTGTAAAGTGCAAATTGGCCCTTTAGTGTGGGCCTGCCGTTTCTATTCAGCCTGCATTTCATTAATGCATAGCACATTAATTTTATATCGCACTTGTAATCTACCAACCCCCAAACCTCTTCCAGCTCCAGCAAATCCCTTGTTGTGGTGGTATAAATTATCCGTCTATTTTTCGTTTGTCATGTGGTGCTGCTGCTGGCCATAACGAATTGCTTCGTACGCGGCGAAGCAACAGCTGTTTACGGTCAGCCCGCCAACGAACGATCGCATTAAAAATGGCCTACAAAATCCTTTCCGGCTGTTCTCTCTCTCTCTGTGGGTTGTTGTGGGTTTATGTGGTTCCAAAAAAGAAAAGGAAAAACCTTCTTTCTCATGCACATTAAAGCAAGCAACAGTTTTCCAGTTGCTAGAATTCGAAGCGAATTAGATTGCATGTATACCTCCTTCAATCGGTTTCGGTTTCGGGAGAAACGAAATTGTTAGCACCGGCTGGTGTGAACCTCCCCCACCCATTGCCAATTCAACGGAGGAACGATAGTTTAGGTAACCAAGCAGTAAGAAGAAAGAGAGCCTTTATTTTCCACCGAAAGTGATGCCAGAAGATGCTTACGTTCGTTTAACGGGCTGGAGCAGATACAGGGATGGCTCCCCCGTAAGTTGTGTGGTGGGTTGCGTTTCGACGCTCGAGCCCATAAAGACAGCATTGTCGGTCGTTTTCACGATAAAGATGGTTCGCTTTTGTTGGCAAGGATCCTAGCAAGACGAACCAAAGCAAATCGCTCGGGTGGGGTTAGGTTGTACCAGCGCGAAGAAGGTAAAGTGTTGATTTTTCGTACTTTGTTTCATCCTTCGCTTCGGTTCGGGCTATTTTATGGTTGGTGTATGGTATCCATTTTTTGTCAGAGCAGGTTTTGTGTACGAACCACTAGCAGCGCCGGTACAGATAAGGGTAAATATTTGCACATCGTGTGTCGTATTGAATGATGAACCTTTCGGGATGGCTTTGCAGTGTTTAAAGAATGGGAGAAAACCAGCAGGATTGCAGACGGCGCGGAATGTTGGTGAAATTGTATTTTAAACATTCAAACAGCGTAGAATGGATTTTGTGGTAAATTGCTTTTTTAAATTCATATGAACCCAGGGAGCTTTCATTCTTTTTTTAAATATTAAATCAATAATGCGGCTTACTAATACTGAAAAAAGAACAAGGTCAAGGTTACTGGTGACAATGTACCAAAGCTTGATTGCACTAACTTATCAAGATTTCAAGTATCCGCTCGCCTTTTCATTGCAATCAATCGTTTTTGTTTCGTGCATGCCGGCAGGTCGTAACGATTTTCATTTAAGATGTTGTTTGCTGTTTAGCATTTTACTCCCACGCGACGGGGAAGTTGCCGTTGGCAAACGGCACCCAGTCACGCAAGCCAGAAGCGCATCATGGATGCAGTGAAATTTTGGAGTGATTGCGAAATGTGAAATGTTGCGAAATGAAACAGAAAATGTGATCAGGAAGGATTTTTTTCTTCCCAGCGACAGTTAAATGGGGCAGACGGTTACATAAATGGACGGGCGTCATTTGAAGTAAGATCGACGAGGCTGTGGTCGTAAAATTGATCGACTAAATTTAGTCGATTGTGTAAATCAATTGCATCGATTATTGTGTAGTCTCGTTTATGTGGCTAAGCCACGGTACTATATGTTTGTGCCCGTTTGTGCGGTGTCAGCACTCTTCCGCAAGCAAGTAACAGACTCAACGAGCTAGAATCGATTTTATCCTCCGGCAGGCCGTGAAAGTTGTTCACGGAAAATCAAGAGATAAGACTCCATCGCCTAGCGAAGGTTGGCTCCACTCTCTCTAGCTGTGCCTCCTAATCGGATTATCTAGAAAATCGATGATGCTCCCGATGCTGGAACGTCAGCATCTCACGCTGGTATTACTTAGAGCTGAACATATCTCGTAACCGAGCAAAGCGAATGGGTTGTATCGCTGTGCAAGTCAACTGGAAAATCAAAGCAAAGTGTGAATGTAGATGCTTCTATTTAGCGTTGCAGTTTTACACTGATTGGATGCAATTGAATGTTTGTTATCAACGTTACAATTGAGCAAATAAGACACTTTGGAGATTTGGAGACTGATTAATTTAATTATAGCAAAATGATCAGTTTCACTTATTATAAATCAAGCCAAACTTCATACTTGATATGAGCAGCAAAAGACACATTTTTTCATTGAAATCAATTGCTTCGGGAAATGTTTGTTGTATTTGAACTAACTAATGTTGCGATGACATCTTGGCCCAAAGACACATTTTTTCATTTAAATCAATTGCTTCGGGAAATGTTTGTTATATTTGAACTAACTAATGTTGCAATGACATCATGGCCCAACACTTCGAATGTTGCTCTATGGCACATTTAAGAACGATTCTTTCAGCGCTTTCAGAAAGAGGAAACACGATGCCTGCGAAACTGTTTGATGTGGTCTCTTCAAAGGAGAGTGTCTGTCGTACGACAACAGAGTATTTAACTGCAGCTTAAAAGCTGCTGTGGCTTGACAACAAATGGTAACATTTAGACCAGATGCAGGTTACAATTTTTTGTGGTTTGTGTAGTTATTTTTCATCAAATTTGAATCCACTGTTGCAAACTATCAAGTAACCTTGAGTAGCTATCGATTATGTAAAATGTAGCCTATGTTTTGTTCATTTTAAGCTGCTCTTGGTCGTACTTTGACTTTCTCGTAGCTGACCTTGGTAAATACTTATCAGAGAGTTTATCTTTCCTTTTATTTGCAGCTACAATTGAGCATGAAAATAATAGCCCACAAAAGAACAAATGGAGTGTAGAAAGAAAACAAAACGGAAAAAATGTCTCCTTCGTTTAATGATTAAGCATCGGCAGCAAACGGGCACCCGAATCAACATCTTTAACGAAACGGGGAGTTTCCCTTTTATTTCACAGTCGAGTCAACATTCTCACGAAATGGAAGCAATTAGTGCGTCGTGTCTTGTGCCTTTCATTAGTTCCGTCGCCTGGCAACAAGCTAACGAGGAGAATTTGATAAAATTCGAGTGCCTCCAGGGAGGTAATTCTTACGTGATCGGATAGCTCGTGAAAGTGAAATTGGGAACGGATGAAGGTCGCAAATAAATATACTCAACTAGCTGGAGTGTCGCTTTTGTTTGAATTTGTTTGATGTTTTATACTTTGTATGGTGAAAAATGGTTCGTTTAATTGAATTTCAATAATGTAAGCAAATAATAATGTGCTTTGAAAGCAAATGATGTAAACCCATTTTCATTGAATTACATAGGTACAGTACTGAAGATGTTTAATCATTATTGGTATATTACCACCTTTGCATGCGGAATTAATTATTCTGCTCGATTAAAAAACGCTAAAATTATTACTTCTGTATAAAAATGTTCGTATTACCAATATTTTATTTAAGCTTTATAACTACGTTTATAAACGTGTAAATGAAAAATGTAAAGCGTGCAGTTCTCTCCGAACTTACAAAATATGGCAATCTTTCAGTGAATGGCAAAAGAAACTCATTGTGCTTTTGGAAAGGCCAACTTTGCAGCATAGTAGAGTAAATATGTGAAATTGTTTCTATGATCCTTAACACATGCTCTCTTCTGAATAGATATAATGCTGCAAAGTTCACCCACTTCAAGTCCCAAAACAAACATTCTGGGCAGCACTATGTGAATGAAAACAATCACCGCATAAGTGTCGTCTGGTGCAATTAATTATTATTCTCTAGCACGAAACGATGTCGAGAATGGTTGCAGGTGGAACTAGACGCAAACGGTACGCAGTCATGATCTACATAATGAACGGCGTCAAATTCTAATGCAAGGCGCTCTTTCCATGCTGCAGATGATGCCGGGTCTTGACCATCCAGACATGGCAGAAATTTAAGTAATGCAGAACCACACAATGCAATGGTTTTGCTCGGTATGTGGAAGTTTTGTTCTTTGAGATACAGTTCAAATTAAATGTCTGGTGAAAATCAATTAACTTAAAAAAAGAAACGAATTAAAGAATGCTTTGATGGAATTGTTTGATTTTTTTGCTTTATAACTGTTTAAAATATGAAGCAATGTGTCTCGGCTATTTCTTATGAAAATAAGAAACACTGCTAAAAATACTACTAAATTCTAAATCCACTGCTAATTTGTGCTAACAGGCAAGCAAGAGAAGCAAGTAATTTCAAAACATGACTGTTTCGAGGCATTAATAATACACGCTGCGATTAGTTCATCGCTACTTAAATACGAATAACCCATTCTGCATCAGTGCTAGTGAAAGCCAGCAGCACATACCGCTATTAGTATATAGACCACACACGAATTCATCGTGATGATCATATGTTGAGAGTGAAGATCTTGAGTTCAATGTTAAAAATAGCTCATCTTTGTGTGTGCCATCGCTGAGGAAAATTGTACATCCGGGCAATGTTGGGAACGAGTGACAATGAACTGATTTTCACTATTAACCGGCAGCTATCCTAGAATGCTTCAAACACCATAAATTAATGGTTTGTACAAAGTGAACATTGCACAACATTATGAAATCAGATAGTTTTGCTCTTTTTACTTCCTATCAACCTGACGTTGTTTACACAGAACCAAAAAGTGCCAGTAAAAATTACAAACGAGCTTGGAATGTAGCCAAACTGGTGGTCAAAAAGTATGAATGAGTCCTACGAATGGATGAATAGCTTTTGGCAAGTTTCTACGAGTTTTAAGTGATGTTACATGATTCATAAGAGTAAAAGGCACAAATGTTGGTTTTATTGTACAAATAAAGAGAACTTTAGCTTCAACATTTAAATTGAAGCATTACACGTATTAAATTACTTCTTATGTTTTTTGGCGGAATGTACAGCAATGTTATTTAGAAAAATTAGTGCTATAACAATGGATAAATTATCCTCGTAGTGCTCGCATCATGAAAAGTATCAAAGGTATGAATTTTTCAATTTGATTTGTCTAGTGATCTCAGACTGATCCAGACATTGATATTCATATTTTAATATGTAAATGTTTCTTCCGATACAAACATAAGTACGGCGGGCTTTATGCTGTTCCGTGGTACTAATGAGAAGACCTTTGAGTAGGAGAAAGGTGCCGTTTAGAACAGATTCAATTCTCAAAGGCAGCTGCTCCCCTGAACTAATAATTTTACACAACGTAATTTTTCTAAAATAGTCAAAAAATATATTCTTCTTCTTCTTCTTTGGCACAACAACCGCTGTCGGGCCTGCCAGCACTTACTAGTGAAGTGAGCTTGGCTTTCAGTGACTTATTGTTACAATAGCAGGATAGTCAGTCCTACGTATAGGGGCACGGTCTATTCGGTGCTTGAACCCATGACGGGCATATTGTTAAGTCGTACGAGTTGATGACTGTACCACCAGACCGGCACCATATAATATATTAATTGATATTAATGTCAAACAATTGTAGCTGCGCGAAGAACGCACAAACGTCATGATTTTAACATCCAAAGGTTTTCTATAGTATCAGTTAAAAGAACAATCCTAATGCTACGACAACCATATGTCTGCTATTATAATTTAATATAAAAATCTTAAATCTACCTTAAGTCCACCATAAATTAAATGACACTTACCAAATCAAAGTGATGTATGTAAAGGGTGGTTAAGCTAAGAAGACATTTAACCTAGTAGTCAGCATCCCTTTCTGAAGACGATCGTTTTGTTTCTTTCCTGTTTATATGCTACACTGTCAATTAAGATGCTCTGACGATGTGCACGGTTAAAATTTTCTTTCACCTCTTGTCATCGCAACGTACTCAATTTTTCTCACTTTTTCGTATGTTTTCATCACATTGTAATTACTACCAAACAACCACTGGTACACTTGTTGCTGTTGCAATACTACTTAAAACGGGTGGTTTCTGCCCTTGGCAAGGGACGGTACATACAAACACAGTCACAATGCACGCACGACGCACATGCTCACATGTTTTCACGTGCCGTGCACGCATATCTCGTACGAAAATAAACTCATTTGCTCTCCTCTAGCGGCTGCTAACGCAGTGGAAACGGGCCGAGACAGATTGCCTCGTCTAGAAACCAGCGCATCCTAGATGCCGGCAAAGCGTAAGAAGAGATCTGCAAGCGCACGCGCATCTTAAACCTGTGCAAGAACCGCTCTAAACACTCACACATATACACACACGATTATGCCATATACACACACACTGTGATGCACACTAGGAAAAAACGGGGTTTTGTTGGCTAACTTTGACCCGGCTCGACCGGGCCAGGACGTGCTGTTTCGGATTCGGCTGGCACTACTGGTTGTTGTTGTTGCTGTTGCTGCTGCGGTTGTTTCTGTATTTTTCTCTGCGCTTCCCAGCCACTGTCACTGACTATTACCACTCGTGCTGGCTCTCGGACGGCGGAAAGAGCAAGAAAACATAAAAAAGTGGACGGTCGCCCGTTCACTCGAGAGGAGGTATTTAAAAATAAAACTTTTCACTTGCCACTTTTCGGTTGGCCATATCTTCTTATTTTTCTTATTTTTGCACTGTACGGGATTTCTTAGGCGAGCCGTATTATATTTTCACAGAAAACCCCTGGGCGAACAAAATTTTATCCGGGCTCATCCGGAAGCAGCAAGATCAACACATTGAGGTCGTAATGTAAAATTAATTCAAATCTGGGACGATTTATTCGCGATTGACTTAACTTCAACGCACACAAGGTACACACTTTACTTCGATTATCTAATCGTGTTTCATACAACATTCGTTTTTTTCTAATCTAGCATACACTACACAATGGTCGCTTAGGTTTTTCACACTCGCACGTCAGCCAGGTCAGGGGTGCTACACCTCTGTACGATCATATACACTGGAGCACACTGGACGCGTTATGAAACAGACGTCAAAAACCGTAATCCACGGCCCGGTTTTTGGTGATGGGGGGAGGGTGTTTTGGAGAACTAACCTGTGCCACACTTCCGCACGATATCCCCGGGGGGCCTGAAGCAGCGCACACACGGGCACACAGATTATGGGGCAATGCTTTGCGCACCCTCTGGCGCAACGTACGGACGGACGGAAGTTGTACTCGCTGGCGTGTTCACTCTTCCACGGCTCGACTACGAATGGGTGCGTTCCTTGGGGTCGATATTTTAAGATCGAACGAGCGCACCGCGAGCCAGCGAACTCGGGACGACCCGCGCACTCCGTACGGCGAGAGTACTGCGGACCAAAAATATCACCCAGCCACGGTCAGTCCCCGGGGTGAGCGCTGCTGGCTGGCTGACCGGTCGGCTCGGGTGATCCTTTCGGGAGGTGCAGGGATGGGAGTACGTGTGTAATACAAAGCAAGGAGTGGGAACGAATGCGTTTTTTTCTGCCTCTTTGGTCCGTTGGTTATGAACCCGAGCTTGGGACGTGTATGTCTTTTTTGAAAATATTTAACCGTTTAATTTTTTCAATGAGCAGCGAGCGGCCGCAAATTCTTCCTCAATCATACGGTGTGTTTGAAGTACGGTACAGGTTGCGTGGAATCTTGTTATTGGTAAAGAAGGTTGTGAAATTCAAGCAATTTAGATGGAGCGTAATGGGCAACGATCGTGTTCTTCGGTAGATTTACTGTACTGGTAGAGCAAATCACTTGTCAGTATTGAAGATTCGTGCGGAATCTGCCGAGCAACACGAAGTTTGACTAAAAGAATCCCACAAGGTCACACTCATTTTGGATGTCCGCTACTAATTTTTTACGTTTCCATGGATTTTTAGGAAACCATCATCGTTGATAGAATGTTTGAAGATGTTTCAGATGTTACTAATTTAGTTTTAAATGTCAATTTTCTATTCTTAGTGTTTAAACTGAAAAGTGGAGTAGAATGTAAACATGTTTCTCAGAAATGTTTGAACTTCAAAATGTATAGAAAAGACTCGACCCTTAGATCATAATTTTCCATATCCAATCGTAATTGTTAAAAGTTGATCATTGAAATAGATTTTAAAACCTGTCTTTTAGTTTGAAATTACAAGAGATAAGATACAAGATACAAGATTGTATTGCACCTAGTTACTATTAAGATAATATTTAAGATAACGTCGATTTTCTTTGAAATATTATAATCCATTATATTGGTAACTAAAATCAATGCTAACAATGTTCAGGATGTTTTAGGTGGACCTCGACATGGTGTTGCTTTGCTTTCAAATAAAAAAAAAGTTTAGTGAATAAAAGATCTAACTCATTACTAATTATAAAAGCCAATTCTTCTTACAGCAATCGTAGTCTGTATAAGCATGCCCTAACTACAATGGAATTTATAATCTATGACTTTAACGGCTAAATTACAATATTGACTATCCATCGAGTTTGTCATTAGGTCGTGGTATTTAAATCCACAAAAAAATAGTTTATGAACTAATTGATACACATTTGATTTCATAAATACCGATTGAAAATAAGATTTATTAATCAACCTAATTATTGTCCAGTCTCGTAGTACAGTCGTCAACTCGTACGACTTAACAACATGCCCGTCATGGGTTCAATCCCCAAATAGACCGCGCCGCCATACGTAGGACTGACTATCCTACTATGGGGGGGGGGTGGGGGGGGGGGGGAATCAATAAGACACTGAAAGCCAAGTCCACAAGTGGGTACAGGCAGGCCTTGACCGACATCGGTTGTTGAGCCAAAGAAGAAGAATTATTGTAATTAAACTTGTTAATAAGGCACAAATAAATGAAAATGATGTACATACACAATCTATCACAGAACCAAACATTGAAAAATCAAAGAGAAAAACAAATTCTATCTGGTATAAATGAATAAAAGGAAAAAAATATCAATTTTTGATAAATACTTTAATAATGAACGAGAAAATTGATGATTTGAATAACGAAATTTGTTCAACGTGCTCATTCCTCAACCTTGCTCATACCAGTCTTATTACTGGGTTTCACTAGACGTATGTGTCTAACCGACACAAAATAATCAGGCATACGGTGGGATGATGTCGAGCAAATTGAAAGCTTCGCATGAGCCGGTGTGCTATAAATTTATTATTCAAAAACTGTTGTACTTAATGTAAGGATAAGTTTATTAATTCCATGAAATGTATTTCCTAGAGTTTTATTTTTCATTCTTTTGTATTTTTTTAAATATAGTGTGTAAATTTTAAAATAATGATTTTTTATTATTATTTTGTGACAATGTAATGCTTCTTGTTTAATTTTTTTTTACGTGTTTATGCATTCACATTTTTTTATATTGCTTACAAAAGGATGCATTGTGATGCATTGGTTTTAACTCTGTTTTTCTTTTTTCATTAATTTCATTTGAAATTTTTGATTTTCGTTGATAATATTTAAACAATTTTATACAAGATTGTTTCATACAACTTTCAACTGACGAAGACAAGAATATTAATGTGTTGAATTTGAGAAGCACCGAAAATAAATTTGTAACTTTATTAACCTTGCCACGTTTCAATATTTGTCGAAACCGATTTTATTTTCATTCCCACCGAACGTTGGTAAGCAGTTTAGCAGCAGCAGAAATCCGTTTTTGTTCTATTTTGATGAATCACTGCACTACTTCCACTACCATCACTACCCCGCCCCGACACTTTTACCGACGGTACAGAAAACAGTGGACAGCGGAAAGCAAATTTTCAACAATCATTTTTCACCTTGAAAAAAAAAAAACAAAATCAACAAGAACACATACTCGTCGTGTTGTTACTTTACCGCAGAGGAGTGACAAAAGAAGAGAACCGTGGGATAAGATCGAGCGAGACCGACCGATTCGTGAGCTAATTTTATGTATGCGCGCGAAAAAGTTTCACGCACAAACGCACCCATTCCTTGCGTGCACTGTAATAATCGACAAGCACGGGACCCTCTAACGGAGCATTATGCGCAAAGGAATGTAGCATACACACAAAGGGGAAATGTTTGTAAATTAACTGTATGTTTTTTTGGAAGGGAACTAGTAAGTTTGTATTATGTTACAAGCGTTGTTGATATTGCCATACACGAGTTGAAAGTTTGACAAATAATTCACTAGAACTAATTAAAACACACGCACTTTTTCTACAGTTCTGACACTGTAATCGAAGAAGCAACGCGTCACAACTTTATGCTAAATTTATTGCCTTGGGAAAATATATAAAAGCACGCACAAACACACACGTACGTCAGTTGCAACGAACGGGCGCTAACTGCACTACTTAACACGTTGAACTCAACAGAGCCCGGAAGTGCTGGAATGGGTTTGAATAATTGATACACCTAACGTTCGATGAGCTTGAATATAGCAATAACAAAGAAAAAAAACACATACACTACCAACCTCCGTACCGTTGCTCCCCGTGCGGGAGATTTGCAAAAGGCTCCCGTTTGTTTTTTTGTTCTTCGCAACGGAGCACTCAGGACGAACGGAAATGTGTGGCCTTCGGTGGCCTTGTTTCGATCTCGACTGTTGCAGTGCTCGAGAAAAGTGCTGAGCCAAACATACGCGCGTATCCAGATTGCGGGTATCTGATGGGCAGGGTTGGATTGAAAGCTACGAGGCTAGAGTAGTTTGTTAATATGTGTAGTAAATTAAGAAATGTAGATTGTTAAATTTTCAAATAGAAGTGAAACTATTGAAACTATTTCTAACTATTTTAAATGTTCATTTTCGAAAAAAAAAATAATATTACAACAACAATAATGCACCCCCATTTGTTTCTCTCCTTGTGATTAACGGGGAAAAACAGAGGAAAATATTCAGCAACTCAAATTTGTTCCCTTCAGCGCCACTACTACTACCGCAAATCGTTTTTAGCGTGTTTGTGTGCGTGTATGGCATAGTTCGGGCATTTCGAGCAGTTCCCGAAGCTAGCCATCGCCTACTCTCCTTCGTCTCACGCTCGTCTTAGCTAACAATTTGTCGCTGTTACTGCAGGATTCAACCATAACAAATGCTTCCCACGTCCACCAGCACGCATCACCTGCCGTGCGCTCATACGCAGCCACTGAAAATACTTTCCGACAGCTGGATTGCGGTTTGGTCGGACAGCATGCGCAACAGCTCACGACGGGTTTGCTGCCTTCGGCTAGCCGGCACAGTACCACACCCATACAAGCAACAGGCACAGAGACAGGCACACACTGTGCAGCATTTTCCAATGGCTATCTCTATCGTTCTTGGTGGCGAACAAAGATGTAACATTTGTTGATTAGACTTTTTGACAGGTTTGCTGCCGCAATTTACCCGCGCTAATGCTTGAATTCTTTTTATACACGCAGTCTATTTGACTAGTAGTTGTGTGTATCGTGCTGTGAGCGTTTACAAATACGAAGCAACAACCAGCGACGTTGCTTAGAGACGGAGCTGTGTACTGCTACTGCTGCTCGATGGTGAGTGAAGCATTACTTTCCGCATTAGGATGCCCCGGACTGATTGATCAGCTGTTGGGATGAATGATGGGAAAAGGGGAGTAGGGAGAATTTATTTTTAATTTCAAGCTACAATCTTGCCACGAGCGACCGTTCTGGTGCAACTAAAATGATTGTTTACAAGGCATTTTGTGCATTACGTTTAGCTGCTTTCAAGCAATTTTTTGCGTTTTAGTTTTTTACTAATTCGGAATTTATTGAAACTGATTGTTTTTCAACAATCTGGGCATCAATTTATTTATTCAATTCTAAGATATCGCTATAATGGAAATTATATCATTTTTTAAAATATACTGTTATGACTATATTGTTTTTTTTAAAATGGTTAATCCTGTCAAATATTTGGAACAATTTGCAAAGAACAGCAACAGATACTGTCACATTATTTAACTATTTGTACAAATAACCAGGCTTCTCCATTTTGTCATTAATTTCGTCTCTAGAACATTTTGAACGAATGACCAGGCTTCTCCATCGTTTGCGTTAAATACATTCTGTTGGGATAAATTGACTCAACAACAGTTTGTAATCTATGAATGATTGTTAGAGGACGAGCATATTGGGTGCTTTTCATATTTAGTGCAATTGAGCACATTGATTTACATGAGCTTTTTTGTTGAAGATATAATGTATAATTTATTCAGACAGCTAGTAAAATGATGATTCTATATGAATTACAGGGCAATATGTCTACCATTTGAGAAATAATTATTTTACTGAATTATATATCATCGTGCATTATTTTCATAACTGGCTCATGACAGAATTTAACTCAAAAAAATTAGTTGTTTGGAAAAAAATTAGTAAACTAACTATATACGTCACCTGTGAAAAGACGGAATGTATGCAATCTGAAAAGACAATCATGATTTTATTAAGTTTATATCTAACTGGCAAACAACACATCTCCCATATGGTCTAGTGGCTAGGATATCTGGCTTTCACCCAGAAGGCCCGGGTTCGATTCCCGGTATGGGAAAAACTTTTTTGCAGTTTCATTTTACATTCAGTGTAATAATGATTCATTTTGTACGAAATGTTTTTTTTATGGTCATCAAAATGAATAAAATCAATGAAATAAAATAATGCATGATGGATACATAGCAGTTGATCTTTATTTTTTCTTCTAAAGTCATACAAATACTCAAATGAAGAACAAACCCGTGTCAATGCTTTGATCTTCATTTCACTGTATTATCTCACGTCTTATTCTCATTCTTCTTAATTTGTTGTTTGTTTACATTGTCTGCTGAAACTATCTATGATAAAGTTTATATTAAAATGATTGTTTACACTACTTTGTTCTATCTACTCGTTGGATGTACACGTTCGGTAAGTTGTTTCGCATGCGTTTTTTTGTGTCTGTTTTGACCTGTGATGATAGTTTGGCTAACTGTGGTCTATTGCACATCTGCACAAAGTGATGAAATGTTTAGCACTCTGGTAAACTGTTTGCCCATGCCTCAGTCACAAGAATCTTTCCAAGAAAGTATTTGTGCTGGTTTGCATTGGTATGAAAATCAATCGAAAGTGGTAGACAGCCCACTTCTATGTTGTTTTATGTTGCTATAAAAAAATGTAAGAAAGAAGAATTGGTGTATTCATCTCTCAAGAAACCATTGGCAGTTTATTTGGCTTTCTTGAACCTGCTCAATGGGTCGCAATTTTTTTTTGCTTCAAAGCCAAAATGTTTCAAGATTTTCAAAAAAAAAAAAATCGAATATTATTGGTTCGATGTTTTCCTGACGTGTTAACTTTACCGGCATCGGCATCGACTTCTTTGGCTAACAGTTGTTCTTAAAATGCTATCAATGCTCGTATCGTTTGACGTATTTACAGTAACTTTGCCAACAAAATACAAAATTTGTCACGTTCATGATAAATAAAAAAATATTTAAACTTAACGATACAATAATAAAGTGTGTGAGGTAACCTTTGTAAAGAAAAACCAAAGAAGCGATTCTAAAATAATGAGTGAAATTTAATTTCAATTGTTTAATGTTTCATTATTGTCGATCAGAATTTTTAGAATTGAAGAAAAATAAGTAAATAAAGAATATGACTTCATTCTTATTAGTTTAAGGTTTGAGTTCTTATGAATGATTAATTGACAACGTGTATCTTTACCTCTTATTTCATTATTAACTTTGGTAGTTTCTGTGAACTTGTTTAAAAATTGGCAAACAAAAATAAAATCATTCCCTTAAATAATGTTTCGTTATCGTAAATTATCGTGAAACAGTTTTTAAAAACTATTACTATATGTCACTATATGGTTTGTGATTTTTTGTATCCGTGCGCTTAGTCGTACCGAGACAAATTCACGCTTTGAAGCGTGAAAAAGTAGCCAAATAGCAAAGTCACTGCAATATTTCACATCAATTTGGGTGCGATCTTCGGTCAACTTGTATAGTGCGATGACATACGCCCATGTATTGCGTGAAAATACTCGCCGTAAAATAGATGGTATTTATACGAGCATTTGCATGGACATCTTCGAATGTAATCGATTTTGGCTTCACACTTCACAGTGCATCGCTATTTTACGATGTGTCAAGGCGTATTCTAAACATGTTATTTCTTCGATCATGAGTAAAAAATCATGTACCTTACTAACAAAGTATTATTAAAGTATCATTAAATTTACGCAACCTACGTAAAATATTAATTTTTGCCTTGTAAAATACAACTGAAGGGTAGCTATACACTAATCAATTAAGTGTCGTGTCATTCCTCAAAATATAACCCATTAATAATTGATTTTGGCCCTCTGATTCGTACAAACCCTATCAACGCTAAACCAGATGTCCGTCCGAATCGGTGTACCCGACAGAAACGTTGTATGACGCTAGACTGGAACTAGCTGGCGGATCATACGCTCCCATCAGCAAAATACTCCCCGCACTGGTGCCAACGTGACCTTGTGGGTCCATCATCAACCCATACCCGCTCGGTCCAGCCACATACTGATCCGACGGGATCGGTGAGGGATTGTGTATACTGTACAGCTGCTGCTGCTGCTGAAGCGGCAGGCTTGAATAGGTGTGACTTCCGCTAGCGGAACTGTTGCTCCGTTTTGGATCCTTCAGGATACCTTGCGGTTGTTTGGGGGTCGATTGGACGGCTTGTGAAATGCTGGCATTGAGTGAACCGAAGGGCAACGTCGCGGAAAGACTACTGGAATCGTGCTGTTGGCCGCCAGTTCTGTGGTGTGTGTGGTGCGTTACATCAGGCGGTGGAACCATCGTTCGCGCTACCCGTCGTAATGTTTCGGAAGAGCTTTCCGTTGGTCCAACGGAAGGTAAAATGGGTAGTGGAGGTGTGGGAAACTCGACGCCCGGATAATCCTGAAATAAAGTTAAGAACATTAGAGCTTTTATTCTTGCTTTTGAAAGAGCTTTTGCTGTATATGGAGCTTTTTAAAAGCACAAAAGAGTTGAAGCATGATGAGCGTTGCTTACCATCGGTGGATAGAAACGGTCGTTGTTCATGTGATAGTAGGAGCCGTCCATAGTTGAGTTTTTCAGTTGATCGGTGGGCCCGGATTGATCATATCCTGGAATCAGAAATAGTTTTAGTAATTTTTAATACTTTTTTATGTTTTCATCATGTCAAAATACATCGAAAACATCTAAGTTGGGCTGTTAACTTAAAACTTGAGCAAGTGAAAAGAATATTCTGACCTCTTCTGAAGAGGGGATTTCTTTTTTTGGGGATTTTTTTTTGAAAAATGTATACCAAACTCTGTTGCATTGTATTATATTGTGTTATTAATGTAAAATTAAAGTACAATTGCATCAGCAATATTTCAAAAACTACAATTTACCAACCACTTTGTTTGATATTTTAACAGTTTAGTTACTTATACTATGAACATCGTTATGTAACTCAATAGAATAAAATAAATTGGTTATTGTGTTGGGTGGATATCCAGGAATGAAGTCCCAGGAAAGCACTGCTATTATTTCATTTAAGAAAAGAATGACATTTCGAAAAGTAAAAAGAAAAATAATTTAAAATTGAACACACGAGCATGGTTTATTTTGTTTTAAAATAATTCTGCACACGTTATAGAAAACGTTCCTGTACATAGTTATATAAAATTACGTTACAATAAAACAAATAACATCATAAAGCAAAATGAGGCAGAAGAACAGTTCGTGAAAGCTGTCAAAAGAATTGCAAACAAACGCATTTGCGAGCCACTGGCTCGTGAAATATTTCATACCAACCATTGAAATATTTCACATAGTTCACAGTACAATGTGCTTTCGGAAAATTTGTGTCAAAAGTTGATTTTTCTTTCACAAAGAAAAAGCTTTTTAGATGAAATTTTCAAAACGTACCGTTCTCAGTGCCGGTATTGCTTGCGTAGTGAGGTAGGTTGCCCTCCTGCTGGTACCTCGGTGGTTGCATCTCTCCTCCATCGATTAGATACGTAGAAACAGCACGTTTTCTAGTTTCATCCTGCAACAAAAACACATGCAATTGTAAATAATGATCGAAAGCTTATGGATTACAGCTGTAACTCACCATAAAATCAGGCTGACTACCGTCGTTCGAGTACGCGTCGCTCTTTTCCGAAACGCTGGACAGTGTCTCGCCCGTCACTGTATCGTTGTACGAGCTGGGCGCATACATCTCAATCGTTGCCGATTTGCTGTTTGGGTTGGATGAGTCTACGATGTGTAATCGAAAACAGTCATACATTAGTATTTAGTAATGGTGTTCAGTTTTTGGACAGGTTCTGGTGGTTCGTTTCCGGTTGTTTTTCTACTTCTTCTTGGGTTTACGTGAACAATGTGAATAGAAATGCTCAGTGAGAGTGTGTTTGTTTCTTTTTTTTAGCTTGGGAAAAAACAATAAATCAATTCCACTAATGGTAACTCGTCACACTTAGCACACCGGTCTTGTTGGACATAATTTGCATTGCGTTATGATTGATAATACATAAGATGGAACGGTGCGGAATATTACCGTAAAAAAGAGGTCCAACAGACAAAACGTAAAAACCACCAACAACAGTAATCCTCGGTTAATGTGCCCGCTTCTTCCGGGGCCGCACAGATTAGCCCGTCCCGGAGGCCATTTGTGTGTATTGTTTTCACTGATGACATCGTCGATGAAAAGTTATAATCATGATTGATGTTCCCGGTGACACCTGTGGTCGCAAGGCTTTGCCGATACCTCGAATGCTTTCGGGATAGAATAATGTGTTGCGGAGTGGAGTGGAAAAAAGATCACCCCGAGCCTTGTCGTGCAGTGCGCCGTCCCATTAGCACTGAGCGATGTCTGATTTGTGGTTTGATTGCGGGGATTATCAGCTCGCGGGTAATCGACACGATATGAATTATCGCACCCAGCTGGTGGAGGGAAATGGCATGGATTGATTGAACGTTGTGCCAATTAAAGATTGTTCATTTTAAGCTCATTGCTCATGATTCACTGTGGTTGATTTATTTGAGCAAACAGTGTTGAAATGTGTATGTGTTGATTGCACATTGAAAATAAAATGCAGAAGTTTACTACATACGGGTCCAATGAGGATATTTAACAATATCTTTACATCAATGAAACTAGTGATTTAAACACTATTAAACGTAAACTTTTTCTTTGCAATTGTAATAATTTTGTTGTTATGTTTAAACTGTCGCCGCAACCCAGTCAGTATTAACTTTAAGCCGACAATTTAAATTACAGCTCAAACGCATATATTTCAATACTTGAATGACTCTAGACTATTTATCTAGACTGAAAATCGCAGGCTAGTTTTGTGTGTGGTTTCGTATGGAGTGTTTACATGATTTCAGCCTCCAACTGTCAAACTCCATACAACAAGCTGACTAGTATCGTGAAGGGCCCCAATGTCAGAAACGAGCAAAAACTTAATTTGACAAAAATATTTAAAAAAAACCCAACCATACATCACATGGGCTTTCACAAAACTGTCCGAGCCGTACGTGAAACAGATGTTTGGAAATAAAATTGATCTACACAAAACCCTCAAAACAAAACCCCAGCATAGGCCAGTGAACAAATTTAAGCGGATGTTAGAAAACATTCGTTTGATGTATTGAAGCGCAGCGGTGTGGACAGAAGAAAAAGAAGAAAAAAAGTACATTTTCAAACAGAGGCTTAACGGAGAGAAAAAAGACAAGGCCAGAAGGGAGAAAAACAAAAAGCGGAAATCGAAAAATGAAAAAAAAAAAACAGTCTGTTTAGTTTACCTTTAGCCCGCTTCCTCACGATGAAGCAGGCGACGAGGCCAGCGTTCACGATCAGCAAACACAGTCCGGCGAAGGCGAAGCAAAATATCACGAAGCTGGGCAGTGCCGCCTTTTCGCTCAGCTCCGCTGGTATCGTTCCGTCTGATGCTGGTAAACGGGTCGGGAGGCAAATGCGTGTTGTGTAGATGGCACAATGAACATGCGTTGCGTAAATGCGTCCAGTACGTACGCAGTATGTATGTGTGTGAGTGCGCCAGTGCGTTTCCGCAGCGTACAAGGCGTGTTTTATCATCGGAATACCAGTGTGCAGGAGCAGCAGCAGCAGCAGCAGCAAATGAAACGAAACAGAAATAAATGCAAACGAAAGGTAAAGTTAAACAAAGCCGAATAAAACTGAAAACTGACAGGAGAGAAAAAAATCATATAAAGGCTTAAAACAAATGATGAATAAGACAAACAGAAAGAAGCAAGCGTAAACGAGTGTTGTGTTTTTGGTTTGGAAACATTGCACTAGCAGTGGGCAACTGGAATGTAAGTGATGAAGGTTAGGTTTCCAAGAGGTGAAAAATGCATCTTTTTAGGACAACTGCATGCATCTTGCATTAAAAAAAACAGTTGCACAAATATGACTTGAATATGACACAAATATAAACGACGAACAAACGCTTGGTGCCGTGACTAGAGTTTTACGATTAAGGCTTGTCAAGCTGACGTCTTGCTTCGTTTTAAATCCAATTTGAATAAAGTTTTTTTTCCTCAAAAATCCCTTTAAAGTGTCCTCAAACCTTTATCATCCTACGCTTCATGAAAATAGGCGGAGAAAATGAAAAATGAATTTGTTAACTAGCCACGAATAAATCACTTTTCTTCTTTCGCGTTGCTGGGACGAATCGTGCCTCCCAGTCGCGACAACAGGTACCGTCGGCTGGTGGTGCTAGCGGCAAGCGGTCCGTTACAAAAAAGGATAAGCGGGAAAGCTTAACCCAAGCGAAAGCGAAGATATTAAAAAATAATTAACAACAAATCCATCCCCAAACCGCAACACCGAAAGGGAGCAAAGTGAGCGAGCGGGCGTGCGGCTGAAGAAAAGCTTGGAAGGACGCACTGACTGACTTAACGACGATGGGTACCACAAACGAAACCAAGACACTCTCACATAATAAACCAAGGGAAGAGAAGGACATAATGGTGAGCAGAAACCGCCCAGAGGGAAGTGGCGAGCAACCGGAAACGGTGACCATGGCTGCCCGTGGGAAAGGAAACAACCATTACCACCGCTGTTGTACAGCGCGCCGGTGTATTTGTGATCGTGCCGCGCACGACGCGAACTGGAGCTGCCGGGTAGACTGCGCCGGTAGAGACAGAATCCGATAAGAAGGATATTGAGCAGCACCAGGGCTATACCGGCCGCGACCCCAATTCCAAGCAGCAGCAAGGTGGACGGTCCAGCTGGAGACGATGGCGCCAGGAAGGAGGACGATTCCATCGGTGGCTGCGGCTGTCGCTCTGCAAAATGTGGAGTGAACCTTGCAGTTAGGGGCGGTCCTACTCTTCCTGCTTTTTGTGTGTCCTCCATCAAGAAGAGCGGGAGGCAAGATGTTGGGCTTTTTGCTTTTTCTGTCCCTTTTTTCTATTTTTAATCGCTGGATGAACTGCCATCCACAGTAAAGTCTGGGATTTGTATTGTTTTGGTGTGGAGAGGTATACGGGATATGGGAAGGATGGCAGGGTGCAAAAAATCTTCATCGAGGTGGCTGACAAAGTACCGGGCTGTGGATGCCGGATGCCTCGAAGGATGCGTTCGGATGTGGTGGCCGGGAAAAGATTTGGATTAATTTCAGTTTTAATTAAAAACCGTTGTAATTTGAGTGAAAGCGTTCGCAGCGAAGCAGAAACATTGCTGTGCTAGTCTTTTTCTTTCTTTCTCTCTCTCTCACACACACACACACATACACGCTCAAACACACACACACATACTCTCTCTCTCTCTCTAGCACAGCACACACAAAAAGTCATGGCAGTCCTGATGGATACTATGCCTTTCTTTTCCTCCATTTTTGACGACAGTGACGTTGGTGAACTCATCGATCCAAAAGCACAGCGTTGACTGCATGGTGAATCTTTTCCCCGGTTCAATTCCCACCCCCAAACATACACATACACGATAAAAAAGCATTAACGGACGCTTCCGCGCTTCCTGCAGGTAATGAAGTTGACTTTAATTACCTTTGGTTTGGGCCCGGGTCAGATCGGGCAAGTAACGGCTCTCGCCGAGTACGTTCGCCGCCATGATCGAGAACAGGTAGAGCGTGTTGCTACGCAACCCGGCCACGGTAAGCTGGTGTGCGTTCGGGGGACCATCCTCGTACCGGTACCGTTCGGACGTTGCTTCCCGGTACCGTATCCGGTAGCTCGCACGATGTCCACCATCGAAGCCGGGCTCCCAGCCGAGCGTAACGCTGTCATGCGTTACATTTAGCACCGTCAGCGTGGCGGGCGAATCGGGCGCAGACCGTACGTCCAGTCGACCGGTACCGGATCCACTTCCGAGTTCGTTTTTAGCACGGCACTCGTAATCGCCATAGTCGCGCGAGGAGATGCGCTCGATTACAAGGATGGATTCGTGCGTTAGGGGATCGAGCTGACGGTGTAGGGTGTAGTATTTGGAGGACTGGTTGATCGGCAGCTCCTGCCCGGTACGGATCCAGTGGAAGATGGGCGCGGGTGCTGCCTTGGCCCGGCAGGGAAGGCGCGCTTGGTCGCCCGGACCGGACGCGGCACGTAGCATTGCGGGCGATTTGTCTATCTCGGGTGCAACTGGTGGATGAGAATTAAAGTGCAAAAAAAAGTGGAATCGTATTCAGAATAGAACAGCAGAGGAAAAACATGTTCTGGTTAGATTGTAGAATGTTTTTGGTTTTGGTGGAAAACGAATTTGTTTGCAATAGATATTCAATAAGTTATTTTTATAGGCTTTAATCGCTTAATTTAATCAAGATATACTATAAGCATCAATACCTCTGCCAAATTAAAAAGATTTTTTTTCAAAGAATTTTTATGCTTTTGAAAAATTATTCACTAAAAAAATATTTCATATTTCATCCACATATTTTTCATATTGTTGTGAATTTCATATTTTTCGTATGTTTATCGATGTACACTAAAGTATCTCAGTCTTAGTCTAATGAGCGGTACAGGTTTGGTTCTGGTTGGAAGCTCACGACAGAGCTCGAACGATTTTAACAACATGCTTGTCGCGGGTTCAAGCCTAGAATAAACTGTCCTCCGATCGCAAGGACTGACTATTCGACTGTGTTGAACTCAATAAGCCTCGAAAGCCTGTGTAAATAGGCCGGGATGTCCGCGTGGGACGTTACGCCGAATAGAACAAGAAAAAGAAATATCTAAGTCTGGAGAAAGTAACAATTCAAGTTAGCTTTAAAATCAAACATAAAAACAAATAATGAAGGTTAAATAAGTTCTTGTTAAAAAATTTAACATACTCAACGTCATCCAAAAGGGCAAAGATGTATTTTATTTGGATCAAGCCGAACAAATTTAAAATAATACTATGTTGTAATATTTACTATTGTTGGAAACTGTTGCGAGGTTCCAACCGACTATCAGCTGAGGCTATGTTTTATGTGTGTGCAGTGAAATAAAAAGGGAGAAAATGCGGAAATTTAACAATTGCGATAAAAATACCCAACAGCGAGGATTTATACAGAATAAATTAAAAACAAAATTGGAATGTCAGCTAGAATGTTGGAATGGATTTTTTGACATAAAACACAACCACCATACAAAAGCTTATGAGTAAAATACTGTAAACTATTTTGAATAACAGAATTTATCATATATTTTAACTACTTTCAGCATAATTTTGTATTTGTTTCATGATGAAACTATATTTTGGAGCCAATATAAGCAAGAAATCATTTTAAAAAAAGTGAACATAGTTTAAAAAAGGGGATTATTCCAATCCCTCTGAAATATTCGGTATTTTGTTCATTAAATAGAACTTAGAGAGGAAAACTTTAGAGCAAAATGAAACAACTCGTTGAATATCAATACTACAAACATTCCGTTTTCAGCGCTGAATGAGTAAAAACCCAACGCTTCCGACAAGCACCACGGCCGCTGATGGCCAAAGTGCCGCAACACCTACATTTGACAATCAATAGCACATTGCGACTGTCCGCGGCTGCGACACGATTATCAGCGATGCACCGGAAATTGCCCACATCCTCCCTTTGGGCGTCCTTCACCACCAGCGTGCCGGTTCCGTTTGCGTAGCCGGTGGTGGTTTTCGCTCGCAGATCGTACCCATCCCGCTCCCAGCGAATATGGTCCGGCGTTAATGGGTTTCCTGAAACGAGATTGCAGACACGAGGTTGAGTGAAAGTGCAATGCACGCAAAACATGGTGGAAGAAGCGAGGGGAAAAAACGAGACAATCTTAGGAGGACAATCCGTTGCCTATTTTTGTCGACGACTGCCCGGTCCGGTTGTTGGGAGAGAGTTGGTTGGCCGTTGGGTGTTGTTGCTGTTGTCTCTGCTGCTTTTCCGTTGATGTTGCAAGTTATGTGCGTTCCGGAATGCTTTTTTTCGTGGCCCATGTCTTGCGTTCGGGTTATGAAAGCGACGCGCAACAAACGCAAACGCACGTGTAGCATTGGTGGCATCTTTCGACCTCATCCGCATCAGGTACACCGTGTGTGTCCGTGTTTGCATTTGCCATTTTGAGATGGAAAATGTTGTGTTTGCACGTTTGCACAGTCTTTTTTCGGTCACTATTTTTGAATCGTCTTTTTATAGTACATGCACTCGCCGGGTGCTCACCGTTTGCAAAAATGCCACCAGCAGCAAAGTGCATACGTGCTCGCTTTTGGAGATGGAATTTGCGCACTTTTGTGGGTGGGGCTTCTGCGGTGAGGTTTTGGGGTCCGTTTCTTTTTTGCTGCAGCAGTGAACATCATTCACACTTGGAGGAAACAAAAACACGGAACTCAAATATGGTTCCCTTCTAGTCTGCTCGGTACGGATACGGACCATTACTACGCAAGCCATTTATCGCGTGTGGCCAGGTTGTGACGGTACATTTCAACCACCGGTCACCGGGAAAGGTGAGATGTGGAAACTGTGGAAGTTTTCGAACATGGTTGTTTTTTTGTGTTGTTGTTGGTGCGTGATCTCTCGTCAAACCGGGGGAACGTTCACCAATAGGAATGGCATGTCATATCTTGCAAGCCTTCATGCGCGGAATGAAATGAAAATAGGCCACACCAATATATTCGAACGAGCAGAAGCATGTAGGACTGTGGTGGAACATGCAAATGACTCCTAGGTTGTTGAAGGCGGAACGAAAAAAAATAGACCTGCAATGTTACTTCACCAAAACCGCGCTATGTGTGCACCGGCTACGAGCCCGGATCGTATAGCAATAGTTCAACGTGGTTGCCTGACTGGAGCCAGATCGCCAGCACCGAAGCTGCGAATTCTAGCCTTGCAGTTTCGGCCGCCATGGTAGGGAAAAGGTTTGCTTATTTTACGTTATGGTTACCGTTCGCTTACATATCCATCCATACGCAGCAGTTGCAAAACATGGTACGAACAACAAGAAATTGGTAATCAACTGGTACTAGGTAAGAGTGCTTGTGTGGGGAAGGTTAGGATTTGTACCCAACACTAAGCAAGAGTTGGATTATACGGTAAAAAAAGGATGTTGAATCTGGAATAGACATTACTTTTTTTGTAGTGGGCTAGTAGTGCCCACACTGCTGAACCGGCAGTTGTTGCGTGTATGTTCATTAGAATGTGCATTTCGGTGGAAAATTCCTTCATAAACCAACGAGATGGCTTTCGGTGGACAACAGGTTGGAGCGCAAAAAATCTCAACAGGAAACACCATCACTTCGTGGCACCGTTTGCAAACAACTGCCATTCTGCATTTGAAGAGAGCTTTTTCTTTATCTCCATGATCCTTTTTTTTTTGCTTCACTACTATGTTAAAGGACATATCTACTTGTGCTATGCAATTAACGCGCCCTGAAATGTTCACACATAAAATGCAATCGAAAACAGCAGGAGAAGGGATACGGCGGCCACTTCATGTGTCGGCCAATGGTGGCCAACGGGATGGGAAATATCTTTTAAGTTGCCAGCTGGCTTTTCATGATGTTCGATTGCCCGATTTTTTTAGGGCCACTTGCAGGCGGTAGCTGTCTTGTCGTATGTTATGCACTTCCTCCTTTGGTTGCTGAAATTGCTCAGCGATTACTTACCGTCTACGGTGCAGTTTAGTATTGCATCCTCGCCCGGATCGACGGTAACGTGCTCCGAAATGGCTTTTATCGTTGCAGCATCTGTGACGATAGAGAGGTATGGAAGTAAATCATATAACGTTGTGTAGTGGGGTAATGGAGTGTAGAATATAGTAGCACGTGTTGTTGGGTGGACTATTGCGTTTGTGAAGGGGTTACTATGCTTTTGGAAAAAATATTCAAGCATTTTTATAATTCACAAAACATTGTAGATATTCAAAAATAACATATTGAATACCCTTTGCATTCTTCGAGTACCATAAAAACATAATCTATTCGAACTTTATTTATTTTTGTGTAGTTCCGGAAGAGGGCGTCATTGCACACTAACTAAGCTGCACAAAATTTCAAAATTCGTTAGAACATTGGAACCGTACTGAAATTTGTCAAAATTGTGATCTCACGAGATGAAAAAAATTGAGTGATCGGTTTCTTAAATAAGGGACTTTTACGATACTAGTCAGCTGTTTTATATGGAGTTTGACAGTTGCCAGCTGAAATCATGTCAAAACTCCATACAAAACCACAAGCAAAACTAGCCTCAATAATCCAGCCTAAATCATTACAGCACGAAAAATATGTAAACAGAAGCCGATTTGTTGCTGGTGTGATCCGGTTAGTTTACGAGCTATTTTACTATTTTTTTTCACGAGGATTTTATTTATTCATTAATTTTTGTTTTGCTGAATCATGAATAATATGTCAAAAAAGGTTAAAATTATGTACTAGAATCGATTTTTTAATTTTTGGTAAAAAGTAAGTTTTATTATTTCAAACAGAAAAATTAAGAAAATAATTTTTAAATGCATCTTTTTTATACACAATAGGTGAAATCCAATATGGCGGTCCGTAACTGTCATAATTCTGTTTTATTGACATGATGAAATTTCAGCTTGTTGGTTAGAAAAAGAAAAGGCGCAATAATTTGCAAAACAGAAGGCGTAAAGCATAGGTTCGTGGACGCCTTAGCGTTAGAATGTAGTAATAAACTGATGTAATAACCGTTTGCTGATGCTTGATTACTTTATTCTATAATAAAAAATGAAATCAATTTGAAAATAAAATATAAATGAAATTTTGATAATTTATTAACGTTGTTTTACAGTTTAAAAGTATAAGCTGTCGACAAGTCTGTAGGCAAAATAAAATAGTTATTGTCTACAAAATAAATAGATTTTGAATACTTAAACTGATGGACCAACATTTTGACTGGTAAAGCGTAAATTTGAAAATTTATTACTAATGAGTAAGTAATAAATAATTGAGATGGATATGTTTTATTTTTGTTTTAATTTGTGATCTCTATTTAAAATCATGTATATTTGGGCCGGTCTCGTAGTACAGTCATCAACTCGTACGACTTATCATCATGCCCGTCATGGGTTCAAGCCCCAAAGAGCTCGCTGCGCCATATGTAGGACTGACTATCCTGCTATGGGGGATCTATAAGTCACTGAAAGCCAAGCCCACAAGTAGAGTGGTACAGGCGGGCCTTGACCGACAACGGATGTTGAGCCAGAAGAAGAAGAAGAAGATTTAAAACCAAAATTCAGCTTATTGAAATGTTTTATCAAACAATCAATTGTAATTTTGTCATAATCGTTTAAAGCACTTGGTATTTCTAAAGTTAATGAAGGAGTAAATAACTATGCTCATTCATTACATTTTACTGTGTGTTTGAGGCAAGGAATGCTTACAGGGTTTCTCAAGCCAGCTCAACATCGTTACACTATTTTTCGAACACGTTAAACGATTGTCAACATCGTACATACAATTCGAATCCTTAAACTCTTTGCAATTTGGTAACACTAGGTTTTGGACTAGAAAAATCCCAACACGTATCTGGAAAATGTATGTTGGCTGTCTTGTCACCCATTACGAAAGACGGCAGCCATTTGTGTAATTATCTTTAGTGCCTATGCGATGCCGTATACGGTACATAATATAACCCGAATGTCACTTGACATTCTTCTTGATGTTCCAAAAAAGCCTACTCGTGCACCAAACGATCTTTAGTTATTGCAAGATTTGATATTTTAAGAAAAATAGCATCATGCAAATGTTCAGATCTGAAATCGTCTTAAATAATATTCGTTGAAGTGACTATCGAATGAAGGGAAGAAATTTGAATAGGAAGCTTTTAAATCAGCAAATATTGATAGTTCTATGTCGATGAGTTTTACCGTTCGTCATACAGGTTGCAAGAGTCACATCAGGCTCTTGTCGTCCTTAAACAAATACAGGATGATGTAACCCAGTGTAAGATACATTTCCGACGTCAGATGCAAGGAATACATTAAATGTTTGAGCAAGTATGTTTATTTAATTGACCGCTGCCTTAGTCGATGAGATAGTGAGTGCCTTCTAGGTTACTGTCCAGTCATTCTATTTACCACAGCAAAGAATCAATGTGGTAAATAGAACTACCAAAGCGTCTGGTCACAATAATTCGACGAACGACTGATTTCTACAGCTTGTGAAGAGACTTGGTTCAAAATTCTGAAACAGAAAAATAGCTTCTGGGGTTGCTTACATATTTCAAAGCATCTAAAACACGTTTAGTCTATTTTATGCCTATAACTAGATAAAACCATTGGACCGTTCCTCCTGGATAAAAAATAAACTAGATAAAACAACCTTCTTGTTTCAAAATAGTTCATGTGCCAACTTTCCAAGAGCACTTGACAGCATTTATTTGGTAGCAATTACCACAATTTTGCAAAAAATGCTTAGTTAAGGTTATAATTTTCATTAAGTACCTTTCGCTTTACCAATCGTTTGTTCGATGTTTCTTCCAAACAAAACTCTAATAGTTGTGCTACGTTTCCCGTAAACTGGAGCGACTTTTAAATCGCATTAAAATTAAACAATCGTTCTCAAACGGACAGGCAAACTTGGTCTCACCGAACAACGAGCGCAGCATTCTTTCGATCGCGAGCGTAACAATCAAGTTACGCCGAACGTTTCTTCGTGCAACTCGCCAGCACAAACTTTGGTCGTCCAACACTTTCGGAACACTGGTGAAGCTTTGTTGAAGCGATCGAAAAAATAACAGCATGGCAAGAGATCGGTGCCCTCTACATCCGGTTCGATGTACTTCAGTTTAAAGCGAGGGAGGGGAGGGATGCGGGGAGAAGAGTCTAAAGATCCATCGACTGATTGCTTGCGCTTGATAGTATACGCAAACTTTTAGCACGTTCGAGGCAGGATCGAGACCAAGAGACAACCACCATATTGCCGCACATTCCCGCTCTGTCACTAGTTGGTTTGCTTTTGTTTCTGTTCGCTGCCCTAACCAGCCACTGTGAAGAAACTGTGCTCAATTTGGCAGAAGTGAATTAACTTTCTCACCGACGGAGAGACGTAATCGGAATAGTGGGCAAAAGTTTTATCCATATGTGAGTGTGTGTGTGTGTGTGTGTGTGTGTGTATACTGGTCTCGTTTTGATTCTTGTCTAGGGCGCACTCGCGAAGACACACTCCTCGAACTTTGAACGACTTCTTCAGACAATCCGCTAAATAGCATATCCGGATAATTGAAATACGGTTCGAGTTTTGACCTGCTCACTCAGTATCACTCCAAAACCACTCGCACACACACACACATCCGCAGGGCCGCATACCTATAGTGGCCAATTCGCTGGTAGTTAACTTTCGCCTCTGCCGACGATAGTAGCTTCTCTCACAAAACTCCAATAAAATCTTATTTTATTGAAAGGTTGTACATGACCGTGCTATGATAATGGGGCCGGGGATAGAAAGGTTTCTGTGCAGAGCTAGGCGCACCCAAACGCATCCCATCGAGCGTTTTTGGGTAGGTCGGCATTTAATAGTACTATGATGGGCACTGTTGTACGCTGTTGATGGAAAGCTTTCCAGGGTCGTATTTGACGATTGCCTCGTCCGAAACAACAACGGCAAAAAGCAAGCTGGGCAAATTGGAGCAAGACTATACCTACAGAGAGTGTACGCCTAAGCTTCTATCCTTCTACAGACCTAGTAAGGTCACAAGACGGTAGTGGTGGTGGCAAATATTCCCAGAATCGTATCTGGCGTACAGCGAGGGACTCGCATTACTTTCATTGTTTACGAGGCAACGCGCGGGAATCCTTGTGGAAGAGAGTTGGCATAGTCCGCAATGATCCAAAATTCCAATTTCGGGACGATTTTGTCCGCCGCCTGTTGTCTCTGTTGTCCCACCCTGTGTTCATCCATGGGCAGAAAAAGGTGACCGTGCATGTAAGTGAGTTGTGCAAGAAGGTGATATGGTTTTATTGTTTGGGTTGTGAGCATCGGGCGCCAGGGTTGTTGTCGGCCGCACCACCCGCCGAGCGGTTCGGAACTCCTGCTGTCTAAGTTATGCTGTGGCTGTGGTGAAAGGTTACCCACACTGACACTGAACGGGGATGTGAATGTGTGCGTGTGTTTGTAAGAGAGAGCGAGAGAGAGAGAGTAGTGAACGTAACATCTCACGTATGTGGTTCCATCGTCCGGCGAGAAGCGACTGGACCAATTGGATGAAGATACGAACTACCTTCATCCGGCGGCTACCGTAAGCCGCTAGTACCGGTCGAGGTTTATTGATTTTCTTCCGGGAAAATTCAACTCACCACTTCCTTCACAGGCCTTCCTTACCATCTCATACCCACCATCAGAATTGTTGCGGTGGCCTTGTGCTGCTGCCAGCAGCGGGAAGTAATTCCTTCGCGGTAAAAGCGGACCCGGGTGGTAATCATCATGTCATTGTCAATGTACGATAGCGCCCTCGAGGATGGTCGAAACCGGACGACAAATTTGTAAGCTTTTGCTGGCTTTCCTCCGAGCTTGCGTTAGGGAGGCGAGTGAGGTTTTTTCTTCTTTGAATAGTTATTTCATGACTCTGTGTATGTGTGTGTGTGTTTGGGGAGTGGTGAATTTGTCCATTCCATATTTGCTCGATCTTTTCGTTGGATGGGCTACAAACTGGCGGCGGTGGCGGTACTGCACCAAATTGCTGTAATGTGTTTTTGTTGTCGATGGCGATGGCTTTCACACCACACGAATAAAGTTTGGCTGTTTGGTCCATAAGAGGAGGTTGATGCTGGAAGCTCTTCGGATCTAGTTTTGCATTTTGATATGTCAATTTGGGTTTCTGCTACGCACATGTTGAGCTAAATTGTTATTGACAATCAATAGAAGGAATGAAGTGGTGCAAGCGTTTCAACAGTTTGTCTTTGGGGAATTTGGTGAGAAAAATTGTCGTGATTAGAAGTCTATTTGTGGAGAATGACAGTCGGTTTATGCGATCGACATAATTCGAATAATGCTCAGGATAGAAAATGATGTATCACATTACATTACAGTTTTACATTAACGAATGATTCTTTGTGTAATCTAAAACAATGAATACAGGTCGTATTAAATTTAAAACGACAATGTGATGTGTTTGTTATATTTATTAAAAAATAAATGTGTATAATATGACTATACACGTAATTGAATTATACAGACATAGAATTGTGAAAGTATACACAATTTAAAATTATTTTAATGTAATTTAACATTTTTACCCCATTTCCAAGGTATGGTTTATTGATATTATAGTGAAATGTTAATAAAGGTGTTTAAGAGCATTTAAATTGATAGAAAATGATAAGTCTTGTGAGAATTTAATCATCTTTCGTTTGGTGCATTTTCGCAGTGGGATTTCAAGGAAGTTTATATTTTCCATATGCAAATGAAATGAGACGTTTTTAAATTGACTCAACAATTACTTCAATTTTCCGGAAAGCAGGATTATGCATCGTTTCTCAGAATGTGATAGGTTTAGAATTAGTTCTAGCTGTTGAACCAGAAAAGGTTCAGAATGTAGTTTAAAATCTGTTTTTCTCCGGTGTTGGTTCAGGACCACTTTTATGACAAATTTCTGAGTATCTGATGAACTGAAACAGGTTTGTTCTCAATATGGGATGGGATTGGCTTAAGGCCCTTCAATCAAAAGAGGTCCAGTATGTATTCAAAAATCATAATAGGATAGATATCTCATACTGAAGTAAGTTCGCTTCAGGACTAAATACTTTGTAAAACAAGACAGGTTCCTGGAATTTTAGAAGCTTGATGGGTTGCGGATTAGATGTAAAACTAAGCTAGGGACAATATCAATTGTTGGTCCGAGAGAAAGAAAGAGTTTGTACACGTTGTAGTTTGGTTCAGTTTGATTAAAATTATTAAATGGACTTATTACTTGATACGACGATTAAATATGATTAAGATTCAAACAATGGTTGCAATTCAATAAAAAAGTAGGCTGGTATTTCTCACACATATTTAAAAACATCAACCAAAGCTATAGCATCCAATTAACTTTGATTGAATTCTTAAACATAAAGTAAGTAAGCAACAGAACCAAACAAGCTATAAAAAACAATGAACCGCTCCTCAATCAAACAGTTTAATTGAGGATGTAAAGCAAACCAGTTTTGGTAACAAAACTTTTTTACGATCTAAGGTGTATCTTTTTCTTTCCTCTTGTCATTGTCATTGCCAATCCGAAACCCACAATCGTGTACTGAATTGACTTTTATTTGCGCTATCAGTCTCTTACCCTACACAACCCCAACTTGTTACGAGCGCAATTACTCACGCACGTCGGCAACGATTCGGGAAACTGTATCGTCCTTCTTTCATTTCCTTCCCGTATTTCCGCACAAAAAACGGGAGCTTTTTGACTATTTAAGTGAAAAATTGTGCTACGAAAGCGATCGAATGACATTACAATGGGAATATCGTCAAATGAAAGACGATGGCACGATGCCATTTTGTCCTACAGGTCCTACGAGCGATTTGATTTCACCATTTTCGAGGAAGCGGTTAATTCGCCTGTCCCTATCATTCGCCCGGTTAAGGTGAGCTTTCCTTTATTACGGGATCGGGGAACTGTCAATTTCACTGTTTCAAAGATGTGTCAATAAAAAAGGGTTACCTCAATCAAACGGGAAGGTAATTTGACTATATCCGGATACATTTCAGGGAACAGGGAGCGAAACACTTCTTCCCATCAATTGGCTTTGATAGAGGAACGTGTATGTGAGCAAAGTTTCAAAATGAGGACCACAAGAGGGGAACAAATTGGTTTAAAAAAAAACTTCCCCAATGTTGATAATGAAGATTGGGATGATGATGATGATGATGATGCTAAAACACTATGATTGATAGGGAAGCAATGAATCAGATTATCTCCATCCACCAATGTCACCGACGTTTACCGCAGTCCATCTCCAGTGTCCTTTGCGAGGATATCTGGTTTGACCGCAAAGTGCTCTTCTCCATACGTGATGGACCGATTTCGTCTTTTTTTTGTATCCAGCATAATACCGCCTCCCAGTCCTTGTCCGGTCTATTCCGGGTGACCTTTTATTTACGTTTATTGAACGCTGTGTACAACCCCGCCGGTGCGCAACGGGCCGAGGGGACGCTTTTAATCCATTATTTACGGACCATTTGCGCCGATTCCGACGGGTCATTACCGTTAACATAAACGTCAAGTTGACAACAGTTGACGGTGGCGGCGTCGATGCTGTTGGGTACTGGGTTTCGCTTTTGGTTCGCTCGGTTCGTTTGGTTTCGGTGGTCGAATCATCAAAGGGCTGGTTCTGGTTTTTGGGCTTTGATGCGGTGTCCATTTATGGATGGACGTGTTAGGGCACCAGCACACAAACTGGCAGGGAGGGGGTAAGCGTGGCGACAGGGGTGGCGTAAAAACGCCTCACTCGTTGCAAAGCGACCAACAGCACCCATCACCGCCGACCGGATGGGATCGGTACACACTAGTTTGGTAATCAAAAGTTGCTTCTTCTCATTCGATTGGAGCACAAGACACACGAGGCAACGTAACGGACGGACATCCGAATCGAATGCAAAAAGGGATAAATTCATTCTGTGTGCTCGCTCTTGTTGAATCCACCGGGGAGTAGTGTCGCCTTCCTTCAATTTATTCACTGTGTCATGGCTGAGCGGACCACGTGGGAACGTTCGCGTGGAAATGTCTTCATTCGCTTTTCCAAAATCACTTCCGAAAATGTATGTGTGTGTGTGGTGTGTTGTCCCCACAAACGAACATGTGTAGCCGTGATGGAACGTACACATGCAACACATACTAGCAGTAACACCATGTTAGGGACTAGGGCGCCGACGGGATATTCCCACCGATAGGTAGCACCTTCCGGTGATTGATGACCGGATATAAAACACTAATTTTATCAAATAAATCACACATTATATCTTCTCCCCAGCCCGGGTAACGCTTTTCCACCGTTGAATCGGCGGTTGAGGCAGCTCCAGCTCCTTACCATTCACCATTTGGTCACGCGCATGTTACAATCTTTCCACGGACGTGTGTGTGTGCGTGTCTTTATTCGTTGTCGTCTTTTTCTCGGCAGCTGGTAAGTTTTCCCACGTAGACCGCCACGGTGCCAACTACTGCCACTAGCGAGGCGAAGCGAACGCATTCAAGCAGAGCACCGGCGAAACATTAGTTACTTTGTGCGCACAAAACTACTGCTGCCCGGCATGCCTGATACAAAGTTACTATGGCGTAGCTTCCGATTTCCGACACGCACACACACACAAACACACTCGCACACACTAGCAACGGGCGCAACGGTAGAGGCCTATACTGCTCTTCCGTGAATGAATGTTACGAGTCGGGTGAATTTATGACTTATGGTTGGTGCCAAGTGCGTCGCCGAACCGGAAACGAAAGCGTGTGTACGTGGTGAGCGGCGTTGAAAGTATGCCATTTTTTATCCCTATCCGCATGACGCCGTGATGCGCAAATGGCATGGTAAAAAAAAGAAACCGGAATGCCGTCTCTTTTGAAGGATGCGTTCTATTCTAATGTTCGTTTCTTCTTTTGCGTTGCTTTCTTATTTGACCTGCTCTTTAAGGCTGCCGTACATATATGTGCAACGGTTTAGATTCGGTGATGATGATGTGAAGGATCAGTTTATCAATTAAAAGGGGTGGTGTAATGGATGATGGTTTATTTGCGGCTGAATCATTGAGATGGCGGAAAGTGGTTTCATATTTTCTTAAACAATATCAAGCACTCATCTACAAATATTCAGTGGAAATTAAGATCAAATTTTGAAATCAAATATTGTTGCTGATAAATAACGAATGGACAACCAAATGGACAACACTTTTATCCGGCGCTACAACCGCTTTGCGGTCTTGGCCTGCCTCAGGAGTGTCCGAAACCGCTCACGGTCTCGCGCCTTCGTCTGCCAGTCCGTTATCCCGGCCTTAATGGCGGACGCCTCCACGCCATCTTGCCACCTCAATTTGGGCCTACCTCGCCTCCTCTGTCCTGGTGGACGGCCTAAAAAGACCAAATGGACAACAGGGGTACTGATTTGCTGTCTAGTTTCTCTCTTGTTTTTCTTTTCCCTTTTTGCTTCTCTCAAACGAGCGCATGCAAGGTAAAACGAATCAATCGAATAGATATTCAATTATTCAAGCACCCTATTATATGCGACATTTGCTATCATGTAAATATTATGTTACATATTGTAACATATTGTTTGTAATTTCCTACTGACCGTGATACAGGATTACAGTTAAATACATACATTTAAGCGTGAAATGTTTCTGCCATGTTGATTTTGGCTTATTTTACACGCTTCATACCGTGAAGTTGTCTCCAAAATTAAGAGCCAACACGTTGTCTTTGCAGCAAACTCATCGTAAATTTTAATGTGTTTGTAAATATTTGTCAACATTGATCCGGTCAGATAGGCCGTTCTTGCGAGAAAAACAACAGAAAAAGAAAAACAAAAATATTTGTTCGTAGTTTATTATTGCAAATATTCTTTCTTTTGACATAACAACAAAACGCCCTTTACTATCACTCCATTTCAAAAGGGAGCTTAATCATGCATGGACGAGTATTTTTTTCTAATATTCAAAATAAATTTTCGACATCAATATCACAGCTTCTGTGAAATTTGTAACACGATACATTGCACAATGTTAGCTAGTCGTTCTTTTCCCAAATTTCCAAACGCTCAGAAGTCCTTGTTTGTTGTTTTTGTGCTATTGGCAGAACAATACCAGTGATATAGAGCTTTTTTCATATTTTAATATCATAATGCCACCCGGCATAGAATTGATTAAGTTGTTCGCTTTTTGGACATTTTTGTCGCTTACTCTTGATAGTAAATACTTGCATAAAAAACAGAGGAGGAAAAAACAATATAAAAAATAAGAGAAATTACAGCTTGTGAGCTTTTTGAATAATAACTTGCTTAAATGTACATCAAAAGTGCTATTCATTTAGTAAATGCTAACTGAACTCCCTCCTTGTACTACATAAGTCTGGAAACATAATTATTCCACTTTGTACACCCAGTATGATTTTGGATACCTCAATATAAGTATACCACCTAAATATTATCATCCATTTATGCTTTGGTTTCGTAGTGCGGTTTTTTTAAAGAATGGGACCCAAGAATGTGTGCAACAACTTTTTGTATACTGTAAGCACAGGTCGACTAAAGTGCGTATTTATTAAACATTACATAAGTCATTAAAATACCTTTCAAAGTAACTGCTGCTCGTAGAAGCATTCAAAGTCACCCGTAAAGCTCCCTCCATTTCATGAAACGATAAATTCTTCTCCATTCCAAGGGTATTTATTTTCTGCAAGCTTCGACAAGCAGAAAAACGCAACGAAGCATCGCGTACAATTTGGCCTCAAGCCAGTGAAGAATCACTGCACCGAACCGTGGTAGCGTGGTGCAATTTCTCGCCACCTCATCCTCATCCAAAACAATACCTCGCAAGCCACCCGTTAGCGGTTGTGCGGGAGAGATGGGTGAGGGGACCTTTAGTAAGGGTTAACATGAGAGCAAACACGGTACTAATACCCCCCCCCCTCCGACGTACCGTACTGATGCTCCGTAACCGTGTGCTTTTTCGGAGAATAGTTTAGCTTGGTTGTGGTTACTTACACTTGACTTGCAGGGTGATATTAATCATCGCCGACCCTTGGGAGTTGACGGCTTCGCACGTGTACACGCCGGCATCTGTGCGCTCGAGCTTGGTAATGTTAAGGATCGGTCCCTCGGAGACGATTCTCGGTTCACCTGGGGTTTGTTTTTAAGGTTCGAGAAAGGTGGTTAAGGAGGGAGAAAAAAAGAGAAGCAAACGAACAGATTTTAGGATTAATCGGACAGATTATCTTAATGGACCTGCGGTCACGTTTGACGGTGGGTTTGAGATTGAGGGCTTCGCATAAATCCAACTCAAGTCTCGAGCTAAAGTGGTGTAGTAATACAGTTTAGCGAGACACGCATGTGAACGACATCCGCACGGAACGGCTAATGCTGTGAGATTGAGGTTAACCGAGAGGCAAAAAGAAAGGAAGAGCAACCCGTTAGAAGCAACCTACCACTACTACCGGTCGATGCTATCGTTTGGCCGTTCTTGGTCCAGGTGTACGCGATGGACGACGGATTGCCGGTCGCGACCAGGGCAACGGTCAGTGGCTCTCCCGCCACACCGTGGACAACGGTTTCGGCTGGCGTTTGGAACCGGGGCTCATCTGCAAGTACAAGCAATCGTGCATTCGTTAAAGCATCGCTTCCGGCGCAGCACCGGCTGATGGGTGCATATGTGTATGTGTGAGAGTCGACCGTGATCGAATGGATTCGGCAATTGGATTTCGCAACCCGGAGCAACAAGAAGGGCTCGGTGCTCGCACACCGACTCACAAAAACCGTGCGGTCCCGGGGTACTTACACAGCACTGGCAAATTGACAGCCACGTTGATGCTACGCTGCAACATCTCATTCGTGCTCTGGCAGGTGTATACGTGGCCGTCCATATCCTGCGTGATGTTCAGCTTCAGCTCAAGCGAAGACACGGTCCCGCCCCACAGTCCAGCTTTGGAGGAGTTGTTCGTACCTGTGAGGAGGGAAAGAGAGAGAGAGAGAGAGTGGGAGGTGAAAACCAGCGATGAACCATACGGAAGCCATGATGTTCGATTCCATTTCAGTCTGGTTAAATTTTCCTGCCGTTGCGTGGGCAAGCAGTGGATGGAAAAGAGCACCCCGAAGGTTTGGTATTAGGTTTTACGGAATGCAAAAAAAAACGCCACCGCCAGCAGCGGTAACAGCAGCAGCTGCTGCTACTGCTACTGCCAGAACACACGTATGGTTGATGTACACGCCCTGGGGACGATGACTGGAAATGAGTTCCGTAAATTCTTGTCAAATTCCATTATCATCACCGTATCAGCACGGTGTGCCGGTGTGCACGGATGAAGATGTGAGGTTGGCTGTGGTTTCAGTGATAAGCTTTTGTGAGGCGGTGTGTGTGGCTGTGCATGTGACTGCGTATCTGTTGCGTTGCGGCGCACTCTTTACACTAAACATGCAAATCCGGCAAAAACCCCGGATGTTGTTGTAAGCATTCTATCACCTTACCACCTCAGCTCTTTGTATGTGTATGTGGGGGTTTCCTTGATGGAAGGTATTAATTTTCTCGTCGTACGGTGGCACGGTGTGGCGGATGATTACTGTTCATTCCTGTCAATCAGTACACTTAATCCAGTTTTGTTTGCTGAAGCTATTGTTTATGTTGAGCGTGTGTGGTACGGTGAGTGAAAAGAATGATGAAAACGCATTCGATGATGAAATTTGGGAGCTTAACATTTAGCATGCGATTGAGATGTGAGATTTTGTTTGTGGATGAGGAGAAATAATGAACTGTGCGTCAATTGGTAAGTGAGTAGGTTTTATTAGGTTTTATTTTATAGCAGGATAGTTAGTTTTGTGGTTTAGGAGCTCGGTTCATTTGATGTTATGATGCATTTGTGATAGGAAAAACCATTTAGGGTAACTGTACCAGTTTTCGGCACTGTACCTGTTTTTGGCAGGGTAACTAAAAAGTGAAATCATGCAAAAACGCATTAAAAGTTGTCTCAAAACACAAATTTTCAAATAAAAATATGCTCATTTGTTGTTGATGTACGATGTTTCATATTACACATTATTGTTAGGAATGCACTTGTGATAGGAAAAATCATAGAGTAGCGTGAGTGATTTCGATGCGAATGGGTTAGAGTATTTTATTTAAATATAAAATGAACTCTCTAGGAGGCAAAATAAATCTTCATAGAGGACAACAACTATACAAATAGGAAAAAAAACTAAACGCATACGTAATCTTAAATAAAAAGAAATAAAAAATGAATTCGTTCCTTGGCAAACATACACCACATAAGAAACATTGATAAAATGTCAATGCAATTTGTCACGAATTGTTGATTTTTCCATTAATATGGTTCTGTTAGATGCAATGTAGCAATCTGTTTAGGAAGTTTAGCCAATTTTGCTAAATAATACATCGTTTTCTAAGCCAATCAATGTTAGAATGATTTTCTCTAGTTTGGGACAAAATACGTCTGTGCAAATCGCACCAAACATTCTAGCTTTAACAAAACTCATACTAGTTTGCACTGCAATAACAGATACATGCATCCTCGATTCACTGGGTGCATTATGCCCCACTAGGGCGGTCCCGTAGTACAGTCAACAGCTGATACGACTTAATAACATGCCCGACGTGGCTGCAAGCCTCATGTGCACCGTCCCCCTGTAGCAAGGATTAACTAAACGGCTACGTTGTACTAACAAGTCCGTAACGTAACAAGCGCCCGTATAGGCCGGCAACACGGAGTATCATCGGCATCGTTACGAAGAAGAAGATTTATTCCATATAGAATACTTGTTCCGCGACCAAAACGCGTTTTTCAAAGGAAATCAGGAAGGATCGGTTTTGCCCCAGAGGTGTATATCACCCCAGCAGCTTCTACTTGTTGTTGAATTGTTATATATTTGTTGCCAGCAAATGTCATCAATAAATGATCTACAATAATGAGTGTTATGAGTGGTGAGAGATTTTAATACATTTTTAATGGAAAACTGACATCGTTCGAAACCTCAAAGGAAAAGATAAATAATTCACATGGATTTCAATTGCATGTCAAATAGATTTGCTAGACCAGCTTGAATCTAATGATAAATTCGTTCTTCAGACACATACAAAAAATATCGATCAGATCAATTCTATTTTTTTACAGAAGATCTAAGATTTCACAATATTTATGATACCTCAATATACAATCAGTTTTGATTGGATGGAAAGGCTGAAAAAAATCGAAACAGTTTATTGCAGCATTTACGACAACAGTTAAGCGAAAACGCCAGTACAAATTTTACCCTTTGCTGAATTTGATTTCTTACTGCATCAGCGCAAATTCTGGGAAGCTACAGCTCAAAATGTTACGCATATCCAATCGCGTATATGCAAAACTGCCACATTACGATGCGCATCGCTGCGAGAAATGTGGATTTCGGCTTGTCCTGTACGCTTCGAACGCCACACGTTGCAACTGTACACGCTTCTGTGGGATCATTTCAAATGGAAGAGAGCAGAAAAAAGCGAAGAAAATCAAGCTTACCTTCCAGTACGGTGCCCTCGTGCCGCCAGGACAGCTTTGCCGGCGGATTGCTCGAGCTGGAATCGCATATCAGCGTCGCTTCGATGCCGGGCCGCAGTTCAGCCGGTTCGATCCGTATCTTGGCCGTCTCCGGTGCGACTTTGGGACGGGCGAGAAAAGAAGAGTTATACAAATAATAAATGGAGCGTCGTCCGTGAAGTTGTGCAAAGCATGTGTGTATAACCATGTGAACGGTTGTTACGACGAACAGACGAATCTTGTGAGGAGAAAGGAACAGATACTTACAGTGCACGGTCAGAACTTTCGTTTCGAAGAGCGGTATCTCGGTGGCTGAGTTGTGCGCCTCGCACCGGTACTGTGCCTGATTGTCGGTTACGTTTGCCAGTATCGACAGTTCGGCCGAAACCGACTGGTCCGTCGTTTTGCTTACGGATTTGATCTGAAAGTAATGCAAAAATCCCCGCGGAGAGTTAGACAACAACAAAAAAAAAAAAAAGAAAGACGAGTGACTGTACTGTGGGTATTGAAAGAAGCGCGAAAAATCGATTCGTGCTTTGTGAGCAGGCAGAATGCTTCTTAGTGTAGTGGTGGTTCATAAAAATTCATGATCTTCACGAGTTGCGAGTTTACATACATCTTGCGCGTTGTAGAGTTCAGGAAAAGGTGAGTAGAAAATATCGATAAGAAAACTTGCAGCCTGCAAGTGACTGGTACAAACTGGTATCTGTTTGGTTGGAACTTTTTCTATAACTTTCCAAAGAGGAACACATAAAAAAGCGAGCAAAAGTTGCTCCAGCAGTCTCGTGTGTGTATGTGTATTGCTAATATGAATTTTAAATTAGTTATGAACATATGAAATGATATTAATAAACGCCCGGAATATGACTTTGCCGGGGGGTAGCGAAAGTGACAAGCGAAGATATGCGTATTGTACAGACTGCGACACGAACGACCTGACGAGGGTAGCGTCTTAATCCGAACCGGGGCTTAGGGTTTGGAATGAAAATTGAGTGAGCTTGTCTTGTGTCTTGTGCGAAAATTGAGCAAAACTTGGCGAAGTGAACGAAACTCTGTTCTCAATGTCAGCTTACACGGGCGTGTTAGTGGGGAATACATATTGCACGAAGCATTTTCCCCTCTCAGCATGCCGGAATGGATCGAGAAAAGTGTGAAGTATCGTTGATATGATCTATAAGGTTTCGCTTGTATGATGTGGTTTTCACTCTCTTTTGCGGTGAAGGTATGTTGGTTTAGCGCGTTTGCAAAGTTGCACGTGAGAATACATTTTTAAACAGGTTCAATACCTTTACACGATATGAAATGGTGATTGGAACTGTAGTGTACGTGATGGTAATCGGTTTAAGAGTTTTTTAATCTGTTTGAAAAAAAAAAAAAAATTATGTACTAACAATTTAGTTTCGCTCAAATGAAAGTAAATTTGGTGTTCGAAACTAAAATTTGTGTGTGACTTTCTGATCAATGTGAATACTGGAATAAAATAACAGTAATTAGAACTAAGTAATAATAAGTTATAAGACAAAAGAAAAAGAAACATGGAAACAGTTGATAGAGGTTATTCATAAAATCGTCGCCCTCCCTTTTTGTTATCTCTTTTGCTATCTATTATTCATCTTATCAAATATGTACAACAACAGCAACATCATAAACATGTAATTTTGAAGTTAATGTTAATTAAATTTTTCCTGCAATTGCATGGTAATTTAACACAAATGTAAGAAACAAAAACCATTGTCTACCGAAACTATCTATAAAATTAACCAGCTATTGATTCTCAATGAAAAAAAGATTAACATTATTTTTAATTTCCTATTTCAAATAGAATTAACGTTATTACACTTTTTTTTATTGGAATGCATAAACTGCTGATATCGTAGCAAAAAAAATCACCATAATGGAATTTTAATATCAAATTCGTTTAGAAATATACAGTTTTTGCAGCATTTAGTATTGAGTATTTATTATTTATTGAGTTTGTTAATTGGACATATAGAAAGTCTTAATGAACTAGGTGCGTGCAAGCTACAGGACGTCAAATTTAGTTTATTAGACGCAAACGCTCACGGACCGCAGATTGAGACAATTGTAAACTTGACTGAAGGCGACTCCCATCATATTTATCGCATCTGACTGACCAGAACTGGTACGATAATGTAACGTGCGTATAATTTGATTTTGCCTGAGAGTCCAGAGCAGGAGCAAAGAAATTTACAGCGCTGGGTAGGTTGGGCGCATTAATTTCGCCACAAATCAAATCCGCCACAAAGAGACGTTGGGCGTTCGTACGTCTAGTTGAGAATGGCTCCAGACCTAACGATAGGCATCGACTGGTGTAATTTGGACGTACGTCTCCATGTCTCCATGGGAGGAGCCTGATAGCATAATACGCAGGAGTGTTACGTGTTTTAGGAATGATACCTTTGGCAAAAATAAAACTTAAGGCAATAATTATTAATAATTACCAAAATAAAGGAGGAAAATATTAAACAATTACAAATTTCAGAAAAGGGTGAGTAAAATGATTAATAAACAAATAAATGTATATTTCATTAATGTTTTTCAATTATTTTATTTCTAAATTCATAGCTAGAGTCCAGTAGTAGTCAAGAAGCTAAGTATCGTATAAAGTATATGCATAATTGAACAGCTTGAAATATTTTTCCTTCTTGTATTACTATAAGCTGCTTTATTTACGTACTTATTTGAACTTTTTTTGTATAAAATATGGTATAAAAATTCAAATAGCAAAATATGCGAGGAAAATTGATTTACTTTCATACGTTATGAATATACTGTAGGGTATTTTACACACAGAATGAATGTTTTATTTACATGGAAAAAGTTTATTATGTAATAAGAAGTAAAATCAATATTGTTCGGGTGAAGACGGTGAACGACTAAATTCTTGGGCGAAGAAAATGAAGAAATTATCACAAATTCCTTGGGATTTAGATGGGCAATGGATACAATATGTGAATTGGAGCTAGCGCCCCGTTTAATTACTTATGTCTGTAGCTTATTGTTTTCTGGCACTAAACCTTAATCCGTCCAAGGTAAGTTTGTGTCCCTCTTTCCGCAACAGTTTGTCGTAAATATCCTTGACGGCTACTACCAGCCCTGACGTATAGCTGCCCATCTGAATTTGATATTAGATTGCGAGCTAAACCAAGTTTAGTAGCTGTAGGATATCAGCCTGTCCGCGCGTATCATAACATCAACGATTAAGAAGACGAATTTCTAATGAAATCACCAAATCGAATGCAATCTTGACTCGGTTCGGGGGACACCAAGGGCCAAGGGTCCATTACGTTCAAATCCGCTTACCAGCACCGAAGCTGTTTTCCCTCCCATCCCATAATGTACAGTTTGATGAACAATAAAGCCAATGACGGCAAAAAAAAGAAAGGAGAAGCAAGTGTGGAACCAACGATGTGCTTAACCGTTTCATTGTTCATCAGCGCTTTGTGACAGGGCTGTATGTTAACAGTAAACCCCACCGCTCCCCAGGCGGAAGGACCTAAAAGACGAACAACAGAAGCAAAAAAGCTCTGGCCAATGTTCACACCGAACCAAAAAGGCCGCTTCCAAAGCCTTTGCTCCATTTTACGCCTTCATACACCACCATAAAACGGATGGTGACGGGGCTACACACACACACACACATTTTATTTTATTGACACACTCACACAATTGGAAGCACCCCTAGGGTTCCGAAAAAAAGTCAAGAAGTCACCGAAGTGGATGGACAAGTTTGCAGTTAGCAAATTTAATACCATTCAATCACGGGACGCGCGCTCACATGCTTCGGGCATTAAGCCGCCAAGCCATGAGTTGGGTTGGACCGTTGGAGAGGGGCGCATATTTGAAGGAAAGCTTTTTGGCGAGGGGTGAATCAAAGAAGATAAGAATTCATGCAAGCCTGGAAACGGATGCCCCTTCCCGGCCTTCGTATGTAGGCTGGTATCGATTATGAATCGAAAAATGAGGAAAAAGGACCTCCAAAGCGCCAAAAACGGCGAACAAAACAACAGCTACAACAAAACCGTAAGTCGAGCGGATGAAAAGGATATCAAATTTTCGCTTTATCAATCACGACCAGCGCGCGTGTGTGTGTGTGTGTGATGGGTCGTGGGTGGTGTACATTTAGGATGGCGTCTTCGTCGTCTTCGGGCGGTAAAGCTTCTCCGAATGCTTCGTCACGCTAGCTAAACGTCATAAAACCCCGCTTGCCCGGGGAATTGAACGAAACTCAAAGTACTCTCGTCAGGCCGGCTGTATCGACACACAGAGAAAAGCTCCATGAAAAGATGAAACTCAGTCTCGATAACGGTGGCTTCCACCAACCCCTGCACACACGGTCGATATGGTGCGAAGTGGCTCTAAGGAAACACCCGAAATATTGCCCAAATATTGGAAGGCTCAACAAAACAATCCCCTCCCTTAGCCACTGCGACACGCGGGGCAAGACCGTTGTAAGGTTGTAACACGATGAAGGCCACCCTTTTTAAAGCCCATCAACACGCCTGCCCCGGTGGTATTGAAAGGCAATAATAACGAGATATTGTTTATTTTATTGTTATAAATATTTATGGATCAAATGATATAAATTAAAATTTAATGTCCACCATCTTTGCACTCCTTCTTGGTGAGTGTGATTGTGTGTGTGTGTATCTTTGTGATTCCAATATGCCGGTGGTTTCATTTTTGTGCAAGCACCAGCGAACATTTCGGTGGGGCTCCGCTGACTATTGGAGAGCTTAGCCTTATCTTATTATCGGCGGTTTTCACGAGCGCGTTTTCGACGAAGGGCGATATCCATTTTTGCAGTCTTCTCTTTGTTAGCCTCCCATCGGTTAGCTTTTTCGGTGCGGTTGGTTGTGTGTTTTTCGCTCGATAGTGGTGTCTATTGTTTGCAAACTTGGCCATCTTTACACATTTCTTTCCTTCCCTGCAACTACAGGACAGCGTAAAGCGTATTCGTTTGGTTGCTTCTTCTCTTCTCAGGAGCGTACTTTGTGGCCGTTTTTTTGCAAGTGATTTGCACGGTTGACTTCCTGCGAGGCACTCTTATCGCTTATCGTTACGATGCTTCTTCCATACGGTCACGGGGTGGTGGCCACTCGGGAACAGCTCGAACGGTGAAACGAGCAGCGAAAATCCAATAAAATTTGCTCGCCCATACAGTGTCCCAGCGTACTGGGTGGGTTGGTGGTGGTGATGGGGAGGTTTCTGAGCTTTTTCATCCTGCTAGAGAAGAATATTCACCAGAAACTGAAGCAACTGGACAGCGTGTCCAGAAATTTCCTCGTTCGTTTTTTTTGGTGTTCGATTGGCCATTCCAGTGGTTTGACCACGTTCCGGAATGGGTTTGACCACATAGCTGGCAGGGCACATCGCTTCCCTTTTTCGCCCATTCATCATTGTTGCCAGTCTGTCTCTCTCTCCTTCTTTTTGTCCTTTCTTTCCTCTATCTCAACAAATCGGTTCCCTCCCCGCCCATATCAAAGGAATTCAATTTGAAGCGTTTATTATCGGTGAATATTATTCTTGCGAAGTGTGACTTTGATTGTTGCCGTAGGAGTAGTGGGAGTGAGTAGAACTTCCCGAAAAGGAGAGCAGGAAGCAACCAGGAAGGTGATTGTACGCTTCCCTCACAAACCTCATTTCGATAACGGACAAGCGCTAAGAATGTGTTTCTGCAGAACTGGTTTGCTTTATTGAAAAGCAAAAAAGTACACACACACAACCTCTGGAATGGCTCAGTTTGTTCGAATGGAGCATTGATTTATGGGAAAATATTTTAATAAACTTTGGTCTCCTTTGTCTGCGCCCCGTACTTCAGCGCTGTGGGCAGTGTGGTTCTGTTGCGGATTTCCCTAGCGCAAACGTGCTTTACGCTCGTTTTATCGTTCGACGGACAAAGCGTATTCGTTCGTACGCTTTTGAACGGTTTGCCATTGGCTATCAACGTGTCCAGGGGTATTATAATCGATTTTTTGTGTGAGTTTTCATTGCCAAGAGTGCCTTCTATTCTAGTATGGAACAAAATGTGGAATTGAAAGCGAGAGCTTGATATGGTGTGCAGTTTTATTTGAAATCGTTTTGAATTATGGGGATGGCATGATAATAATTGTGTCCCGTATTGCATTAGTGTGAATGCATTTCAATCTGGTTTCCGAGCTGATACATTGACGTCGGTTAGTAATAAACACCTGAAGGAGTGCAAAACGTATCTCAAGTATTTTTTTTATTGGTACAGAATGATAATGGCCAAGCTTTTATAAGGGTTAGGTTCTATTTAAAAAAAATCAAATAAAGTGAACATATTACTAACATATCCTATTGCCTGCAAGCATCAAATGAGCTTTGTACCTCCTGTTGTTGAAACTTATATAGAACTATACCGAAAGCGTTGAAAATAATTTCTACTTTTTAAAGCATACATACTAAAGCCAAAGGTTTGTGGCACCACTCCACTATACTGACCTTTTTATCGTTCTTGTACCAGACCAGCGTCGCCAGTGGATTGCCGCCAGACGATGTGCACATGATCTTTTGCCTTGTTCCGACCGTAATAATCGATCCTTCGGTGTAGCCAGAAATAATCGGTGGTCCTGGAGGTACTGAAAGGCAAAATGATAGCAAACAAAGGATTAATTTTACCAACATCAAATATGACGGAAAATAATTGCTTTAACAGTTCAGTGGAGCTACAAAAACTGCAACTTGAAGAGATATTGAAACCGGAAAACTGGTGGCGTTTTAGGTTTTGATTCCCTAGGATGAAAAGTTAGATAACAATAGTATTATAAACAAGTTTTATTTTCATGGATCGGAATTCATGGCAATCCAGCATATAGTAAGTTAATTTATATATTAACATAATGGTACTGAATACGATTTAACTAACTCGTTGAACCAATAAAATATCGGTATGATCGATGAAGCTTAACTTAACCAATGTTTAGTTCAGTTGTACTAAAATTGTTGAGTAAAATGAATGACCTTGTTTGGAACGTCTTATATCATTCATCCCAAATTGGATCGCTTTGATTGTTAAAAGGAGAAGAAAGAAAGCATTAAGATAATTCATTCGTACAACCTAAATGAATTGGAATGAACATGTCCAATTCGAAGCATCAAATGGATATAGCCCAGTATTCCGTTTTCAACATTCTTCCATAAGTTTTCTATTTCGTTCGGAATACTTAAACCAACCCGCTTTGCTGCAACAGAAACATTATGCAGAAGAAGGCGAAAGTTCTAATGAGTATTAAAAGGTATATTCTTAATTTCCGCTGACAGGTTTTATCCTTTATCCTATGAAAATAGGTCGTTCTGTATTTTTTGCGCTTTCTTCCTATCGTACAGGATTAAACTTTCCCAATCCCGTTAGGTGTAGCAAAGGGAAGCAGAAGCAAAGACAATACCACTTCAAATAAAATAAAAAAAAACAGCATCAGAGAACTCTTTGGTTCGTTGTTTGTCCGCTTTGGTGGATTAATTATTGCAATTCCACGGTTTGGCACCGCAGCCGGCAGTCTGGTGCGTGTAAGGCGCGCTTGTGCGTCTTCGCCTTTTGTACCGTTGGTTGGTGGTTTTAATGGTGGTACGATTAAATGATAACTAAAATTTTAATCAGCTTATCCTGCTCGAGTAGCGGGTAACACTTTTCTGCACTATTTCTGGAATAAAGCGCCTTTTTTTGAGCAGCAGGAGTAGCAGTGGAAGTGAAGGCAGTGAGTTGGAGGAAGCTTTGGCTTGGGAAACGGCTGTGAGCTGCTGACACTGACAATTTAACGCGCTCGCTGACACTGAGGCCAGCTGATCGTCAGCTCTGCCAGTTCGGTGGTACTGGTAAAATTTGTGCAAATGGAAAACCCAACTTTAGGCGCAACTATTTTAATTAAACGCGGCAACTGTTTGGTAGTAAAGTTTTGCGAATTGAATTCCACTTCGTAATGGGCTGAAGCCGAAGGGGAGAAGCCTTTCAAGTGAGGCATAGAAGCATATGCTCATATTTAACCGGAAAAAGGCGAATGCCGAATCCACCCGCAAATGAGAGGAGATTCGGGTGGAGTGGATTGTGGATAGTGTATGGAAGTGGAGTGAGATAGAAAAACGAGGGATGTATAGGGTGTTTATATGGCAATGAAATGGTTGTGAGTGTGTTGAGAGTTTACTTAGCCAGATTGGATTAGTTTTAGAGTCAAACATTCATCCATCTTCATGTCAGCTTCAGCTTGAGGATTGTGCTTGTGTTTGTGTTTGGTAAAAGCAACGATCCGCAGATTTTTGTTTATCAATTTATCTGCTGTAAAAAGATAATTTTCTACTGAAACAGTTACGTAAATCGCATCGTCTCTCTCTTAGCAGACATCAATGAGTTTTATATGTATAATCACCGGACTGTTGACTAATAATTAATGAAATAAATACGAATAATTCCTACAGTGTTTTACACGTTTTGCAAAACTTGGGATGTCTAGCTTTGTGCAAAATATTTGAATTTATTTATTTAAATTGATTCTATTTAGTATCTACCCCGTTTGATCTTAATTTATATCATAATTATCGATAATATAGGAAGGAATTTATTTTGCACAAAGTACCCACCGAACCCAACATTCTTTGTATTTGGGGCTGTATTTTAACGCCGCGAGTTTGAGGCGTTAAAATGCTGCTGTAATAATAATAATTTCTCCTGTCGAAATCGGAAACCTCCGCGAACTGAACAACAGAATGCAATAACTTATCTCACCGACGAGCCTGTTACTGCCCCGACCAACGGGTACCGCATCGATGGATGATTTAAGTAGTATAACATGGGCGTGGTGTGGTAATATTTAAAAGCGATCCCTTGGCACCCGAAGGCATCGAGGTGAGGTTGCAAGCAAAATGGCTTTTAAATATTCCAAATTTACCATGGCAGAGTGGGTTCGATTTCAACGTAAACAATCTTCGTTCCATCGAGTTCCATGGGCTACAACATTTTACTTTTCGATCGGAAAGAATGAGCGTAACAAAAGGATTCGGGTTTCTGGCGGGGTCTTTTAATCGTACACACTGTACCTTCCGTCTGGGATGGCTGAAATGTGAGGAAAACTGTGCAAAGTGGAAAATTCATGGCCGGTATGGTTTGAAAGTTGCTGTTGACTACTGCTGGGTGGTACCGTCTTGAGTTGATAGACATTAATTAGTACAAGTATTGGGCAGATAATCGCACCGGAACGTTACGGGCACTAAACAGAAGCTGATTAAATTACCTTGGACAGTTTGGCGCGGTTAACTGGGTAGAACAAGCCGGCAAAAGTGGAGGATGATTAATGATGATTTTACTTCCCGTTTATGCGATAAATTTACCTTACGATGGACAGCGAATGTACAAGTTGTATAAAATAATGTATAATGTAATGTAAATAATGTATAATAATGTAATATGCCATTGCATACAGGCAACTTAAAAGCTATCTGGTACCTGGCGCGGTGCAAAGGAGAAATTTCTCTTTAAATTGCTTCAATATTTTTCCCTTGATAGGAAGTCAACTATACCTTCAAATACTTGTTTTGTAGCCTTTTGTTGAGTAACGAACAAAGATCTTTCGGTGAATTGTGCAGCAGGTACTTTAGAGGACTCTTTTATCCAGACTTGACATTTACTCCGCTGACGATAGCATCGATTGCAGACTTTTTCTTTTCTTCTACAAAACTCATCAGAAGTGACAGCGGCTAATCTTTAGCGCGAATCATTGGGCGTAAAATTTGCCGGATAAAATCTGGGTTCAACCGTGGTTCCAATAAATACCACGACCAGGTAGTGGTGCACGCAAGTTCCCAGCATGCCATTAAAACGGGGCGCAATATTTTTGCTCGGAAAAATGCTTTAGAATTTACTTATCATCTCAGGCGGAGGATAAATTTCTTTGCGCCTATCATTCAGCTTTCCGAGAGGTGAAAGGGTTAAGTTCCGTTCCCGTGGACGGATCTACTGACGGAAGTTACAGGGGTACGTCTGGTTGATTAAAGCTTCGTATCGGGATGTAAGCGGAAGCACTTCATAATCTTTGGAACCCTTGCCTCGTCGTCCCGAGTTTCCCGGGTCCAGCTATTGTTCCCGCGGCCTGTCTTCATCTGTCATTGGTGCTGCTAGCTACTCAGAAACACCACCAGCAGCACCGTGGAACATCAGGAACAACAAAGCAAGTTGATTTGCATACTAATTAGAAAGTGCGCAGAACAGCGCTACCTTTTCATCGCTAGTCTCCCGGGAGCGACACAAAGGCAACGAATTTCTTCTCCCGGGATTAAGGGTAAGAATATTTCACGTTCGATCGTGCGATAAAGCTTGACGGACGCGAGAGCGTGGTAGTAAGATAAGAGCTGCTAAAGTATCTGTAGCCAAAATTCCATCAGCTTGGTGTCAAAATGAACTTACACGGCGAGGTTAACTTTGGGAAAAAAAGGAATGATAAATGGTGCCCATAACATTGTGCAAAGGATACAGATTTGTGTGGTTTCTAGTTATAAACGGTTAATAAACGTTGTACAAGTAATACTTACGCAGCACATTCACGGTGTGAGTGGATTGTACGTTTTCAGGCAGCTGCATGTTAACACCATGGCAAATGGCAACCAGCGAGCGTTTGCTAGCCTCCACCGTTGCCGTTATGTTGGAGGTCGTTACCCATCCTCCTGAAATGGTAGATAAATGCAGTAATTACTTGTGAAAGTCCGTCACTTAGGAACTTAGGGTTAAGCATTCCTTCAATTACCTTCTGGACTTGGGACAACCTTTGACGAGGCGTTTGTCACCTGTTTCCCATTGACGACCCATTTAATCTCTGCGGCCGGATTCGATGCCGTTGTCTGACACTGTAAGGCCACACTGTCGCCTACCCGTGCTTCGGATGGTCCGGAAACGATGACTTGGGTTGGTGCAACTAATGTGACAAAAAAAATGCAAACATAATTTGGGGCAAATTAAGGTAATTCCAATTGCAATTTTTATTACATTACTTACACAACACGTTGAGTATAATCTCTGCTTTGAGTATCTTCGTCGCCATTTTATTGTTCGCTTCGCAGCGCAAGCGGGCCTTATTGTCACTCGCTTCGGCCACAAACGCGTAGATGTTTTCCGAAAACCGATCCGTGGTCCGGTAAGCCATTCGTGCCTGGTTGCCGTTTTTATACCAGATCAGCTGGGCCGGTGGATTGCCGCCCCGGCTACGACATGCCAGCTGAACGTGCTGTCCACGGCGAATCACTTCACCCGGCGCATATCCTTCGATGTACGGCACACCGGGAGGGTCTGTGTAATGAGAATCGGAAATTGGAAAATAATATTTAATTGAAGCAAATATTTTATAAATTAAGTAAAAAAAGTGTCAAAAAATTCTCTGAAAAATTCTCAAAAACCCCCTAATGCATCGTATAAATACTCTCTGGACATATTGAGACGATTGATGAAATGTGTACATCCTTTGGCATTTTACGAAAGATTATCGTGTTTGAACATATGTTCGGTTTAGTGTTTTGATTGCACAATTAGTATGCAAGAATAAAGGTACAGGATGAGAAAACGAAATTCATCAAATCATTACTGAGGTGTGGGATTGCGAATTGATGCCTTGAATCTCAGTATCATCTAACCCATATACAAGAAAGAAGACTGGACTGACTGCAAAAACTATAGGGGTATTACGGTGTTAAATATCGCCTTCGAAATGTTCTCCCTGATTCTTCAGGATCGTCTTCTCCAGTACGTCGAAGAGAAAGTCGGAAAATATCAAAGAGGATTCCGAAACGGAAAATCAACCACTGATCAGATCTTAATCATGCGGCAGATCTTAGAGAAGATGGCTGAATACAGACACAATACATACATTAGTTCTCTTGCCGCATATTATAGGAAAGCAAAACTGTACGACGCTGTGAGCTCTTTTGGAATTCCGGCCAAATCGATAAGGCTAGTTAGATGGTCAACATCAGCGGCTCTACTATTAATCAATATCTTACGTAGGCATGACGTACAGATAGGTGCACGTACTTCTGAAGTCGTCTAAGAATTCATCTACCTTGGGTCAAAGGTCAGCAACGACTACAGCATGGTAGCTGAGTTGCGTGCAATAATGCTGGCTACCAACCTGTCTTTGCCTGAAAAATCAGTTCACCTCGAAGAACATATCGCGTCGCATGAAGCTGGGACTATATAGTATCTATATAGTATCCGTACTCACATACGCCTCTGAGATATGGACATTGTCCAAATCTAACGAAACCCTCTTAGCCACGTTCGAAAGGAAGATGTTCAGAAGGATCATTGGCTTCGTATGTGTGGAAGGACAATAGAGGAGTCAACGGCATATACGAGATGTACGGTGACCTTACTGTTGTGCAGCGTATTAAACTCGCCAGACTCCGGTGGACTGGCCATGTTGTACGCATGGAAACGTACGACCCAGCCCGTAAAGTCTTTTTAGGCCGTCCACAAGGACAGAGGAGGCGTGGTAGGCTCAAAATGAGGTGGCAAGATAGCGTGGAGGCGACCTTCATTAAGAGCGGGATAACGGATTGGCAGACGAAGGCGCTAGACTGTGAACGGTTTTCGACATTCCTGAGGTAGGGCAAGACAGCAAAGCAGTTGTAGCGCCCGATAATTAAGTAAACATTATGTGGAAATGATCATAGTATATATATTACCTGATCCATGAATTCACGTAATAAATAAACAAATAAAAAAATAAAAAAGAATACTTATGACTAGTTCATACGCTATTGCGATAAATTAATAAATAAATAAATTACACAATGCGTGATTGGAACATTATTTGCATATTTTTTGTAGTTGTCTGTTTATCAATGATATTAAATATAACCTAATGTATTAAAAATTTCAGGGTAATGCTAATTAATATGAAAATTGCACATAAATGCTGATTTAGTCACAACAGTCTCTGCTAGTGTATCAACTTTCATGCGCACAAATGATCCCATCTAATATTTAATATATAATCCTATAGTAGTGAATTTATAGTTGACTTATAATAAAATAGTCCTTTTACTGTTTTACTGTTATGAGCTAACTGAGTTTATGAAAAGAGGTTTTCATTAGGCAATAGTTCAAAGCAGCAGAATTTTTAGATTACAGCAGAATTATAAACGCTCCAATAATATGGGTTTATACGACACAAAATGCTCTGTAGTATGCAACTGAACACAGTGCGGCTGTAAGCTGAACACTGTGCTGCTGAAAACCAATGCACATAATTCATTCTCACATTGAAAGAAACAACCCACCCGCGGTGCCCAAGTGGGGGCAAAGCGGAAGGAAAATCCGTTCCTCATAATTATTCGTTCTTTATTCGCAACTTCCACCTACCGTCGTTCGCAGGCAAAGCAAAGCGGTAAAATTAATTTTCTTATCACCGTGTGCATGTATGTGTGCGTGTGTGTGTATGTAGCTTTTTCTCAACAAATTTACATCTCTTGGCTCGGTAGCGTTGTTAGCGTGTCGATGTATGGCAGTGTATGAAAGCTCCTCCTTTGTACGCGTATAATGAAACAACCACCTCAAAACCCCTCGTCCCCCATTCCCTACACGCGATCACTATCATGCACGTGTCTTTGAAGCCTGCACAGGAAGACTGGCGGTGAAAAAAAGGCACCTAAACGTTCGGCATAACCGACACCATTCGTTAGGACAAAACTTCGACAACTTGTCTTTGGCGTGCATAAATAATGTCAGAAATGCTAATTTTCGTAGATAATGTGCGGCTGGCTGCCATTATGGCACGTATGGGTGTATGTACGTGACAGAGCGAGCGAGGGAAAGAGCGCGATAGTGCAAGGGAAGGCGAGCGGCCCAGGCGATAAGTAGATTGAATTTTAATGCCAACATTGTCGTCATTTGGTGTGCGCCCGGTGCGCTATCGCTAATGTGCATTTTTCCGAAACAGCTTACGGGTCCGATGGTCCTTTCCCTTTCTCCCCCCGCTGGTGTTTCGGTGTATTCCGCGATAAGATGTGGTTTGGCTTTCACCTCTTCAACGTGCAACGTAAGTTAGGTTAAAACCCGGTAAGAGCTTTGTTCGCTCCGAGGTGCTTTCGGGGTTTTGCTCGCTTTTTTTTGCAATGCACACAGCATCCTGGTGCTGGTGGTAGATCTTGTTTTATGAGCAAAAGCGAACAAGAGCACGAAAAAAAAAGAAAAGCCCGAAATGTATTTTAAATTTGTGTCCCCTCGTGGCTCGGAATGGCTCGGTTGTGTGCTGTTGGCTAGCCATTGCAGCATCCTACACTGTTGTTACCGCAAAAGGGGAATATGATGGAAAATCGAAATGGATGTATATTGGATTTTTTATTCCATCCGCCCTTAAGACCTCCCCGTCTCCCTCGTCGTTTCACGTACCCACACCCATCCAAGTCTAATCCGTTAAATGTGATGTCATTTCCTTAGCTGTCATATGCAAACTCCCTCGTGGTTCGAGGCGAGCCGGTACACGGTACGGTACGAGCAAGCATCTCACGAATGCTAATCCTTTGAGTGCATCTTGCAAGGCATCTGCATCACCATGCAAGTTGCAGTATGTATGTGTTTGTTTGTGTGTGGGTACTGTTAATGCAAACAGAATAAATATGCAGCGTTCCGTGTTTTCTGTGACGCGGTAAGCATGTGTGCTTGACACAGTCAGGATATGTTCTTTCCGCACGATAAAGCGAAAAATAACGATGTAAAAATAAATTAGAAGTTTTTTTTTTCTTTTTTAACGTGACGCGGCGAAAACTGGGACAAGAAGGCATCAAAACTTTGTGTTTAAATTAATATGTGACATGCTTTGAAAGATATGTGTATGTGCATTTGAAAAATATTTAAATTTAGACTTTTTACGATACTTTGACGATATAAACGATAACTTAAATAGTGTTGCTTGCGAGTATGATTAGAGTTTTGTGTGGTTTCTTCGGTATTGAATGTTTTATATCGTAAAATGGCATCCACATTTCTTCTTTAAAAAAGTTGTATGTTTCATATGACCTTTTTTATTATAAGTTTTTTAAAGAGATGGCGCTGATTTTACGAAAAGTTAAAAAAGCGCTTACATGTTAATTTGATATTGCAATTTTAGAACGCGTTTTTAGCTTAAAATCAGCAATACAGAATTTATTTAGTCATCATAAATACATATATTTCGAACATGTAAAATACATTCCAGCAGTGTGTATTGTCATTCCAATGATCTTTTATATGCTACCTATCAAACTTTTAGAAAACAGTGAAAAACTGATGTTGGAATGTTACCACTAAGCTCTCAAGAAGTCTTTCATTTAAAGAAAGATGAAAACAATAAAACTTAATGTTTTTGGTTTGTGGTAAATATTGAGTAAATGAGCAGAAATGGTGTCCGGTTAGTTAACTCAATGTAAAGCAAACAGCAAGCAGAGTAAGAAATTTATTGTGTATTAAAAGTTATTGCAAGTACAGTGAAGAAACTATGAAATTATAACCTTCACTTTATCTTTTTCATTAATTTTACAATCGACAAGAAAAATTGTTCTCTTCTTTCTCCCTCCAAAGAGTCCGCCAAGAACGAACGAAACTGTCAGCTGAATAAATGAATAATAAATGCGGCACTGGCTCGAAAATGTCAGCCCCGGAACAAGAGAACTTCAATCAGTACGCGCGTGAAGTCAAAATCAAAAGACTCGAAAGACTCACCGCGGCGAAGGGAAAATGCTTCATGCACGCAAATGCTTCTCCCCCTAGCGGAGGGGACTCTAATTATATTAACTCATTTGCATAGTAATCCATCGCGCGTCATAATGCGTCCGTCTTTCTACCTCCACATACAACCCACACACACATACATATATAGACACGAGTACTTTGGGATGCATGACTAATTATTTGTCTATACTTTTTTTGTTGCGAAAAGTATTTCCCAATTGCACAGTGCTATGGGAAGGGATTCAACTGCCAGCACACTATTATATGGTAACAGATTATGGAAATTGCACTTTACTTGCACTGAACTTTTAACCTACTTTGCTATGTGTTTCCTTTTGCCCATTATTTTACTGTTCGAGTCGGGCGGAATGGTTTGGAGGAGACTCTTTTATCAAACCAGTAGAAATCATTCAGAATTAAATTTATGCTGAAAAGGAGAACTTGTTGTTTTCCTTCCCGTATGGTGTGAATTCACTTTTTACATACTTTACTTTTTTATTGAAAAGAAAATTAAAACAAAACGATGTGAAAGAGAGAAAGAGAGAGAGAGCAGCAGCTGAAATGACTCCTTCAACAATCCATTGTAAGCTCGGTTGCTCGCGGACGTTGCTAGAACGGCTAAAGCTTACATTCATTTCCACGCCACGCCATCCGCTTCTTAATCTCATACCCTTTGCCATCCAGTACGTGTCTTATTTGTAATGTCTGAAAATGGAAAAGTAGAGCAAAAGGATTTTTGCGCCACCCGCGGGCAGCTGTCGGTTGTTTATTTTTATTTAATATTTACTTATTACATTCTCCACCATCATTTTAACTGCTTTTTTCATCGCTGCTGCTGTTGCTACTGATGTGAGCGTGTGTGTGTGTGTGTATGTGGAGATGTGTAAGTGTGCTTTTTCGTCGTTGGTTATAGGAGGATTCGAGCTCTTGCTTGATTCGTACACTCGTATCCTTCGCACTCGTCGCGGCAACGGCTCAAGCGTGCCACAACAATCGCTAGTAACTGCGCTTCAGCACACTTTCTTTTTGGCGCTATATTGCTTACAGTTGGCATTTCTCAGGAGAAGGTTGCTGTTGCTTGATGCAGCACTTTTGTCCCGTCACTCGGTGTCCCGGTGCCACCGTTGCCATACTACCAACACAACGTGTGTTAATGTGTCGTTGTCGGTCAAAGTGAGGGAAAAAGTAGAGTGGAGCGCAAAAAAAGAGGGGACGAAAAAGCGTTGCTTGCTTTGTTTGTGCTTCGTGGCAATGGAAGGGAGCAACGAGCGGAGCGTGTGGTGCGGTTCGAAATGAAAAGTTATTTTCCTGCTTTGTAATGGAAGCGCTGGGCGCATTTTCTTCACGATCTCAATTTTTGCCCCCTTCTGCTCAAGGTTCATCGCGTGACTCGCTGACGACGACAGGGGCGTTAGAAATTCTTTCGTCGAGTAGCAGCACCGCCAGCAGCAGCATAAAACCAAACGATGACAGCAAGCACGGTAGCAAGAGAAACTACAGCAAGAAAAGACGGAAAGTTTAGTTCTGTTTGGTTCTGTTTCGCGAGTACGCTTCCTTGCGGGTCGAGCACCCGCACCCCGTGTGCTGAGTAGTGCAATTTTTAAAATCATGCTCCACGCGCGTCGACTGCGAAACAGTCATCGAAGAGCAAAACCTTCAATTGATTGAGAAATCATAGACTGTTGGGACGCGTGCTTTCCTTGTTCAGCGCCCGAGGCAGGGAAGGTACGCTCAGAGTTTCAATTGGCGTGTCGGGAAACGGGACGAGGCACCATTCTTGGAACGACGCAGCACCCAGACCCGGGAGCTCTATTGGCTGTAAAGGTACGTGACTGGAAGCTTATTCCCGGGTGCCAATCAGTGAACTGCCCGCAGCGGATGAGAGAGAGAGAGAGATTGGGGGGAGGGAGCGAAAGAGGACTGGAAAGATCTGATGGCCAAGCGTAAGTAGCCATTAGTACACTGGGACGGGGCACGCGAAAACTGCACGGTACGGTAAGTTCCCACTGGCAGTGGCGAACAGAAATGGCCCCCCGGTACTTACAGAGCACTGAAAGCTGCACGGTCGACTGCATTGGACGGTCTTCCGGGATTGCCTGGTGTCGGGCTTGGCACGTGTAGTCGATGTAGTCATCTTCCGCGGTCGGTTGAAGTTGCAGCTTGGACGTGGCCGTGTACCGGTGATCTTCCGTCTCTGCGCTCTTGGTTTCGATCGTGTCTAAAGGCATAGGTTGAGAGGAGAAGAAAGAAGAGCAGGAAAAGAAATATGTCAGTGTGAGTGTTGATATCGGTATAGATGTAAAATTGTTGTTGTTTTTTTTTTGCTCTTTTGCAATAATGGGTAATTGCGAATGCTTTCGCGTGCAATTAATCAAATCAATGGATTGATTTTCACTTCAAACTGCAATCTACAACGATTTGTTGAAGTACAAGAAAATAGGTTAGTGTTTTTTCAGGGAATATGAAGTGTTTCAAATTCGTTAAACTATGCAGACAATTGTCTTAACCAAATTTAGACATCAAAGTTAATATTGAAAAAAAAAACAAGTTCGGGGATAGAAGAAATGTCTTGTTTTTAGTTTATTAAGATAAATGAGGAAATATACACATTTGATATTTTCTATTATTGGGGCCCTTTCCGTTTGAAGTTCGTAGGCTGAAATTTCAGCCTGTCAGCTGTTTGTATTGTATAGCAGTTTTCGAGCAGCTATCTATGTGAGTATAATATACAGGTGGGCTTATCCCAAGGTGTATGAAATTAGAAAGCTGATTTTTATCGCTTCTGTTTCTGAATGAAGATTTTAAGAGTGTTTTGAATATTCGTCAAGCCTCCAGAAAGCTCGTTGGAGCAAAAGTTTTCACTCGTTCTATCAAAAAGTGATGTTCAAAATTGGTTATAAAAAAATGCTATGAGACCACCTGGACTACATACACATTGATTCCAGATTCCACCACATAATCTCTTTAATGCTCCTTGGGATAAATGTAAACAACACCGTGTTTTCGAGCAGGTACTCGAAACTAATTCTAGCTTTGAGGCTAGAATAATCTAGACCAAGGTGGATTAATTATATCAGGTGGTGGATAAGGGCCTTTGGGGGGTCGCCATAGTTGAGGGACTTTACGTCATTTTAAAACCGTTAAACAATGGTTTCCGCACACAAAGCATAGCAAATAGAAAATATTTCTTTGTTACTACGTGCATGTTTGTGTTTCTATTGAATTTATCGAAAAAATGAGATATATTAACATAAGATTTGATGATTTCTTTATGCACGAAATGTAAAATCATGTGAGTATGAGTTCTAATCTTATGTAAATTGTCCATACGACTCGTATATAATGAAGAATAAATGTGACAATTGAAAAAAAGTAATTTTTTAGTTTTTATCATAAAAAATGTCGAAAACACAATGAATTATAGAATAATTTTACGGAATAACACAAAATAATACACTTAAATCTATGTTTTAATGTTAAATATAAACTCGCAAAGCCCAACATATATTTTTAAAGAATATTTAATCGAGAAAAAGTGGTAGAAAAATTAAATACTATTTAAAAAAATGTAAACAATGTTTGAACCCTGGGGACCTTACGTCAAGTGACAAATTGTCAAAATACTCTAGATTCCACCACCTGATATTTTTAAATCCACCTTCATCTAGACTGAAAATTGCAGCCAAGTTTTTCGTGTGGTTTCGTATGGAGTGTTTACATGATTTCAGCCTCCAACTGTCAAACTCCATACAAAAAACTAACTAGAATCGTGAAGCCCCCATTGGCTGATATTTAAGCAATCGAAGAAACTCTGGGCCAAAATATAAAGTTCTTGTTTAAAATCGTTCTTAATTTGTGGTAAAAATATGTTTAATTATTTTTTATTTTTATTCAATTTTTAGTATGACTGATTTTTACTAGCCAAATTGTTAAAGTGGTGCTAACGGTTTATGTAATTCTCGAGGTATTTCCCTCTTATTGTTTAAAGTAACTTCTTTAAACATATTTGTTTACATTGAATCTCGAATACCTGCCAAGAGGTTTTTCATGATTTTTTTAAACAAAGTAATTCAGTTTAACCTTCATTTGAAAAAATCGGAGTATAGTCGTTTTTGATTTACGTTCTTGGATCTCAGAAACTACATCGATTTAATCTTAAAAACAAAACTACAATGAATATCCTTTTCTTTGGGATCAAATTTGAATAACTGGAATAATAATGTTCTTCTGACGTATTACTGATTTATTTATCCAAAACAAATAAAATTTGTATATGTAAATTAAAACAAATAAAATTTGCATATTTCCTTCGTTGACAAATATATAGACCGCTGTTGTTCGGTTGACCAAAACTTAGTTTCCTGATAACATAAGACAATATGCTAAACAATGGCATACTTTGAAGATCCTAACCTTATAAGTAGAACCTTTGTTTAAGGAATAGGATATAATCACTGTCAGTCCTTCGCTTTAGAAACCAGTAAAGGAATGATTGTAACTTATTGCAATACGAGGATAATACTATTAAATAATTAATAACATTTATGCCATTGTACTTTTATGTCGTAGCGCTGTCTTCGCTCAGTTTACCTCTCATTGAAATTTGAGAAATTATCAATTTACGAGTATTTAGCTTATACTGGTTTAATAATGGCATATTTATTAAGCCATATTAATTGTTCAAATTCAGTAGAACGTCGATTATCCGGGGGCGGATTGACCGGCGGGCGGCTTAACCGTGCGCATAAATGTGACAGCTGTTCAAATGTACAGCGAACATTTGCAGCGATAGTCAAGTGAGCAACCAGTTTTTTGTGCAGCTCTGTAGTGTCTAGTGGTATTTTCGAAATTCATTTTTGTTCGTGAAAAGTTGTTAAACCTATTGTTATTGATTAAAATAATATTCTACTAACGATTAATCGATAGATTCAATGTAAATTAATCGTAAAACTAGTGAATTTTATATTTTTATATGAATTTGACATTTCTTGGACGATTATCCGTGCAAATCGATTAACCGGCAACCGTGTGGTCCCGAGCTGCCCGGATAATCGACGTTCTACTGTACATCAAATGCAGCTCATTTTGCATATAATTTGAAAAAAAAAGACAGCATCGGTAACTTCTTTTATTTCTCATTCTTGTAATATCTGTATAAGTTCACACAAACTAGTATTGTTCACTGTATAAAATATACATGTTTTATCTTATTTTAAAATCATGCTCTGCATCCAAAATTGTCCATCGTTCATGAACACAACCGCAATGAAACAAGTGCGTCAACAATTTTCCTTCAACAATATTTGTTAAATTTTCCTACCGTAATAAAAGCACTACATCGAAAAATCAACAGAGAACCGGCTTCAATGTTGCTGTTCATCATCGAAACTCGATACCGGCACAATGGTCACAATGGTTGGCCGTAGTTTAAGACATAATATTTGGATAAGAAATTGAGGCAAGTTAAACTAAACGGTCCAGACGATACAAGACACACAAACAATGAGATCGGCCGGCTGGCGAGCATCCGCAGCATGAACTGCTTTTAAAAGAGTCCGGCTTTCAATTACTGTTCGTCTTTCCCTCCCATCCTCAAGCGAATAATCAGAATCATCGAATCGTGCACCGAAGATCGTGATTGTTCCCAAATTGAACGACAATGTCCCAGCTTATAAGATACCGATTTCGGATTGGACGTGTGCCGTGTGTCGAACGGAAGATTCACCCGAACCATCAGCTGCCCAATTGCATTGCAAGCTTCTGATGATGTTGGGGCCCCTCTCGTTTGACCCGGGCTTTTGCAAGCAGCTCATTGACCGATAATGTGTACCGGGGTACTGGTCAGCAATCTGGTGTAGGACACACTGTTGGAACAACTTTGCCACAGGGGAAAAGCCATATAAGCAGCAGCAGAAGCAACATCAGCTTTGAGAAAAAGAAAACCTACTTCCCTTGTTACAGTTATTGATTTTTATTGTCTGACGGGCCGAAGGAGGTTGCAACTTTGTCGCTCGGAGGACGCCCACAGTGTACGTACGTGGGTTTGCCGAAGAGTGTCACCATCATCCGGCCCCGTTACTGTAATCATTGTTTAACGAACGTTACTTGTCAAACTTGGGGTGATGGAGTTGAGTGGTGGGTGACCTTTTCAGAACTCTTCAAGATGGTCGACGAGAGGGCGCACACACACACACGCCTACATACATTCGCCAAACAGCCGGTAGATAGGATGAAACGAACAGCACTGCAGCATTGGGCAGAATCGCAGATAAAAAGCTCATTTTCCTTATCCCAAATCTCGCTCAGGATCCTTTCCCAGCACGCGGGCACAAGGATGCAGTTAAGAGAATGAGAGAAAGAGATGAAGGAAGATGTAATAGAGAGAATGTGTGCGTGTTAGAGAGAGAGAGAGAGAAACAGAGAGAAAGATAGAGAGACACTTGTGTCCTTTTCCCACATCCGTCAACAGCCATCATTCCCCCTTTTGCAGATGGTGATAATTTTAAGTGCTGTTGATTTTAGAACCCCTTGTCTCGGGGGCCCGGTTTCCAGCAAAATGGATAGTAATAGTGTGCTTGTACTACCAGTATAATATTGCACATCCCGGCTGGCCATGATCTCATCGTTGTGTGCTTCCCGGCAGCGTTTGCGTAAGCAGCAGCAGCAGCAGCACATGTGGAAAAGCGTATAATAGAACGAAGATACATGTCGATCACGTTTCCGAGTTTTATGTTTACCTATGTAACAAATGCTCCCATGTCCGTGCCATATCGGACAGTTTCGAGTAGCTTGTGATAATATGCATACACACACACACACACACACACACACACACACATATACACACACACACACACACACACTCACAAACACATATCCAAACCCCGCGGCCGTTGCTTCACGTACAATATGGAGCAATGTTAGTGATGGGAAGAAAAATCGTATCACGCAATCTGGGAGGCGATTGATAGAGATTTGCCAATAGGTATAAATGATGCATATTTTATGTGTTTAAAAAAGATTCCTATTCGTCTGGCGTACCCGATTCAGGGAGGGAATCCAACAAAACCCATCGGGAAGATATAGACAATGGTACCGATCCTCCTTTCAAATGATTCCCTGAGGACTTTTGTGTATTTAAACAAACAAGAGCGGGATAGAATAGCGTATTTTATGATTTGGAATGTGGGGCAGTTTGTGGTCGGGTTTGTTTGGAATGGTGATTTTTCTAAAGGTTTATTGGTTATTTGTGTGTTATTTTTAAAATATTCAGTTATGCTTGTTAATGAAATATTACAGGGGACTATGGAGAATTCAAATCTTATAGGATTAAATCTCGACTGTTCAAAACCGCTCGTTAACTGGACAAGCCCACTTCTGAGACTATGCAAAGTTTTGATAAATCGCACAGTTTAAAAAGAGACAAATCATTGGCACTTTTACAGCAGCAGATGTAGATTCTTATGTAGATTTTTATATTGGCAGCACATTGTCGACTAGACTGGTGTTTATTCCGAGAACAACATTTCTAACTGTGGTGTGATTTCAGAGAGTTTTTGTTTTTTGTTGGTGAGCTATCATTGAGGCTGTATAGGTGACTAAGAAATGCTGTAAAAATCGATTCTTATTGTTGTGTCAAAAGTAAATGTATACGATAGAAAGGTTTGAATTCGTTGAAATGTTTAAAGATACAAAAACTCAATCATCTGTACTTTTCGTTTAGCTGGGAGCTATGTTCAAAGTTGATCCTGATAGCTAAGATGATGAGTTATGATTGAATAATTAACGAACTAAATAATTCAGACGAGTGTAAAACGTGTTTCAGCACCTGGCTGAATGATCATTTCAATATTTTCCATTCTTAAGTTTAACAACTCAAAATAGAACAATAAAACAATTTGTGTGGTATTCACAGGGTTTCCAGTCGCATTAAATACTATGCAGCTGTATCCTTAATTCATCTACAAACTTAGCTACAGCGCTATCAATGAGGAAACGAGAGACAGTTGGGTTTAAACTGAGCTATACTAATATTGAAGTTAAAGAATCTTTGATATTTGTTGAAGCTTTGTATCATTTGGTTAATAGGCGCATTGTAGGAATGTGCAGATCTTGAGAACGTAGGTCTTAACAGCTCACGTATCCTGAGAGGTCGTTCAGGAGCATAAAGATTCAGATTTTCTAGCAGGTAGGGAGAGTCTATGTTCCCGCTAATTAACTTCGCGACAAAAGTAGCTTGTAATGCCTGACGTCTATGTTCTAAGGTTTGTAGACCAAGAAGCATGCACCGTGACAGGTAATCTAATTGTTATGATGAAGCCCATTGTAATCGGAATATTGCTATGCTGGAAAATCTTTTTTTATATGCTTTCTATCCTAGCCATCCACACATGACAGTATGTGGAGAAAGGAACTGAATCAGACTCTAGGATGGAACGTACTAATGCGGAATATAATGCTTTCAGACATATTGGATCTTTTATCTCAAGAGTTTGCCTGATTACAAATCCTAACATCCTATTGGCCTTGGTAATTATAGAGTGGTAATGCTCGCGAAAGAAAAGTGATGAATCAAGGATCACACCATGATCCCTGACTGATGACACGCGAGACATCTTGTAACTGTGCAATGAGTAACAAAAGATTGAAGGTTTTCGTTTCCTGTTCACAACTGTTCCCCAGAATGTATTTGTGTTGTATATCATATTACTTCATAAATTAGATTCGTGGTTAAAATTAGAATATCTCAAATGATGCTCGTACAAATGGTTGGATTTTAAAGTAATTTAAAAAAAACACACATACACATACTAGTTTTTGTTGCTTGTACTTCATTACTTACCGATGCTACCTCTCGAAGTCAAACGCTTTGAGTGCCAGGCTATTTTTGTTTATGTTTCCCTGGGGGCCAGCACTTTTTGTTTACATTTTTTATGGCTATCATATATGATAACCATGATCCCCAGTAAAGTGTGATTGCATATAAAAAGTTGGTGAAAATAATGATGATTTAATGCAATTTTGGTTGATTTCTTGTTGTGTTTACATTGTTTTGCTTTGATTTGATAATTGAATCGGCAAATCAACAGTTTAATGTTATGTATGGCTTTGTTTTCGACAAGATGCTTCATTGATGAAAAGGAAATAGTAATCATGTAAACAACGTATGTTGAAAATAAGATAAAATTTTAAATAATATCTACTGTATATTAGCCGATATGAAAATTCACATTATAACTAAAATATATGTGCCTACACTATATTGATCGCAAGAATTGTTATTTTGCATTTATATTGTTGATGTTTGACTATTTATGGGTATTAATAAACTATTCTATAAACAGGAAAAAACAAAAATGCGCAAAAACCGTATAGGGTAAATGTACCTATAGTGGTGGTAGTACCAATAGTGGTGCTATTACTCTAAAATGCGGTTCATAGGGCAAATTAAAAGTATTTAAGTTATTTAAGTTAGTGTGAAATGTTCTTTAGCCTTTTACAAAGGGTTTAAAAGTTAAATGGGGCCATTCCGTTACTTAGTGACCGAAAAATCCATTATTTTGTGAAATGTGTCAACATTTTTCCAAAATCCTTAGGATTTCATAACGAAACTCACATTTCTGTTAACGTTCTAAATGATCACATACCCACGCAATTACTAGTTTTTCAACATGACTGTTATGGAATGTTATTGTTTTACTAACATTATTTGCATTTTGACCATATTTATGCATTTTAAGTGTTTTTTACCATAGTGCCATTATAAGTACACAAAACAGGCATGTTCCTATAGTGTTTATAGTTATAAAATCAATAAATACAGGTCATTTTAGATTTTTTCGAGGAAATTTTTGACATGTCGTACTGTAAAATAAGCAACAGAAATGAGTTTTATTTAGGTAATTTACCAAAAACAGGCCAAAATTCGCTTATATGGCTGAATGAAAAATTGACTTCAAATCAAGCACACTCTTCCGGGTGTTGGTTGATGACAGGTGTGATGCAGTACTTTAGTGAAAAGTTTCATCAATCAAATTTATACATTTTTTACGATCAAATTACGCAAGAAACCAATATTATGGCAGTAATCGTTGCTATTCACACGAAAACATCTTCAAAACTAAGTTATATTGATATTATACACTGTTTTGAGGCATCCTTGTTTACCACCACTATAGGAACACAATACGACGACTATAGGAACCATACCACCATTATAGGTACAACGAAGCAATCACAAAAATATGTATTTTTTCGTAAATTTGATGTATTTCATGGTAAAAATGGTTGTGATTGCGAAGATAAAACATATTACAATTGCTATGTGTTAAAATATTCAGAAATTGTCCTTCCTGACACTTTAAATCCATTAAAACACATCGGTACCTCTACAAATTGCACCACTATTGGTACATTTACCCTAAATTACAAAGTTTTTTTTGTCGCAGAACGCATAACGCAGAACCTGTAACAAGATATTAGAATTTAAAGTTATCATATGAGATAGCCATGGCACTCAAAGTGTTAAGTGATAGACCTGCTGTTTTAATCCCTTACCGTCGCACATCTTACTAGATCGCTGATCCATTTTTAAGAGCATTCTCATCATTTGACGCTTGGTATTTCCAATTCGAATACAACATCAAAGACTTCAGAGAAGAGGTATGAGCTGGGACACATAATAATTCTTCGTCTTATTGATGTCTAGAGTCCATTGTGACTTAAAAGTGTGCTTACTATTATCAAAAGTGTCCTTTTTAGTAACCAGCTGATCTTGACTGAATTATGCATTAGTCACTTTAGCAGACTTGCTATAATTCCATAATTCTTTAATAATTCGTTCTTCGTTTGGGTAGCGAAGTAACAATAGAAGGAGATCTGCGAATTTTAATCAAAACGTGATCAAATGAGCAATCATTTTAAAATCTATGTAATTTATATAATTATTCGCATCAAAATTAACATTAAATTTGCTTTTTATTAAACTTTCAAAATGGTTGTTGCATAACTGTTCCATGTTCAGCTCAATATTAAATAAAGCCCTACCGTAACACTTTACCATTCCCTGCCAAATTCCAGCAAACCAACCTTCAACCCACCCAGCACATCGATAAATCAAGGTGGCAGGAACCGTACTCAGCAGAGCCAGGGCATCGCTGAAGACTTTCGATAAATCTTTTGCAGAGAGTAGTACCAACTTTTCAAATTGACCATAAAAACCTCAAAACCTTGCCGTATCCGGATGGGGTTGGATGGATGGATGGATGGATGAATGGGACCGGACAGGACGTGCCGGCACGCCGGCCTTTCAAACGTGACTCTCATCAATGAGCAATTAAACCGGAAACGCCTTTCCTGCGCGTTGTTTAGCTTTCTGGTGCACGCAGTAGCGCAAAGGGACAGGAAAGGATGGATGTGTAGAGAGTGAAAGAGAACAGCGAGAGCAGCGGAAGGTGGAAGAAAGGTCATCAAAATTACCTACCGAACGCTGTCAACGGGTTTGTCGAGCGCAGACCACCATCACCACCCGGGCACTATTATCATAATTGCCTAAGCATTAAACATTTAGTGCAGGAATGTAAATTAGATACGCACGGGCTGGAAAGGGGTTTTTGGCTCCCCGGAACTGGACCATCGGTTGGGGGAGGGACATGGTTGTAAAATAAAAATCTTTATCATGATGAGACAAAGCGATGAAATGGAGTGGCCCGAACGGTAGACCGAAATGTGCAAATTTTATTGATTTCCATTAATAGAATTTAATTAAGCTTCATCAAAATCAGCTGGCGTGGGGTGTTTGTTTGATTTATATTCGGCTAAGTTTGTTCGATTTGAACTCGGTCTAGCTGTGTGTTTAGAGAAAATATAAGTAGTTCTGGACAACTTACTGTTATTTTTAATAAGTGTTAGTGTGTTAATGTATAATTAAACTAAATAAACAAATTGCAATGGCAGTTTGCAGGGAACGCCTGAAGCTATGCAAATTGTATTTTATTTTATTTATCAAATTATATTATGATGTTTATTTTAAAAATAGTACATTAAATTGAAAATAAATCTTATCTTAATGTTTTGAAATTTTATCAATTAAAAAAACTTAAAAGCTTACTTTTAAAAATATAGCATACATTTAGGCGTTTAATATATTAGGTAAAGTTCAGCCTGAAATAATGAACGATACATTTTGTGGAGCATTTTGCTTAAATTTGTACGAAAATCATTGTTTAACATCACTTCCTAGTACAAATATATCATTTTTACGTACAAGGCATCTCTTTGGGTAATTTTCCACGTAGCAACACTGATCGTTTACTCCCGCCAAGCAACAAAACCATTTTCCCTTTTTATTATGTATTCCCAATGGAACTGTTCTTAATTTGTGTATGCGCCCCGGCTTGTAGTATGGTCAACTGCTCCGGAAGGAAATACAACATTCCAAAAAGCCCTTCAAAGTATGCTATCAGCAGCGCTGGAAGGGTTGTCATACGATTCTCGCTGTGCTGGTAGCAGTAGCAGCAGCACCAGGGCCAGCATATTTATGACATAATTACTGTTCATTTTTATACCTATACACCAGCTTTTGTACGTCCACGAGATGCTGCTTCGGTGAGGTTCGAGGAGAAATTAATTGAGCCCAGGATTTTGTCCCACTCGGAAGTTGCGTTTCGGACAGCGTGACAGAGGTCTCAAAGGAAGCGTGACTCTGTGACGGGCACACGGCCCCAGCCAGTAGCATGTCATAATTTGTTCTCATTATGACGGCCCCAACCGGCGAGCAAACGATTACGAAAAACAGTCACCAAAGGCATGGAAATTTGCAAATACTTTGTCTTTGTGGGATATCAAAGACGGGAGTCCTTTCTTGGACCCGTTAAAAAAGTATCATATTCTTATCGTGCTTTATGTTTTGCAAGAGTTATGGTTTTTTGAATGCCTGTCTAAAAAGAGAGTGCTCCATTCCATTTTTTCCATTTAATACATTCCCCCATCATTGTTACACTTAATGTGTGCGGGAGTTTACAACCAGCGGGTCATCAGTGCAATTTGTAATAATACGCATAATGTGCGCCAGCACTTAAACGCTTTTATGTGTGGGCTAACCGGACCGAACACGGGGAACACCGCGAAAACCGGGACCGCCAAATGCCGGGGGTCGATATGTTAATTTTAGTGTCCCCAAAAGTACCTTTGCGGCGTTATGCGTGTGCCGGTACTGGTTTGAGCAGGGCAGCAAAAAACGGTAATTAGAAATCGGTCACAGTGCGTAGCGCTGGTTCGCCTAGTTCGAAATTGATTTATACCCCGCGAGTTTCACGAGCTCCGGGGGTGGTTGGCAAAAAATAAAACGCGGACTAAATCAGCTCTGGGGGACACTCGGACGAGACTTTTATGGAGCAGGTTTGGGAATCGGGTCTGTCTAGAGGCCCTGCAGAATAAATCGATCCGTAGCATTGGATGCGCTCATGTAAATCATACGTGCCGTTTTCCGTGTCGCTCCCGTGGAGCTATCAAAATAATGTCGAGCTGAACCGGAGCTGATGCCCGGGGCAGTATACTCTGCGCCCTAGCTAGATGCATCGAACGTAGCTGCTGCGGCTGCTGCTGCTACTGTTGTAGGAACAAGGTTTGAACGATTCGATTATGCAGCAACGGACGAGTTGGGGAGTTGGGTTTGGCAAACCCTTTACCCCTTTTAGCGGTTGTTGCGGTTGCGTTCCCAGGCAGCTAAGCATCTAATTTTGTCCCTGGTGCGAATTAGTTCTCCGTTACCGATTCAACCTAGCCAACATTTTATGCGGTGCCACGGTCGAGGGTTTTGTGCGGTGACGGACTCGACCTCTGTGATCAACTGCGAGCCACAACGCGGCTAATGGGCGCATACCAGTGTGTACTAGCATCTGTACACACACACATACATGAGTGACACTTTTAGGTTTTGTGTTTGAATGGGAATGAAGTGGAGGGCACTTAATTGGGATGATGGAATTACGGGGCATTGGTCGCATTGCATCTTTTCGGTAGAAATTGTGCAAGTAGAATCGACAAAAAAGGTGACGGGAGTTGGTGCAATTGGCCATTTGCACACTTCAATTGATATGCATGGCGCGAGTAGTGAGATTGAAGCAGTACGATAACTGTGTGTGTGTGTGTGTGTAATTTTGGGCACAAAAAAGATGTCAAAATCATTTTTGAAGGGCCTTCATTAATTGTATTATGTGGCTATTGATTGGTCCACAAAATCAATTAACAGTATTTGGGAACGGTGAACAAAAAACCATGAGAGTAAATTACATTTATCAAAGTTTTCCAAATTGAGATAGTTATTGGTAACACAGGAGTTCATTATCATTAAGCAATATGATGTGTCTTGGGATTGGTGGGATCAAAATATTTTCTACTTCCTACTCAAATAGTGGTACCGTTTAATTGAGGATTATATTTGATAGGTCGTTTAGAAATGAAGTCGGACAACTCATATTTTCCCATATTGGAGTATTTCGTAACATCGCGTTGTCAGCCTTTTTATATGTAGTTTGACAGTTGGCAGAAATCATTACAACACACCATACAAAACCACACACAAAACTAGCCTGCGGTTTTCAGTCTAGATTTTTTCAGCCTCAAAGCTAGAATTAGAAATTTGAACGTCACTTTTTTTAACGTTGAGTGAAAACTTTGGCTCAAACAGGCTTTCTGGTAACTTGACGAATATACAAAATACTCTTAAAATCTGCATTAATAAGCAGAAGCGATAAAAATCAACCATCTACACCTTGGGCGAAGCCCACCTGTACATTATACCCAATATGATAGCTACTCGAAAATTTCTATACAATGCAAACAGCTGACAGGCTGAAATTTCTTCCTACGAACTTAAAAGGGAAATGGGCCCATTATCTGCCTTTGACACACTTTAGCTATACTCAGGTCAAAAATCAGGCGATGAAAAACATCTGAAAATCATGCATAAATGTAAGAAAAGGTATGACATTCACTCGGTTCACCGAAAATCGGACGGTCAACATTCCTTAAGAAAATGACTACGTAGCTTGACAACATTGGCAAATATGGTAGTAAAATCGTTTAATATTAGCTATTAGAGATCGATCGATAATTTTGGATGGTAATATGAGTGTTACATCGATGGTGATCAGAGTGCTCTATGGAATCAACCAAATGAAATAAAAGAGTAGTTCTAAAAATGGTATTATTATCATTAGTATTGTAGAAAGATAATGGAGGAGCCGTTATATCGACGAACTATACAAGATGTGCAGTAACCTATCTGTCGTGCAGCGTATCAAGCTCGCCAGGCTCCGGTGGGCTAGCCATGTTGTACACATGGAAACGGACGACCCCGTAAAGTCGTTTTAGGCCGTCCACAAGGACAGAGGAGGCGTGATAACCGAGGAGGCAAGAAAACGTGGAGACGTCCGCCGGCAGACGAAGGCGCGAGACCGTGAGCGATTTCGGACACTCCTAAGGCAGGCCAAGGCCGCAAAACGGTTGTAGCGCCGGACAAGTGAGTAAGTAAGTATAATCACAAAAAATATTTTTCAATATTTAAATTTACTAGAATGTTACATGTAAGAGTATTAGAAAATTGATGATAATTTGAGTACATAGGTCAAAATCTCGGCGATGTTCTTACTATTGTTTTATACTTGCAGTGTTAACAATTATATTCTAAGTGTATGAAAGTATGTAGATGTTCATGTTTATATTTGATGAAACTAAACTTCATTAATTCAAACGTTGAATGTACTTATTAATACTTATTTTTTTATTGGTGAAGTATTTTTAAATCGTAAATAATCAATAATATAAAATAAATTGTGTTAGCATTATACTAAACATAGGATCTTCAAAATTGTACATTGTAACCAGTTGAATTGAATAGTTGCCTAGAGAGCTATATATATTATAATGTTAGTTCATGAATGATTGCTGGATCGATCTAAATACTGTGTTATATATTGTCATATATTGTCAATATTGTCCTATTTATTTATTTCATTCTTACCCATTATATTTACCACCCAAGACACAACGGCTCATCAATTAAACCGCTTATGAAATTATGTACAAATTCGCTGTGAATTGTTATTCTCTCGCAATAGAAATATTCTCGCTTCATAAATTTGCACCCTAATTAAACAGCAAAACATTCATCGGTACAAAGCATTTTAAAGCTCCCGTTTTCATAGAAATTTACTGGTTTGTTGGCTTAACAATGCAACGAGCAAGCTTGTTCATAAAGTGGTAACATACGGTTGAACATCGATTTTAACCGTGGGCGAAACAAATTTGAAGCAATAAAAACGATTCAATAATTTATGATTTTCTTTTTATTTTAAATGTTTGCTCCTAACGAATTTAAAATCACTAAAAGCAATATTCAGAGTTTGAAAGCAAAAATGAAAGCAGTTTCATGACATAATATTAATATTAAAGGATAATTAAACACATTGTACGTTAAACTTTAAGCCTTTATTTACTTACTCGATTTGTACTCCACGTTTGCCCGGTACCAGACGATCTGTGCGGCTGGCCTCGCGTTCGGAACGACGCATGTAAGCGTCAGCTCTTCGCCCTCGCGTACTTCCACCTTTGCATGCTGGCTGTAGCCCTGGATTTGGATCGATGTGGGTGGAGCTGAAACGAAATAAAAAGAATTGTACGGATGAGTTAAAGCGATGCCAAAATTTCTCACCACCATCGTCACCACTCGGTCATGTCCCGGGCCTGACTAAAAGCACCAGCGCAGCAGTAAAGTTTTATCCCACGTAAACGAGCCCGCCGACACACAGTGGTACTGAGTCAGCCTGTGTGTGTGTTTTGCACGTGATTGTGCGATTGTGGAAAAGTTCTAGTCCGATCAGTTTGCGAGACCGTTCAAGTGGTACGGCACCGGTTACCTGGCGCAAAATTCCCACAAGCCATAACTTTCCCACAGTTCGTAGTTCCGCAGTCGAAAACGCAGCCGTACTTTAATTGAATGAAATATTAGTCCAGCGTCGCATTCCGGCTAAGAACGCCCTGGTGCTGGCAAAAGAAGCTGTCCCGATTGGCTTCTCACTTCGCAAGCATCGCGAAGCGGAAAGAGCCCGAGATGCTATAAAAATCTAATTTTATAGTGATTTGTTTGACTGTTGTGCCTGGGCAATTGCATCGCTGTTTCGTGTCGGAGTGGCTTTTTTTTACAAGCGACTGACTGAACGAACAACCGACCGAACGCTCTCCACCGTCACAGGCCCACTTCCCGGGGGACACCCGGTGTTCGTGACTCCATTGCCCGTTTGATTGTTAATTCCATTGCCGATGGACAAGTTCTGGACGGGTGAAGGGCATTCTGTGCGGCAAAGCAATGCGGATGCGGATGAAGACGGTGCATATCTTACGCGAGCGCCAGTGAGCACAACAACGGCTGCTGGGCCGTGCAGAGCCTCGTTCATTATAACCTGTTTCTTTGGTTGCGCCTTCGCAAATGGCAAGCATCTTCTGCATTTATTAGCACCAACTGCGGTTGAGTTCCTGTCCATATCGAGCGTAAAAACATGGCACGGAACCGTGGAAATTTTATGTGCACGCGGGAAGTGCTGCGGGTTCTTGGTTTTTAATTTCCAATTAACCAGTTTGCCAGTGACTGTCAGGCACGCCCGAGAGAACGGCCGTTATGCGTGGAAATTATCGAAAATTAGATTGAGTTTCCTTTAGGATAGGCTGGTGCTGTGTTATTAAAATTAGTTGATTATTATGCGCGTAGGCTTTTGAAGCGTGAAAGTATCTTAGGGCGCACATTCATGACAGTTTTACTTGTGGAAGTAAGTATTCTTCATGTACTGACACTGAAAATTAGTGACCGAATAATTGGTCAAATTCAAAATGAAATTACTCCTCAATTTCTGTGTCCCTGGTCAACTATCGATTTGATATTATCTGTTTGGTATGCAATGGAAATCTCTCAATTAATGATTTTCTTTATTTTGAAAACTTCGCAAGAATTCAAATTTACATTTGTTCTAATAAACAATAGAATAGAATATTGTCACGTCGATATATTCTATAACTAAAAAAACGCGAAAATTGCATTCGAACTGCATCCAGTTTTCCACAAAGTTTTTGTGTCCCATCACTGTACAATATTATGTCGCAGGAACAGAGTAATAAAAGAGTAACAGTATTATCATTGAGTGTCATGGCTATCATATATGATAGTCAGTTATATTTCCTGGGGTGCCATGGATATCATATATGATAGCCAGGTATAACTGACTATAAACCTTAATATCTTGTAACAGATGGGGTGTATTATCATGATGTTTTGCAAAAAGATCAACAGAATGATAAATAACTTTGTAATGTATACGGTTTTTTCAAATTGTTGATGTTTTCCGTTTTATAGAATAAATTGATCGATACTCATAGATGGTCCAAAATCAGCCAAAATTGTATTAAAATTAGATATTTTCATCATCTTTTAAATTATCATCTTCGAATCATATCTAATAGCCATAAAAAATGTAAACAAAATGTGCTTGACCCTCGGGTGTTTCCCTAAACAAAACTGATCTGGCACTCAAAGTTTTAAGTATCAACAATTGTAGTACAATGAACGATGAATACTTACTAAATGAAACATTATTTTCGTTTTTTTTTCATAAGCAAAAAATAAAAATTGCTCTGGATTGTGTATATTTATTCAGTAAATATTGTAAAATTGAAGCATCATAGCAAAGTTCATTTAACCCTTTTAAATTTAAAGAAACTTGTTTAATTAAAATTAGAAACATGTCACAGGTGTCTGTTGTCGCAGAAATAAAATAATGAAAAATATGACAATAAGATATAAATATATTTTTACCAAGCCATGAAATTTTCTCGATCCATCCTAGAATACTCCTCAGTAGTTCTGTGCCCATCATCCTCGTTATGGTCGAATAAGATCGATTCAGTGTTGAAGAAACTCGCCTGTTTAGTCCTACGGCGCAAACATCTTTTTTTTAATCATCCTAGGAGAAATAGATTCACTAGACCCTTTAGCTAGAGTTAATTGCAACGTAGGAGCTGGTCAACTTTAACACTTTAAGCGCCGCGTCATATGAAATCGTACGACGGCTTTGTTCACCGCTCAGCTCTGTATCTGACGCTCACCAATTCTCTTGATAATGAATGAGGTAGCAAAGAGAGAACGAGAACGACATGTGCTACGCCGCTTATCGAAATGAAACAAAAGAGTGATAATAGTCGCACGAACAATTGTCGCTCTCATCGCTCTCTTGTCATGCGCTACGTGCTCACTCGCAAACTGTGACGTCAGGCCGGCGGTCAAAGTGTTAAGAAACTATAGGCTACTAAGAGTTGACCAAACTAGACGTGTAGATAGCGATAAAGAACAATGAACACTAGTTGACTCAAAGGCTCTATAAAAATAAACAACGTTGCATACATCTCACGCTATGACTCTTTTGACTGGAACTTCTAATGTTACCCTTGATGTCTTGCTGTGATACTCTCTGTTATTTGCGAATTGTGGTGATCTTACAATGTACCGTGATGCTTTATGTTATTTATTGCTATATTAGACAACTAAGATAGTTAATAAGATCAGTGACAAGGCCGCAACGATGGCCAATCACTTAACAAATTCAAATAAACAAATAAAACCATTAAAATAAATAGTTACTCAACTTTTTTTTTTATTTTTGCCTTCAATAATAGTTACCTTAATTAGTTTATTGGTCTCTATAGTTCTATATATAGTCTGAATACATTGGTTAACAAAAGCCTGCAAGTTCGATAGTCTGCCAACTTTTGAATGTGTGATTTTGATTGGCAAGTTACTCGATAAAAGACAACCGTACATATTTTTCTTTACAAAAAATTATAAACGAATTGAAAAAAAAAAATGAAAAAAAGTACAACAGTCCATAATATTTTTGTATTATTTTCAGAAACCAGGTTTTTCATACAAACGCATATATCGCGCAAACTATCGCGCGTTCAACTTTAAAGCGTTCAGTTAATGGATTCGGAATGTACTTCATTGTTGTTGTAATCGTAATAAGTACTAAGTAATCCCAGTTGCGTTTGATTAGCAACTGGAGTTGAACTAGCGATCTCTTCGATGTAGTACAACAAGTAACATACATTCGAGTGTTAATAACTAATCGAAAGTTGAAACGCAACAACATCACTACTAATAATTAAATTCATTGCACTATAGACTGAATAAAAGCTTGAAATTGTAAGCTTGTTCTCCTTCATTCCCCAAGTTGATTGATACATTTATGTTGGAGCTGTGTACAATTTGTAGTAAATTAAAAACTCGATAGAAAAAAATAATTTCGCATGCTACCAACCTCAAATAATGAAACATTGAAATCAATATGCAACCCATTCCCATTTAGTACCGTTTTAATGAAAACTTTCATCCACCATACGCACCCCAATCCACCGCAACAGTGTTTCGACACGAGTTTTGCATACATTTGGGTGTGGTAAAAGTTGCCAAAAGTCCTACCCCATTCTCAACCCCGCCCCTAAAGGGTAGGAAAGAGGAGGCCAATCAAAATGTACCGTCAATTTTCTCCCCTCCGCGCAACTTAACTTTCAACTGCACTCTTTCGCGCTGGGTAATATCGGTTGACGCGCGGAGTGAAATTGAAAAATTACCAACCCTGCTGCAGTAGTGCTTAAATAAAAAAAAAATTTGCACCCTATTGAATTTCAATGAGCATGCGGCAACGGGAAAACTTTCCCATCAAGCGTACCAGCCGCCGCACGTTTGGGGATTGGGGTTTTCCGGGCAAGGTACATGCGATGCACCGGATCGGAAAATTGTTGCATCGGCACTGCAATTTCGGGGCTGTGGCTGAGAAACGAAGGAGCAAACGACAGAAAACTCAAAATGACAGTGTACCACGTTTCCACGGGTTAATGTGTCGTATTTTCTTACGGGAGGACTTTTACGTCCCATCGCTTCGTTAAGCGTACGGGGGCAAGTGTGTTAGGAAAGGGCAACGCAGCGCGAAGCGAAGGTGTTGTTTTAGAGTGGTTCGTCTTGATGGGTGGAAAAAGTTTGGACCAAGCTTTTTCCTTTTCTTCCCGGTCAATTTCAACCCCGGGCCGCTGCCATGGAAAACTTTTTTCTCCCCAAAGTGAGGGACGGAAATGGTGGAAACACCAGAAGGGTGGGTTTTATGCAAAACCGTGTGCGGTGGGGTCTTCGGTCTTCCACCGGCTTTTATCCATTTGTCTGGGTGTGTGGAAAGAAAAGATTGCACACACATACACTGCATCCGAGTGGAAAGTGCTTTCGAAGCTTTCCACCAGTTCCTGTAGCCGAAAAAGGGTTGATTTTGCCTTCAAGTTGTCGTTTTTCTCTTGCATTTGTGTGTGTGTGTGTGCAGAAAACTCCCTTGAATAACCCTTCTCGGTTCGCGACCCGTTGGTTAGAAAAGTGGGCCTTATGCAATGGTTGTAAAAATACCTCGCACCAGAACGCCCAGTTCCCTGCGTCTGGTGCCATAATGTGTGCTCTTGGTAGAAGCACAGGGCATTGAGAGGGAAGGGAGGTAAAAATATAAAACACACACGGAGGGATGTGTGCTGGAAAATGGGTTGAAAATAAATCTCATATGGGTTCCATCGCCACTGCATCTTGGCAGATGGGAGAAGTGTGCTATGTGTTGGTTGGAAACATTTGCTCCCTTCGTGTTGCTTCTCCTGGTAGCCTTTTGGGGAAGTTCGTTTTGCCAAAAGCGAGATGGGTTCTTCCCATCCACCCTGCAGAAACTGCCAGATGTGAAACGTGTGCGCCGATATTTTGAGTTTACCGGGCGGATGGTGTGTATGGGGTGAAGCCGCCGGTAAGGATATAGTCCACCGTCGGCGGTTGTATACAAAAGCATGCCGGAAACGAAGCTCAGGCTATCCTCTCACGGGTTTACTCCCAGAAAAAAATGAAGAAAAAAGAAAGAAATGGGATTCCGAGGAGGAATGAACTTTCCGAAAGTCGTTTTCATGGATAAAAATTTTATGATGAATTCTCAGTGCCACCAGTAGCAACAGCAGCCAACCATCGAATGTCTGCTATATTTGGGGTCTGTGTGTGTATGTGTGAGTGTGTGTGTTTTTTTGTACTCTCGAAGGAATCAGCGTTACCAGCGAGTACTGGAATGGTTGTACGAATTGAGCGTGGATTAGATTGACTTTTTTTCTTCTCTTTACTTTGCCTCACCCTTTGCTGTGCTTTTTGGTGCTACCCGTATCCCCAGGAAAAGTTCAAATCGGGTATTCGCGAAAAGGGTGTACTACGGCGCAAAGAAAATGGTACTGCGTGTACTTACAGCGGCAGGGATATTGTGTGTGTGAGAGAGAAAGAGTGTGAGAGAGAACTGAAGACAGCCGAAAAGCTTTTATGGAGATGTGGCTTATTGCGGAGTGGCAGGCAGGGTGAATTATACGTGGCGTTTGGCAGTAAAAGTTTTGTTAATTTGAGTAAATATTAGCATTTCAGGGGATAAAATGCAATTTTTGTGAGATAAATAAACCATATAAAACGAGACGACGCGGCCCAGCAGTAAAGTTGCGTGATTTAATTGAGGCGTGTGTGAGTCTTATTATGTTTGTACGTGTTATTTTCGACGAAACAGGGATAAGATGATGATTTAAATTTAAAATGAGGACAAAATAATGAAATAACCCTGGGCATCATTTTCTTACGATGGTGTGAAGCGGGATGTACATGTTGATGCTCGATTAACTTTGTGATAGGGGGTTTCAAATATTTAAGCTGTTACGAAGAATTATACGATTAAAAGCAGAAACAGTATTCTACTATTGATGAGTTTATATACACGCTTGTAATAGCATGGTTAAAAATGTATATCGAGCATGATAAGCGATGGATTGTTTCAATGTGTACCATTTGTCGTCGCACTTATAAAGAAAAGCGCCAAAATGTATGCAATGCGCATAGCAAAACTCTAGGCTTGAAGTTTGCTTTGAATCTGGCACGTCGTCTAATGAAAGTCGTACCGTTTTCAATAAACATCGAGCTGTAGTACGTCTTTCTGTAGCAAAGGCTTTACTGTTCAGCTTTGTGATGCAAATAAGTAATTTAAAATTTAGCGATACCACCATGACTGTGTGAGACATGCTGTAGAAAATAAGGCAACACATTTTGAGTATCAAGAATTGAGGCAAGTCGTACTGTACGTAAGCATTCTTGTTTGGCCGTTTGATATTGGCAAAGGGATTGGTTTATTTCGAATAGTATGTATGTCGCTTTTCCTTGTATGTAAGTCGTATGTAGTTCTTGATAAGCCTTAATATAAACAAATTTTAACTTTTTATCTTAATAATAAAACTAATTTAATGTAAAATTTGATGTTAAGCGAAGTTGAAAATTCTGTAATATTGCTTGTATATAATTAATATATATTATATTAATAAAAATAACTTGTTTATATTAAATAAATAAATAAATAAGTATAATTTAAATATTTGTGTAACGAACAGGTAGACTTTTTGAAATTAAATACACCGTACATTTTCTGCACGGATGGCTGTTTATTGTTAGTAGCAATATAGTTATATTTATTCAGATAAAACAGTAAAAATATAGCTGTTCTAAATAAAATATAGCGTTCTAACATTGCTTCAAAATAAGGATCTACGATTTGTTAATCGATGTAAATTAGCAATCAACGAAATTAAAAGAAAATAAATAGTTAAAAAAGGCTTTATAGAAGGAATAATCTCTCTTATAGATGTGTAACAAAAACTAGTTGTCGATCGCAATTTGAGAACATCAGAAAAAAAACTCAACTTCAATGCAGTGACAATCATAATAACGGATGCGATTGATCTAAGCCGATTCCGCACCCAATCCAGCTGGTGCCCGTTCAGCGAGGGTTCACGTTATATGATTGCATGTCGAAACACTGTCGCAAAAGCTCATATGTATGCAAATAGAGCATCGGGTCCGGTCGACGGGTTGTAACAATCCCGTGAGCTATTTTGAGTCCCACGGGTCAACTCCGGGTTGGACATCGACCGAGCTCGGGTTCGCGAAACCCACTTGGATCCCTTCACGCCAAGGGTGGAGGGGGAGAGAAAGTTTCATTTGTGTTTGCCTGTGTTTGTGCATCAGTGCACACTGGTAATGCTCGTATTTCGTACCAATTCGATGTTAACAGCTGAATTCATGAACCGAAACACAACCGTTAGCAAGATTCGATAGCCATTTAGCCTGTACATGTGTATGTGAGTGTATGTGAGTATGCTTGTGAGTCTGTTCGATACATTTTTAATAAACGGACACTTTTTGGGTACCGTGCACGAACGATAACCTTTTTTTGTCGTCGGTCCTTTGGGGTACACTAGCGCCTAAATGTATGCACAATCGTTTCGCGCAAAGCTTAGTATTCTTCTTCATATTGATACATACAAAAAAAGAGAGGGATTCGAAGTAGTGTGTGTGTATGTGCATCACACACAAGGGGCACAGTGGGCCAAAGTTTTTAATAAGAAGCGATACCGCTGGACCATTGCTTTCAAGGGGTCGTGGGCTGGCGGTATTTCCATATTTTCAATAAACTTTTGCATTTTGTCCCTCCCTCCCAACGGGGATGGGTACCATGTGTTTTCCCGAGCGTGTGTCACCGAGCGTGGCCAAAAAGTAAGAAAGTGAAAACTGCAAACAGCAATCGAGGGGAAAGAACGCAATGCAACGAAATGGTGAAGAGGCCCGGGTGAAGTAAAGCCTGCCAGCGAGTATCCTTGAAGCAGCAGCCAATCCGATTGACCGGTCCCTTGGGCCGAACTGGACAGGATGAGGACGGTGGCGACCGAAAACCCGTGAAAAAGGAACTCGTTCAATAGAACGGAAACTCGGAACCGGCGGTAGATTCTGCGGTGCGGTGCGGTGGATCTGCTCCACTGCGCTTTCAGGGAAGCCGGAAGCTACGGTGGGTACTTTGGGGACCATCGTTTGACCTTTTTTCCATTTCGTCTTTCTTCTATTTCCGTGGAGTTTTCTTGTGTGTCACCAACGTTTTTGTGTGTGTGTGCTCTGGTTGTTGTTATGTCTTACTCTTTCTCTGGGTTGATCAGTGAAAGGATGGAGGCATTTTTCTTACGTTCTTCACGGTTTGCTTTGCTTCATTGCCACGGGACCATGGTGGACTGCTTTAATGGTTTCATTTTACGGCTCATCGCAACCGAGGCCAGGCCTCAACCGCACAATATCTGCTGCTGAACGAGTGTTCGGTTAAGGTGCTGGCGAAAAGGATGGCAAAGGTGGTCCTACCTACCACCGGCAAGGTAAGTCTATTAAATTCAATTACGTAATGATTTTATCCATTGCGCTCAATGGTTTATACGCTTGTCGAGTTCAGCCACGTTGCTGCCGGGCTGTGCAGCTGCATCGGAAGGGCTGAAATCGAGCAGTTCAAACTGTGCTGGGAACTAATTCTTCTGACGCAGCAGCACCAGGAGCACTCGTGCATTCGGGCAAGGCACGCGGTGGCTGTTCTTTGGGGTTTTGGATTCTTTTCTGTGGCATCGGTTTTTCCCCACATAATGGTACAGTAGTATTATACATAAAGAAAGTAATCGATCCGCAGCATCCGTTTCGTTTCCCATCCGGTTGGTGAAATCGGTTGGTGCAGTAAATTCTTTCTTTTAGGTTTACTTTGTCCACGAAGCAACTTTGAAAGTAAAAAAGGAAAAGAAATAGCCATTGTGTATTCAGTATGTACTGCACAGTGCAACTGAGAAGTTTGGTGGAGGTTTTTGTTGGTTGGAAATGTTTGGAATGTTGTAATGTGAGAGGTTTAACAATATTACACAAATTATCCGTGAATGATGCACAGTTAAAGTGAAGAAAAAAAAAAGATTTTTTTAAATAATGATACAGAATTGATGTGAAAGTAATCGTTACCCATGTAGTAGTATGTATGGAATAGGGTTAATTAGTACTTCATCAACATTTAACATCTTTTTTATTTTTTTCAATGAATTAATTTGCTGTGGTTATAGAAGGATCAGTCCCGTGGTACAGGAAATGAGTTCCAGCCCAGTATATACTTTACGGAAACTACTTGATGAAAACCATTTTAAGATTTTCAGGGCTAAAATGACTGGGCAAATGTTTATCAGTGGCAGTCATAGTTGTTTTAAATCACTTGTGTTACTTGATGTAATAGCTAAACAAAACTTTTTCGAAGTACAAATTACATAGTTTCAGATCAGGATTGATTTAGAAAGATTTCTGGTATCTTTGCTAGAGGCTAGCATCTTTGAAGTTGTACAATAGTAGTATTTTAGTAATTTTATTATTTTACGATTAGCTGTTTTGTTTGTTTCTCGTAAAATGTACAACATTATTCAAGACATGCCTTAATATATATGAAATAATTGTAATATAAATTTACAAAAATATACGAATCAAATATGTGAACATGCACTGCTGCAAGTTGTTTGACTAATTTGAATAATCTGATTTGATGGAATTAATATAGGAATGAAACATAAAATAAGTTTTAAAACCCAAGTAAAAAAAGCACTTATGTATGCATTTAATATACATTCTAAATTACCTAAACAGGACAAAAACAAACAATATAACAGATCCTATGCAAACGTTCTGAAAAATCATGTGCTGGAAAAGAAATATTCTTAATGCAGTTGAAGCCATTTTGTTCCTTTGAACAGGGGCCAAGATGCATTTCGCAGGAAAATATTGTTATTTCGTCACTGACGCAAAGCTTGCGCCCCGGAATATGGAACGCATGCCAAGGATATTATTTCTCACGCTGTATGCAGTAGGGCACCACAATCCTGTCCAGTCGTATATTCTCTCTACTCTTCGCTTTCTTTCATTCTCACCCAACAATCCAATCTCGTTATTATGCTGCTTGCTGACCATTGGGATTGAAAGGATTGTTGGATCGGTGCTACTGTGCCAGCCAACAGGCAGTAGCAACACACACAGAAAAAAAAGAAAGCAACAAAAAAAAAAAACGATAGAGCCACAGAGCTGGGATGCTTTCAATTTCCTTTTTGACTTCTTACGGTCAGTCGTAGGTTGCGCGGTTCGGTTATGCGAGATAGCATTTCGTGTGTCACTTGAGCGCCACAGGGACGTGTTCCGTTTGCCCTTTTCGCCTTTCCCGGGGCCAACCATAGTGGAAAAGTGACCAGGGCCAAAAAAGTAACAATACTACCGGAACTGAAGGAGCAGGGTCTGGGGTGTGTATCACGCCGGAATCACTGCACTGCAGATGCAGCAAGTGCATATTGATGCAGCAGGCAAAACTGGGTGCTCCATAAAGCATACAATTCGTACCCTTGCTGGCAGACTCGATTTCGATCGAATAATGGAAACCGGGACTGGTAGTAGAAAAGAGTGAGCATTCAATACCGGATAAAGGCAGTTTTTTCCCCCTTACTGTACACAACTGTACGAAAAAATCCACTTTTTCCTTGGAACAGATGGAATCTTGTTGATCGAAAGAATAAGCGGAAAAGCAGTGATGAAAGGCAAACTGAACGGAATGGCAAGACTCTGGGAGGGTACGCTTCTGCTAGAAAAATAGTCAATAGAATGATGGAACGATCCATGTTGTTGACCTTCACTTATTAGGTGCTTGATGGTTTGTTATATGTGTTTGCACAATTGGCTTTTGATAAAACTATTCATTTCTAGGAAGCCATCGGATTGAAATGGAGAGGATGGCACAGTTTTGTAAGAAATGGGGAGGTTTGCGTTAATCGTTATTCTGTTGTTTTTCTTTCCTGTTTTGGGGAGGTTTGCGTTATTCTTTATTCTGTTGTTTTTCTTTCCTGTTTTTTACCAATCTATCAGATAATGAAAATATTGAAGAAGAAGATGCATGTTTAACATTTTTGAATTCAATTAACTATTTTTTATCGATGCAGATAATTTTGTCTTAAACTGTGGATATAGAGATATATTAAATATATAATATCTAATATTTATATAATATGATATATAATTTTAACTCTCACTTGACGGATAAAAATACTTTTTCTTTTCATCAATAGGACAATTGGATTAGAGACGCTTTCATTTGACACTGCTTTGAGATGACCCAGAAGTTATTTGCGTTTATTTTTGAAAACATTAGTTCTATTGTTAATAATTTCGTTACGACAAAGAGCTCGCAGCAAACTTGTTACAGAAATGTTAAAATCGCCAAGAAACTTGCCAAGAGGTTGAAGCGTTCTTTTGAAATGTTTCAAAATAATTTGATGGTGCATCAACAGTTTTTAATGCAATTCGTAATAATTAAAAAGCAAATTTTCAACAGTTCAACAAAAAATATATATTTTAAAACTACCACCAACTTTTCATCCTTTCCCTCTTAAGAAATTTTTTTTTTGATTTTTAAAAATTGTGTGTTGCCAAAAAAAGTTTATCTGCTACATTTTACCAAGTAAACGCCCTAAACAAAGTTCTTCCAGAGGTGATAGAACCCAAAATGGCGATAGAAGTGAATGACCAAAATGGCGAAGGTTTTGCACTCCACTTACATCGATTTTGTTGAGGTGCTGGTTTTCTAAGAATGATCTTGAATTATGTGTCAAGAAGTTTTTTGATATCTTTTTTTAAGAGAAAGCAATGTTCTTTAGCATACAGTTACGCGTTAAATTGATCTATCATTGAGCGTAATAAATGTGTGAGGTTCAACTTCCACGACCAGGTAGAACACATCGGCTGGTATTATTGAATCTGTTCGTAGCGGGAACATACGGCGCTCACATGAAATTCTAGGGATGGCAACACATTTCTTACGCCCGGTCCTGCAACGCCGCGGTGAATAACTGTAGCAACCATCTAGTACGTTAGGAAAATGAGTGTCGGGACGTACGCCGCCGCTACGAACGGATTCAATAATACCAGCCGTCATGTAGGATCAACCAATTGATCTGCTCCTAGAACAAAAATCAAGCAAATTCACTGTCTGGATTTAGACTACTTTAGTCTACTCAATTGAGAGTAACTAGAGTTAGCTCCCCTGATCTTTAACTCATTTGTGCTCGTTTTGTTCACTTCATCAACAATTAGTAAAAATATATAAAGTGATTATGCTTTATCAATCGATGGTAATTAGAAAACATTTGAACTCGCAATGTATTAACTTGCACTGATGAAAATATCTTCGAAACAAACCATTACTACCTTTGGCCCCAAGATGACTCAGAGTTTTAATCCCTCCCTAAGTACCACAACGAAACCTCCGCCGTTAAATACCTACTGCTTTCCCAAGGTTGTGTGTCATTTGTGCAACGAATCGCCTGGAGGTGCTCGTTGCTAGGCAGTCCAATGTTCCAAAGTCTACCAACGAACCCAAGCTTCCATTTCGAGTAATGACAGTGCCAACGGTAATAGTGCCAAACGACTTGAGGGTCGGCTTTACGAAAGGCTTAAAGCTCGTCATTGGAGGAAGTTCGCTGCTCAACTTTTGTCTTCACAGTGTTCGCTTCAACGAAACGAGATTTATTAGAGCATCCATCACTGATAGTGTGTGTGGTTGTGTATTTGTTTGTGTGTGTGCATTGAGGCACTGATGATACCGAAACATCGTCAAAAAACGACACGACAAAGCGAAGAGGACGAGGCATTCTGCGGCCGACAGCTCAACGGAGCATATAAGAATGGGAAAGGAATGTGGTTCCAATTCTGTGAAGGAAGATCCGAATGTAAGGTTCTGGAAGGAATTGGACGAATAGTTGTGACCCCTCGGCGAAGCCATCTTAGTATGTGTGTGTGTGTGTGTGTGTGTGTGTGGCCATAGGGGAAGAAATGTTCCTTTGACACTGAACTTCAAAAAAGCGCCCGATTTGGTGTGCCTTTCTGGCAGCACGTAGCGGTGCTACGAAGTTCAAGTACAGAGTCATACAATCCGTACCCTTGCCCAGAAAATCGTTTGGGAAAAAGTTAGCCGTACCGAGTAGGAAGAAATCGTTTCTCGAGACAGAATTCGATTCATTTCTTGCCGGTCCCGTTCACACCCTATGACTGTCAGAAAGGTTCCGTTTCGTTCGCCACGCCGAATGGTTTGCCCGGATGAGGTGGGCTTAGTGGTGTTGGACGCTGTGAAAGAAGATTAAACGTATGCAGTGCCGGTACCTTTAGGATACGGTCAGCCGGCTACGGGACGACACACTGTACGTGCATTCCTTGCCTTGCGAAAAGAGACACACCGGGACGGGCAAAAAGTGTAACCCATTTCCATTCCGGCAGGCAACGAACAAACGGACATCTGTTATCGGTGCAGCACACATGCTGACGCACATTTGCGAGGACAAACGAAAAGCTGCTGGCAGAAATCCGTAAAATCCTACCCTTTCCCCCCTCGTGGAAGGACGGGTGCGGTGATACGAAATCGTAAAGTGCAACAGTGGGTAGAATTCAATTTAGTAAAATCACTTTCCTGTGCCCTGATGCGTACCTGCGTTGTCGGAATGCATTTGCGGGACGTTGGAGTGCACTGTTTGTGTGATTAAAGCCGATCAACAGACACTAATGCATCGGTTGATGGAATTGAGAACGTATGAACGGGGTTTTAATCAAAGTTCGAGACATTTGGGATGGAGTGATCATTGCAGGAAAAGGGTCGTCGGCTTGCACTGATTGGTTTTGTTTGTATTTGATTAAATGAGGGGTTTGTGTACACTGCTAGCCCACAAACGGAACGGAACATGCACTTAGAAAGTAAATATTTTTTCAATTTCAGTTAATGTTTAATACATTGAGAGTTTGAGTCAACACACTTTTAGATTGTTTGAACTATGTTTTTTGTAAGTTCTCGTCTTTACTGTTTTTTTTTTTTAATGAGGATTTGCCTGTGACCTTTTTGCCAGAACATGATCGATTATGCCTGAGCGCTTAGAAGCAGTCAGAAAAAAGAGAAACTCTGCTTTATCACAAATGAACGACAAGGAATACCAGCACGTTTTTTGTTCGGGCAAGAGAGTACACTGCGTTGCGTATAACTAGATTTTATGTAGTCGCGCATATATAAAATCTCGATCTTTTAACTCAATTGTGTTTAACTCATGTGTCTCCTTGCACTCGCCGGAAAAATGTAACTTTTCGTTCTGTATAGGGTCTTGATTCAAAATATTTATTTTATCTGAATATCTGAATATGCTCTGAATCTGAATTCCTTTTGGCAATAAAATTAAATTGTAAAATGTAATCGATGCTTTAGTAATCTTTAAAATAAATTTATGAAGATAAAATGTGTTTATGTACAAGCAAATAATTACTTTAATTGAAACGTTGTGCTACGCAAAGTGGTCTCAGGTATGACGCAAAATAATCAAACATTAAAACATGAAACGTCATGGGATCAAGCCCCGAATGAACCGTGTCACCATACTTAGGACTGACTATCTTGATATGGTAATAAATAAGTCATCGAAAGCCTATCCCACTAGTGGTACAGGCAGGCATCGACCGACAACGGTTGTTGTGCCAAAGAAAAAGAAAAAAACATGAAACGTCACAACAAAGCGGTAAAACTCATCGCGATATCAGAGAGAACGGTTCTAGTTAAGCGTTACAGCCACTCTAGTTTTAGTGTAGGTCTTGATGAATAGTTCTTAGATGATTATTCATTAGTTTTTGTTTAATATTCTTATGTTAGATATGTTGTTATTGTTTCTTACAGGTATATTTTATTATATTAATGATGCCTGTTTCGTTTAGATAGGTTTTTTGTCATTTGTAATTTTTGCTAATTTAGCTAATTTTTTTTCCAAAAAATTTGATTGTCTGTCGTGCAAAATTACTCATGTAGAACTTATAATGAAAATGTACGTTAATTCTACAAAAGCAGCTCCATGAGCTCCACGCTCCACACTGTTGGAGCGTTCTCATAGGCGTTCGTTGGGCGTTAAATGGAAAAGTGTCTTAAAAGTTTTTAAGTTAACACGCCTTTATGTTCATAAATTTCCAACCCGTTGGTGGTGTTGGTTACCACTAATCGTATCATTGAACCCAATTGAACGAATTGAACCCTACACAATTCAGCGAATCGTTTAACCCAGACCATTCCAAAAGTGTGTTTCTCTCTTTCTCGCTCGTCTTCTCCGTTTGTTGCTATATTAGTCTTGCCATTGGGATGATAAGTACACCTTTCAGACTTGTCAATATTCCTCATCAATATTTAGATGTTTCAAATAGCTCTCTGAAATCTTTTATGTTGAATTAATATATTTTCAACGCGAAATAATGTAACAAATATTGTAACATGTTTATTTTTCAAAACAATATTTTATCATACATTTCCAAGTAGATAATTAAACTGATTAAACTGTGTAAACTGTGCTATAATAGTGTAATTTACTTCAAGAAGATCTTAGTATTATGAGCGAAGATCGCTTATCTGTGATGGAAAAGTTTGAAAAGTATGTAAAACTTCTGAAAAAACACTAAAATTGCATCTTTATTCACGCCAATTCCAAGTAAACGTATCGTTTCGTACTGATCTGTAAGGAGACGCCTAGTAGGTTTCGACTTCCTTTTTTTCGACTTCCTCAAATGTATCGAACCACTCACGTAGCACTGTTAACACTTTGAAGCTGCTGAAATAATGCTGAAACAAGGGGAGAAAAATGAGCACCGAGAGTCGATTGCGGGGCAAAGCAATAACGATCTGCTGTTGCCGTCGGGCGTTGTATGATGTCGTGCACACGGGCGTGAAATAAAACAATCAAATATCTACCGCACGTGAGCTTATGTGGGTGAGCGCGAGCGTGTGTGTGTATGTATGTTGTTGTGGGACGGTGAAAGTACATCTTTTCTTTTACTTTTCGTAGCACTGCGTGATGTATGCGTATTGTGTGTTGAAACGTGCTGTATCTTTATTTGGAACAAAAGAATGTACCATCATTGTGCTATGCTCGTTGCCTTTTGCACTGAGACCCCTGGGAAGGTGACAAGCACAAGATAAAAAAAAGAAAAGATGAAATGATAAAGTGTTCTTTTTTATTGCTTTTATGCGTAGTCAAAAAGCAATTCTCATCACAAGAACAACAGCGACCACGAGAACCAAATCCGCGATCGATCTGGCACAAAAGGCAGTGAGATTCAACTTCAGTCAACTTTCTGTATACAAGCATGCTTTTGTTTTTTTTTTATTGAAAGTGGAAAGTGGAAGTATGGTACGGTTCGTAAGTAGAGTCAAGGTACCAATTCGATTGGGCAGAGTGATTCTGCACTGTGGAGATGGACTTGTTAACGTTATCGATAGGAAGTAACGCATTCACCTAGTTGTGGTATATTTTTTTCATTTCGCGTTGGTTACAAAGCTGACATTTACGCGTTGCTTTCGAGCTGCTGGCTACAGAGCTGTGTTCTTTACATTGCTTCTAAGTGTCATTGGGAATGGGCTTTGGGCAAACTTTTTTGGCACAATTTATGTCGTTTGTTTAGCTATCGCTCCCACACCCGACTTTCAAGCTCGAGCCCTTGTTATCGTATCGCACAACTTTTCCATACGTTTAATGTGAATTCAATGAAGCTTTTGAACTTTCCAGGCAGTACATTGTTTTCTATGATACACGAGCAATCGAATCATTCACCAAATCAATGGGACGGTTTCGAGGGTGTTTATGCGTTTGCAACATGAAGAAAACTTTTGTACTGTCTTAAATTGTTTTATTCGATCGTCAATCCGCAAACAAGAGATTGAAATAAACACAAAGGCATCACTGAAATCGTTTTTCATACTATTTTATCATATTGCTGGTTGTATTGAATCAAACTCATTTGAACGAGGATTTCATTTATCATTTCAATGGCACTTCTATTCGGTGAGGTAAGAAAGCTTAAATTTTAGCTCTTGTGAGTGAAAATGTTCATTAAATGCGTTGAATTTTTCATACCTTATTGACAGCTATGTTCCTTCTTAATCACATTTACATTCATAATAAGAGTTAAGATGTGCATCTTTCTTGCTCTTATGAAAATTTTTAAGCCTCCTCATTGTTACACCCGCTCTTATTCAACAGTCCTAACGACTTGCGGATTACAGGGTCTGAAAGCCTGAGGCTAGTTTTTTACATCGTTTTGTTTGAAATTATATAGATTGAAATAAAATGTTATAACTATTCTATTTCAATCTTGGCTACAAAATTAAAGCGAAAAGAGGTCTTACTTTTTTTAATCCAATGTGTCCAATTAGAATATTTTAACGTTGAAACAATCTTTTTAACATAAATAAGGACCTCAGTCTAGTCTTCACTAAATTCTCGTTGTTTAAAAAAAATTATTCACCTTTTTTAATTAAAAAAGTGTACAGTGAACCCTCTCTTATTTGAGAGGCGATGGGACTGTCGAATAAGAGGGGTTTTCAAATTACAGAGGTTGAAAGTGAGTGAAAGGTCCATCCAAACAAGAAAGAGGCAGAACATTTAGTATGCAGCCTTAACTGTTGCTATAGGAAACTGCGAACAGGATTGCCAATTTGAGCATACATCAATCAATGACCATGGCAACACCATACACAAATAAGCTGGACACAGATTTCAGAGGTTTTCCAAATTAGAGGAACAAAAATGTACTGGAAATCAAGGGACTGTGCAAAATGTTCAAATAAGAGAGGTTTTTTAAATTGGAGAGGTGTCAAATAAGAGAGGGTTCACTGTATTATGTATCGATTGGCAAGCTGCATCTGGTAAACATAGCTGTATCTAAATAAATCATGACCTACTTTAAACTGTGTATTAGCTTGGTTATTGGTAACGTGATGTGTCATCCTGCGTAGGATAGTGAGTATGTAGTGATCGGTCCATTGTTCTTAAAACAGGCTCATTCTGTTTTGTTGTATGACATGACAGTTGTACAAAAGTATTAGCACTATATATTTGACCGGCCTTACCCTAAGTGATAGTGTAGAATGAAATGCAATGGATGCAACTCATAACGCATATTAATTTACCAGGAAAGCATAAGCACAGTTCTTACCGAAAACAAAAACGCTCTCCCTTTTGATATATTTCTGTAAAATTTAGCAATACTTCTCTTTAATCCCGTATCCTTCTTTTCTTTAAATAATTCAAACGTTACTCTCGTAAAAAATCAATTCATTACATTTAAGATTAAAGTCAATGTAAATATCAGCCCATTGGTAGGCCCAACTTTGATACAATTCTGGTATGGACGCATCAAACCGGAAATGGTCTCCCTGAAGTCTCGCTAATAAAGTTGGTGACAGCACCATCGTCGAAAGGAAGAAGAGAAGTACGGTACGAGCAAACGGGCGTCTTCGAATTTGGGTTGTCCGTTCATATTGTTCCAAATTTGTTTCCACTTTCTCCCGTTGCTTTGCTCTCTCACTCCAGAGACCCTTTTGCAAAGCGTTTATCGTCCGAAGAAGTGGACACATTGGACACAGCCATTGACACTGCTCTAATGATATTCATGTCGCGTTTCCATAGTTGTGTCTTTCTCTGTCTTACTCTCGCACTCACATTTAGTCTCTTTTCTGTGCTTAAAACACGCATACACACACACACACGCCCCATTCGCCTCCACTGTTTCTTGTGCCATTTGATGATTGTTTGTTTTCAATTTTAGTAATTGCTTTCCTTTTCTCTGTTGCTTGGGTCACCACCACGGATAAATCCTGCTCGATTGTGTGTGCCAGAAATGTGATCGGATTTCTAATCAACACATCCTTGGGATGGGGTTGTTGTTGTTTGAATGTGCGAAATAGTGGGGCATGGCTGACAGCGGGTGGCAAGAAAGGGACTTCTCTTTGTGTCTACTTTAGGTTGATGATTCACTCGATTGACACTTTCAGCAGCGGTTTCAGCTCGAGTAGTTGGTTGGTTGGTTGGTTGGTTGTTTGCTTATTGTTTGTGCGTGCGGACTGCCTGCAGAGATAACATGACCGGACTTTAATTTGTGAGCCCGATCAAAGAGCTCGAGCTGTTCCGGGGAATGCAAGATGGTCTGATTTTCAAGCACATTCTATATGTTCTCACTGAATAATTTTGAAATAGATGTAGTACAAGCCTCCGATACCCAATTTGATGCTGTTCTCGACTAGCTAATGCACCCTGATAATTATCCACGGCAAAGCAATTGCTTTGCATGTAGTCTGTATCAGAACGTGGATTTCTTGGTTTAAAATATAGACCGAGAGCTGTAGCTTTCGGGCGTAGCCGTAATCAAATCGTCCAATGAGTCGATCTGCTGCTATCATCGTGGGTCAATCGAGCACCTCGAGCGATATGCCCGAATGCTGCGCCCGTGTCCCTCTGGACCCGGTGGTCATTTGCAGGTTTGCAATTAAATGAAAAGCAGATGTGAACTCTTTCCACTTGCGCGTGGAAGTTCATGCAAGGCTAGTTTCGGCTGTGTTTTGGCTAGCGTGCCGGCCCCAAGGCGATGCAAAGGTGCTGCGACAGCACCGTGCACGAAAACATCGCGATAGCGCGTGGAGCACTGTTTTCGCACCAATAGATAATTTTAAATTGCACTCCGTGATGTTTTGCCCGGAAGTGTTGTGGCGGTTGTTCGCGAATCGTGCATCGGTGTCGAAACAATTCCCTTGAAGCCGGCAGGTGTAGCACATAGGTTTATGCCAGCATGCACAAAACGGGTGAATATTGATTGGCCACACTAATTGAGGCGCTGGGTTATCGACGCTTTTCGATGGAAATTTGCGTTTGAAACATATGAGGGTAATAGCTCTTTTCCTAGTATTTACATGATTGGCTGTTGGTGTCGTTAATGATAAATTTATTAGCTGTTCGTTTGAAGTCATTTGGTGAAAGTTTGTAAAAATTATTTTAATTTAATAAATTCTTTCATTTGACTAAGAAGTGTGTTAGTTGTGAAACTTGTCAGGTTTCTCTGTAATTTCACAGCCTTCAGCAAGGCATACACAACAGTGCCACAAACTGAGCGATACCATGGGTAAGTGATGTATGGTTACCATGGTCGAAGCAGAAGCGAAACCATTAATACTTGTTTGCAATCGCTCAAACTACGAAATGCAGTGCCATAGAAAACTTGTCTCTGACTGTTGCCTGTTGCCCAGACCAGAGACAGGGCCCAGAAACAGAACGTAACAATAATAAATATAACAAAAACCCTCACTCGTGCACATTTTTCATCACCGAAACTGCAATACATTGCGAGTTGAAAAATGAAGTGCAAGGAGTGTAAATTCCATTTTTGCATACAATTGACGCCAGCAAACATACACACACACACATATTCTCATAAAAACAGAACCGAAAAAAATGAGAAGAGAAATACTAGCACGCCAGCCCCGGAAATGGAACGAGCCCGATGCACGATTTATGTATCGACTGCAATGCAGCACAAAACTATCCGTGATAAATGGTGATACGCTGCCGGTTGATTTGCGAGTTTATCAAAAAACGATAACGGATGGTGCGAGGCGGATAGTGCCAGGGCAGATACCGACGGGGTTACGCAAATGCTGACTGTTTATAGTGAACACGGTTTCTTTGTGCTTTCTTTCTTGTCGTCGCTTGTGTCTGCGCGTGTGTGTGTGTGTATTGATGCTACTGAAAAATTGCCAATCTGGCACCCGTGCTGGTAGATTTCCGTGTACTGAACGTAGGGTTGCATTTGGGCGATACGAAGTGCCCTTAGTTTCTTTACAAAATTCAGACAAGCGGGGAAAAAACCGAAGCAACAAAGAGCAAGATTACACCAGTCTTTCCAACAGGCTGTTGTACTTCGTTTTCCAAGGTGTGTGTGTGTCTGTGTGTACGGGTTTGAGTGTTTTTTCATCAAATTTCCAACCCGACACACCATTCGTAATACAGATTGGGAGCAAAAATTTGACGAGCAGCAGACAGAACACACCGGTCCAACAGTACACCGAGCCTGAAAAGCACAACCATTGTCTGTGCGTATGTGTATGTGTGTGTGTGTGTTTTTGTGTTTGCTACCGTTGTTGTTCAAAATATGCTGAAGGATGTGTCGGGTGGAGTTGTGATATTCTGATTTTTCCAAAGCTCCATTCCAGTACCATTCTTGCAGCAAGAGTAAATCGAGACGATGGTACAAAGGTGGAAAGGAAGAATTTTATAAATAAGAAATGAACCTACTGGAATGTGTTTTTCTGCGCTTGACAGGATGGCACTGGGCGATGTTTGCTATCAGCAATGGATTATTTTAAGCATTCGAGAGAATTTTGTTTCACAGCACAAACAAATGCTTACAACACGATGCCTCATTTGAACGCAGCTGTTGTGCTCCAAACAGGGTCTGTGTTCTGAGCGAAGAACAGCATCTTTCGAATTACGCTGAACAATCGCACATAATTCTTGGTAAAGGCAAACAATTGAATGTTACATACTGTCAGTGAGCATTGAGGTAACATATGGCAGACAGCATTATTTAGTTTTGGAAGATCTGTTTAAAGAAGCCGTTATGATACATTAAAACAAACCAAGTGAATGGTTGAGTTTATTAATTTTCGAGTAATTAGCTTGAACAAACATTTGATTACAGATGAATAAAATAACGTCGATCTTATTTATTTATCTTTCTATAATTTAAAGAGACACCAATTTTGTACCTGTATTGAAAATTATATGCAATTGCTGACAATACGTAATATTTTCAATGAGTTACATGATATCAGTTTAAAAGAAAAATTTCCTTTTTTCATTAATTTTGGCAGAATATCATTATTAGTTTGTTGTAAGCGTATTGTATAATTTTTGTGTGAAACAAATAGTAACATTTATCCATTTTATGTTTATACATTTTCCACAAATGCCACCTCCACTTTCCATGAGTGAGAGGCAACCATCACATGAAAAGGTTAAAATTTCCCTACCAATGCTAGCATACATAGGAACCAATGAAGAGAAAAGCCAACCATACTACGCCAAACGGCTATAAGAAATCACATTTTATGCTAACGATGCAAATAATAACAATACAATCAGATATCAGAGACCGGTGCTTCCACACTTCCTGTCAGCGCATCGATGTTCGTACAGCTTCAGGGGAGAGAAACGAGAAAAACGTGGTAAACGTTTCAGAAAGTCGTTGTCTCTGCACTACTTCCTACTGCACGGTCGCAGTGTACTTGTACACACTGGCACTAGAGAAAATGGAAAACGACAGATTTCGCTTAACCAACGACCCTCTCCACTGTGGCTTCTCTTCATTGGTGCTGCTGTATGACACCATTATGTGATTGCTGGAACATGCGCTACCCTGGAGCGAGGAAGGAAGAATTTCATCAGAAATGTGTAAAAGATGAAGCAGTAGGTTGGAGGTTTGTTCGTAGTTCCTGTTTGCCATTGGCAGCTAGTGAAAACGGGAGTGTGGCTTGGTTGAAAATGGTACTTAAAGTCGTTAAACTATTGTTCAAAAATCCCCCTGCGAGTAGATAATTTGTATATTTAATTGTGTTAGGAATCGGATGAAATGGATAGATTATAGAATCATGCTGAAAGATATAATGCACTGCTGCATTGCAGCAATGGGAATTTCAACGGATTTTCATAAAGACATTTGAATGAACTCTCTAAACTGATTGCAATCGTTATGATATGATTACAATTCCTTTGCTCGTAACATAACTTCACACTGGGAATAGAGAAGCTGAAGATCCATCATCAATTCGATTTGTATATTAGTTTAATTATAACTCGTGATTCTAAGGTTCCTGTTTTCCATTGTAGTCTGTGAGTATAGCAATTTCTTTGAATTACTTTCATTTTGAAAGAAATTATGAAGCACCAGGCGTCTCCATTAGTTTTAATGAACATACTACTAGGCGTCTCCATTGATACAATAAGAGGACAATAATTTAATAAACTACATTTTATTATAAACCGATATTGTTTTTATTATGACATTCAAATCCTTAATGTTTATTTAAAAATGACATTTTGAATTCTAATACAGAAGCGTGTATTGTAATTTAATTGTTCAACAAAGATCCAACCAAAAGCCAAAAACTACATAATTATCTATTCCTTGCTCTAAATTGCCTTTGGCATTAGTGTTTCAATGTTTTTATAACAAAACCAAACTTAATTTGATGTATCTTCTAAACATCAAAGAACTTTGGTGCACAACTGTGTGTGTGATTTTACGCGGTTCACAGGTCACACGAAGGACACTCAAAGGTTATTTAATGAACGATAATTTACCGTCCATTCGGTTCAGGTTTTACAAGTGAGAAAAACTGCTCTCCGGCGGCAAATAGCTTTCACTCCCGATCCTGGCCACGAAGTTACACCGAATCCGTCCCACGGGGGTTGTAAAACGGCGTAACTCCGATCCCCGTGACCAGGCGATGCAGTAAATCTGTTTGGTGAAAGCTGATGGTTTTCGCTTTTCTTTTCGATTTTTGTTGTTGTTGCTGTAGCGTTGCTAGTACTTTTGTGTGAAGAAGCATTGTTGTTCATTCCACAGTGGTACCACCGCATCGACAGGATCTTCCCCTTAACCCTCCCTTAACTCAGGAAAGCACAGCCGAGATAAGATGTCACAAATTTGCACCGTTTCGTTCAGTCACTCAGTGACCTCGTTATTCGTCTGCGCCTTACTGCCTTTAGTTAGTTGTGTGTGCGTGTGTTGCTGCTTGTTCTCAACTCACTCGCTTTTCAGTAGCCTTTTGTGGCGTTGATCTATTGCATCTAGGTTTTTGTGATAGCTGTCTGCGTCATGCTACGTAGTACGGGCATTCGGCGAAGCGGAGCCATTGGCGCGAAAGTGTGGAAATGGCACACGCTTTCCCAGCGGGATGGAAATAGATGTGATTAATAGGGAAGGTTTCGGTGATCGGGAGGGTTGTAAGAAAAAAGGTGCGTTCCCGTGGGTCGGTTGTTGACTTGGGACTTGAAACCGTGAGCCAAGAAGCATCATCACCGTCATTAAAGATAGAAACTGTGATGAAATGTTGATTTGGTTAGAAATCATTTTAAAGTATTTAATTCTAAGGATAAAAGACCTGTGTCATTTACTTGTCAAGATAAACCTTAAGTAGTATTGGAAGATGTGTTGTAGCTTTCCTAAAAAGAATTAACGAATTTTTCAAATTAGCAAAGAATTCAACACAATTTGTTTAATCAGCAACAATTTTAGATCAATTTTATTTAAGAGTTATTAAAAGTTAACTTAGTCTTTTGAATTTCTCTCATTGGGTCGATCCCTTTCATAACTACCCAACTACGTAAGAAAAATAGAAAACCGATTTAAAAGGGATCCAAGAACGTTTTTTAGTTTTGCTCGACAAAAACGAGATAGTAACAGACTTCCATCAATGATGCTTCTGAACGGAAGATCGTACACCGGTAATGTTGAAATCAGTCAAGCATTTGCCGATTACTTTTCATCAACATACGTGAGTAACTCGCCACCAGTCACTAATGCTGTTACGTCCAACCATATACCTGATGCTGCCGACATTCCTCTTCCTGTTCTGTCTGAAGCTGACATTGCCTCGGCTATCAACGAGTTGAAGCTTTCATTCGCTACTGGGCCTGACGCTATACCCAGTGCTATTTTCAAACGCTGCAGAGATGCTTTAACTCCTGTCTTGACCACATTGTTCAACAAGTCTTTGCAGCAGAAACGCTTCCCTCAAGCATGGAAATCTTCATTCATGTTCCCGGTTTACAAAAATGGAAATAGAAATGACATATGTAATTACCGTGGTATTTATATGTTATGTGCAGTCAGCAAAATTTTTGAGATCACCATTTCGAAACACCTATCAAGTGGTTTTAAAAATATAATCTCCAACGATCAGCACGGCTTTCTACCCAACCGCTCAATTGAAACAAACCTTCTCTCTTTATTGAGCACCTGCTATCCTGCAATGGACAATGGTAAACAGGTAGACGTAATCTACACCGACTTCAGTGCTGCCTTTGACTCCGTAAATCATTCAATGCTAATTTCAAAACTATCAAGCTACGGAGTAAATGGGGCGCTAGTTCATTGGCTCTCCTGTTATTTAAGTGATAGGCATATAACAGTGAATATTTCCTCCTCTATATCTGCACCATTCACCAACACGTCCGGGGTTCCACAAGGCAGTATTCTCGGACCTATTCTTTTTAACATTTTCATAAACGATGTTATTTATGTTATACCAGATTGCGAAAAATTGTTTTATGCAGATGATATGAAAATGTTTCTACCGATATCAGATCAAACCGATTGTTTTACCCTTCAAAACTGCTTAACTCGATTTAACTCATGGTGTAAATCAAATTGTATGCGTCTCAACATATCTAAATGCTCTGTTATATCCTACACTAGAAAAAGAACCCCCATTGTTTACGATTATAAAATTGATGATAGATCAGTGCCGCGTAAAAATGTGATTCGCGATTTAGGCGTCCATTTAGATAGCAGACTTACGTTACAGAACCACTATGAAGCAATACTTTCAAAAGCCTTCCGTTTGTTAGGATTCATTTTGCGTGTTGCGAAAGACTTCAAAGATCCATTCAGTATAAAAGCTCTGTATTGTGCAATTGTCCGTCCTACCTTAGAATTCGCTAGTATTATTTGGACTCCGACACAGCAATATTTAATAGATAGGCTAGAATCGGTTCAACGTAAGCTCACTCGTTCATTGTTTTACCGTCTCCCATGGTCTCGTAATTCTGTTTGTCCCTCTTACCGTACAAGGTGCCTGCTATTTGGACTAGAACCTCTGCAACATAGAAGAAAAACGGCACAGTGCTTATTTATACACAAACTTGTTACCGGATCTTTAGACGCCCCGTCAATTCTGAGTAAATTGAACTTTCAGGCCCCCAGTAGAATGTTAAGAACCAGGACATTATTTAACATAGAATTCAGATCGACTAATTTTGGATCAAACGATCCTTTATTAAAAATGTTAAGTGCTTATAACTCGCTAGGAAACAATGTCGACTTGAACTCAAACTTAAACAATTTACGGACCTTTTTACATAGCTTAATATGACGCTTCCACAGTTTATGTTGTTTTCTTTATTTTTATTTGGTTGATTGACAGTTAAACTTGTTATGTTTTTTGATGCGTTTTTGTTAGCACTGTTCTTTAGCATTAACTATAGAAATAAGTATGTTATGTAAGCTTATGCCAGCTGGATAACTTTCGGAATAAATAATAATAATAATAAAAATAAAAATAACGACCGTTTATTTTCGGTGAACCGTGGATTAAATTAGTACCAAGATTGATTGTGTATTTCAAACGTAGATTACTATTTAGAAACTCAACAAAAAAACTCCATCCCTTTCATAATAACCTTGCAGGTGAGCTATTTAAAACGAAGAAAGGAAAGGCAAAACGCATCGTCAAAAACAGACACATTCTATCAACGTTTATTGCGTAGTTCAAAAGGCCGATGGAAGAGATTTCCTAGAAAAGCACTGACTATCATCGACCAATCTTCGAAGAAAATATCATTTCACAGCTGAGAAACAATTTCCCGGTAGCGAGAAATACTCGCTTCCAGGCGAGTTGTGTCCCATAAAACTTGATCTTCGATACAACGGCCTGCGATTCCGGAGAGCTTATTCAAGCGTCGTTGCTGACCTTCTTCGCCAGGAAATGTTATGAAAAATCAAACACCCAACCTATTTTATCGGCTTCAGATGGTCGGTCGGGATCTTCGCCACGGCGAAATGAAATCAGAGCAAAATAATCAAAGAAAATTAATTTAATGGCAGTGGCATCGATGCAAGTCCGCCAGACCGAAGCGTCTCCCAAATGCACTTCGGATATTGGGCCGGCCGTTTGGGTGTCGATAAAAATGGATGAACATTTAGCTTCGGCTTTTATGGGGCCGCTAAGCCGCTTAACTAGTATTGTACGGTGGAGGTAAAAATCAAAGCACCTGGTTGAGCTGTGGAGGTGCGGCTGTGCTTTTACGACCAGTGGGGTCGGTGATTCGATTTGAGCGAGGGTGCGATTCACTCGTGCACGGTACCGATTAGAAGGTTACGGGAGAACTATTTGCCCTGATACCCCGTTTAACTCTTCTAGAGCTGGTGGCTTGCGAATTCTTGGCGTTTCCGGCGGATGTTTAGTTTTTATTTATCTCGTTATATGAAGTTGATTGCTTCTCGGGGTGGGATGTTCTGATGCTCGTCGAGATTTAGTGGAGGAATTAAAAATAGAAAGATGGAAGTTATTTTCCTAGGGCATGATTTTTGCAATGCGTTGTTTATTTCAGAGGTTGTTTGAACTAATAAAATCATAAAGTCATTTTCAGTTAACTTTTAAAAGGAGTGTTGAGACATTTTGTTAAATACTTCTTTTCAGGCTGAAGTTATTAAATTTATTTAATACGTTGTTCTCGAGCAGGAAAAGTACATCGAATTGTCAAGTGTTTGACTTAATTTGGCTACTTATTACATAGTACTTATTACATAATTCGTCAATTTTACCAGTTAAAATGGTCAATTTCTGTTAAACATGTAAGTAGATTCATTTTTCCAGAATGTAATTGTTTTTTCTTTAAATTGACTTATTTTTACGATTTTTTTCAACTGATTTTGAACCGGAAAAGATCACCATTGAAAAAGTATTTGAAGGCTAGGCTTCCAGGTATCCAAAAAACATGGTTCTACCATATTGCTACGAATTATGGGGACTTAAGACCTATTGGGCATGTTTTATTTTCTTACTGATTCACATTTAATCGGCCATACCTCTGTTCAATTTCCTTTATGTTGCATAGTAACACGCATAACGCAGTAACATTGCAAGACTCGATCAGAGTACACATTGAGTGAATAAAGACGATTCCATTCTGAACTAAGGAATAAAGCAGTTGTGTTTTTCTCAAGATATATTCCCTGCGACATATCATTTTGGCGACGAGGATTATTACTGAACCCGGAACCCGAAGCTCACGAGATTCTGAAGCTAACGAGAATTAGTGTCAAGGATGAACAATGAAAACCTTGAAACCGTTATCAACCAAATGGCTCAACTTCTTCAACAGATGGCTGCTTTTAAAACTAGAAGTCCTGACGAAATCCTTGAATCTTTATCGAAAACCATCGAGGAGTTTCGTTTCGATGAAGAAAACAACATCACTTTTGAAAAATGGTATGTACGTTTCAAAGACCTTTTTCAAAACGATGCCAGCAGTTTGAATGACGAGGCGAAAGTGCGACTTTTGCTGAGGAAGCTGGAAACGTCCGCTCACAGCCGGTATGTGAATTACATTCTTCCGAAGCAACCGCATGAAAATTCGTTTGAAGAAACCGTCAATATTCTCAAAAAAATCTTCGGAAAGCAATATTCGGTGTTCCACAAAAGGTACCAGTGCTTGCAGATAGTGAAATCTGCATTAGAAGATATCATCACTTACGGCGGAAGAGTGAATAAGGCATGCGAGGATTCTGAGTTCGAGAATTTGAAATTAGACGATTTCAAATGTCTAATTTTCATTTGCGGACTGCAAGCTCCGGAATTCTCGGATATCAGAGCAAGACTGCTATCTCGAATAGAAAACGCGACGCCGGAGGCTAAAGTGAACATTCAAACACTAATGGCAGAATTTCAACGGCTTATCAATCTGAAAGCGGATACAACGATGATCGAAAATCAATCAAGATCGAAGCATTCCGTGCATGCAGTTTCAGAGAAGAAACCGTATCGTTTGCCACAGCCTTCCCGATTCGACAATTCAAAAGATCAGCGTCAACCGAAATCAGATTCGAATACTGTCCCTCGTACTCCTTGTTGGCAATGTGGAAAAATGCATTTTGTACGGGATTGCAATTTTACAGATCATCTCTGCAAAGTGTGCAAAAATGTAGGCCACAAGGAAGGTTACTGTAAAGCCATGAGATCAAAATCTTCAAACAACAACACATATCAAAAGAGTGAGAAGAATCAAAATCAAAATCAAAAGAAATCTCAGGGAATTTTCGTTAATCATGTCACGAAAAACACTGCTAAAAGGAAATTTATCTCTATCATAATCAATGGCATAACTACATCACTCCAACTGGACACCGCAAGTGACATAACAGTTATTTCTAAAACAACATGGCAACATTTGGGTCAACCGAAACTTTCTCAAGCATCCATTGAAGCATCGAATGCATCGGGAGAACAACTCAAGCTTATCGGTGAATTCGAATGCGAGGTTATCCTTAATGCGATTACAGAGAAATGTGTTTGTTTTGTTACATCATCACCAGTCCTAAATGTTATAGGTATAGATTGGATAGATAGGTTTAATCTATGGGCAATTCCCTTCGATGTACTGTGTAAGAAAGTTTCATCAGCATGTCCAAAGGATCGAATAGTACAGCTTCAATCGAAATATCCAACAGTTTTCGATGATTCGCTTGGACATTGCACAAAAACGAAGGTGAAACTGTTTCTGAAGCCCAATGTAAAACCAGTTTTCTGTCCAAAACGACCAGTACCATTCAATACTATCGCTCTTGTGGATGCGGAACTATCAAGACTACAATCACTAGGCATCATCACACCAATAGACTTTTCGGAGTGGGCTGCTCCGATAGTAGCCATTCGCAAGCCTAATGGTAAAGTTCGAATTTGTGCGGATTATTCGACGGGGCTTAACGAAGCTTTAGAGTCAAATCATTATCCTCTACCTACTCCTGAAGAAATTTTTGCACAGTTGAACGGAAGTGTTGTATTCAGCATAGTCGATTTGTCCGATGCATACCTACAAGTAGAAGTAGAAGACGAATCTAAACACCTTCTTACGATCAACACACATAGAGGTCTTTTTCAGTTCAACCGTCTCGCACCGGGAGTCAAATCAGCACCTGGAGCTTTTCAAAGACTAGTTGACGGTATGATTGCTGACATTCCTGGCGTTAGAACATTTCTAGATGATGCTATAATTTTCGGTAAAACTTGGGAGGCACACAAGCAATCATTAGACACATTTCTTCAGCGTTTAAAAGAATATGGCTTCCACGTCAAGCTGGAAAAATGTCATTTCTATCAAACTGAAATTGTCTATTTGGGGCATGTGGTAGATCGCAACGGCATACGTCCTGACCCAGAGAAGCTGAAAACCATCGCATCTATTCCAGCACCAACGAACATTTCCGAATTAAGATCGTTCTTAGGAGCTGTGAATTTCTACGGCCGATTTGTGAGAAACATGCATGAACTCAGACACCCGTTAGATCAATTGCTAAAGAAGGATACGAAGTGGAAGTGGAATTCGGATTGTCAGACATCGTTCGAAAAATTCAAGAAAGTACTGCAATCTGACTTACTGTTGACACATTATGATCCGAATCTTCCTATCATCGTTGCAGCAGATGCGTCTAGCACCGGCGTTGGCGCAGTCATTTTTCATAAATTTCCGAACGGATATTTGAAAGCCATTCAACATGCTTCAAGAACATTAACGTCTGCAGAACAAGGCTACGGACAACCGGAAAAAGAAGCTCTGGCTCTTACTTATGGGGTAACCAAATTTCATAAGTACTTACTTGGTCGGAAATTTACTCTTTTAACCGATCATAAGCCTTTACTATCCATATTTGGTTCAAAAAAGGGAATTCCTTTGCACACAGCAAACCGACTCCAACGGTGGGCATTGATGTTATTAAACTACGATTTTACCATCGAATATGTTTCAACCACCGAGTTTGGGTGCGCTGACATGCTATCAAGGCTAATCGACCGTTGCAAGCAACCAGAGGAAGATTACGTTATAGCTTCGATTTCACTTGAAGAGGATATTCAAAACGTCATGCACGAATCATTGAAACAAGTACCAGTATCATTTGCTGACATTCAAAAAGCAACAAGATTGGACGAAACACTGCAAGCTGTTTTGAAATTCATCCGGGAAGGCTGGCCGAACGAAGCGTCGTCAATCAAAAATCAAGACATTCGTTCGTATTACACACGAAAAGAATCGTTAACGCATGTAGATGGATGTATCTTGTTTCACAACAGAGTTGTTGTTCCAAACATTTACAGGAAAAAGGTACTTCAACAATTCCATCGCGGTCATCCTGGAATGGTGCGAATGAAATCCATTTCTCGAAGTTTCGTTTTCTGGCCGGGAATGGATGTCGATATCGAAAACTTTGTCCGGCGTTGTACTTCATGTTGCACTGCTGGCAAAGCACCAATCAAAGAAACACCTGAATCTTGGCCTGTGCCGGAAAAGCCATGGTCACGGGTACACGTGGACTATGCCGGTCCTGTAGATGGCGTGTATTTTTTGGTTGTAGTTGATCCATACACAAAATGGCCAGAAGTATATGCAACCAAAACTACAACAGCAAAGACAACTATCAAGTTTTTAACGCAATCATTCGCAACGTTTGGTGTTCCAGAAACTATAGTCTCTGATAATGGTACCCAGTTCACCAGCTTTGAATTCCAAGCATTTTGCAAACAATTGGGTATTTGTCACATCCGTACTGCACCATACCATCCGCAGTCAAACGGTTTGGCAGAACGTTTCGTGGACACACTAAAGCGTACATTGCGAAAAATTCGAGCAGGAGGAGAGACTTTAGATGAAGCTTTGCAGACTTTTTTGCAAGTTTATCGAACCACACCTACACCAGATAAGTCTCCAGCTGAATTGATGTTTCAGCGGCCTATTCGAACAGTTCAGTCATTATTACTACCTCCAGTTTCACGGTCACGAAATGAAAAGCCAGAAGCTGGTAGAAAATTCTTCGATCCTGGAGAAGCGGTTTATGCCCAAGTCCACCGCAATAATTCCTGGGAGTGGAAACCGGCATCAATAGTCGAACGAGTCGGTAGAGTGAATTACAACGTGTTTTTGGAAGACAACCAGCGAATTATTCGCTCACATGCAAATCAACTGAAGAAGCGTCTACAGGAGGAAACATCGTGTGGAAATAGAAATTGTCACGACACTGGAAATTTGTTAACTATTTTCTTTGACGAATTTGAATTGGGAACTCCACAGGCAGTTGAAAACTCAATTGAAATGACTGAACAAGAACATTACTATTCAGCTGATGAAGAGTCCGCTGAAGAAATTGAAGGAGAAAATTGGCAAACATCATCGTCCACAGTTACTACTCAAGCCACTCCACCGATGCCTGCATCTTCTGCTCAACCCGTGAAAGCGGAAAGACCTCGAAGAATTCGTAGGCCACCAGCCAGGTTTGAACCGTATTGGTGAATTAAGGGGGGAGATGTTGCATAGTAACACGCATAACGCAGTAACATTGCAAGACTCGATCAGAGTACACATTGAGTGAATAAAGACGATTCCATTCTGAACTAAGGAATAAAGCAGTTGTGTTTTTCTCAAGATATATTCCCTGCGACATATCACTTTACATATTGCATTCGAACCATTGCAAAAACTCATGAAAGAACAACGATATTGTAATTCATATTCCGTATAATTTCAAGCTCATGTTTCAAATTATGTACGTTTTAATTCATATTCAGGACAGAATCAAAATTTTGTCACTAATCTTAACATTCATATACTACCTATACTTTTTAAGTTTTTAATACATACACACGACTTCAAATGCGCAGCTTCAAATGAAAACGTATAACGGCTTTGCTTACCGCTCAGCCTTGTATCTGACGGTCAGTGATTTTCTTTAGAGCGTATGCAGGAGGAAAGAACAAGAACGACATGTGCTACTCCGCTTATCGCAATGAAACAAACGAGTGATAACAGCGAGAAATTAATGCTCTCATCGCTCTCTTGCCATGCGCTACGTGCTTACTTAAAAAAATGTCACGTCAGTCGGACAGTCAAAGTGTTGAGCTTAGAACATCCAGTTCTGAGTGTCGGTGTACTTCTAGGCTAACAGTATGTCGACCTTACTGACAACGGGATTTAGATGTTGTTTCTCTTGCACTATTTGATGCATTGAACCGGATTACTACTGCGCCATTTGAAGATCTTCCCCGTACGGCCATCATGGCACTGGCCACCTGTATATTAAAATATCGTTGTTTTACTATTATCACTGAATCTTTGTTCTTGTTATTATCACTGTTGAAAATCATATTTGTATGCAATTATTCAAAATATATTTCGGATGTCCGCAATTGGAAACAAGCTAAAATCATAGCGCATTTGTTAAAACACCGTTTTTGTACGAACTAAACTTACAATGAATTTTTGTTTACTTCAAAGCATTTTTGATTTTAGAATTAAGTATTAATAGATCTTGTTTGAAGTTTGTAGTACTAACGTTTAATAGCTGCTCACAATATGTCACCAAAGATGATGCCAGCATCATTTGTTTGTACACCAAAGTCCTTTACTGATTGTGGTTAAATATTGAAATGGAAACCTTTTGTTAGGCTTCTTGTCCTTCTGCATGTACATTAAATCTGTCATTTTATCGATTTGTTCAAAGTCTCACTTCCTCTGCGCGTGCCACGATGCAGGGCGGGGGAAAAATAATCGCACTGCATAATCGTATGTGCTACGTCTATATTTAAGGATGTACACCATTTTGCCACCATAACTGCTCTGCCCCTGTGTGTCGTGGCGCGAGAGTGAGTATCTCCGGGTGGTCGAGCCGTTCTGCTACGCCCTGTTAAGCACACCCTTGGCTTGGCTTTAATAACATGGCATTTCTCACATCGTACACGCCTATAAGCAAACGGTTGCACGGCTGCTGTCAAACCACTACGAAAATACACCGTGTACACACACACACACGACTCACAGAGCGAACACACATTATACAGCACACCAGCGCACCAGCGCCACCACCATCAGCATGTGTTTTCGTCGGTCGAAACTTGCAGCAATTTTGTGCAAACGAATAGTTCATAGATTATCGATGAAATTTTGCGTCGCCCCGGCAGCAGCAGTGCGGGGCCGCCGTGCTATTATGCCGCCCAAATGAGGGTTAAATGGAGCGGATAATCTATGCGGCAGTTGGCCTTCGGGGGCATCCAAAAAGTCGCATGCCTTTGAATTTGATGTGAAGGAATTAGTGGCCGCTCGGAGGGAAGCAAGGTGGCTGTGCGGTGAAGAGCTTTTGCGAAAGATCAGGCAACATCTACGCCGATTCTTGGGTGAGTTTTGTTGGGAGAGTTTCAGTGTAGCTGGTCAGCTTTTCTTTCTTGTCGACGGTGGCGGGAGGTAGGAGATGGGTGGTTCATGGGAAAAGGGAAAAGATTTGGTTAAGAAAATGCTTCATTCGCCCATCTCAGGGACGGCGGATCTGCTGGCGGATATGTGGCATGGTGGTAAGCATGCTTGCAGCATATTTGCAAGTTTTATGCTAAGCTTATGTCGAAGAAATTTCACCAGGGCTATGTCGATGGCTAGATGTTTCTGAGCTATTTCGAGCCAAAAGACCTTGTTCCATAGGAAGTTTAAGGGAAATTACCACACACGCGGTCGATGAAGAGAGAGCCTTCACAAGCTAGTGCAGATAAAAGAAGAAGGACACACATGACAACGAACTTTTCGAGGTTATTCTACCTTTAGAGAGCCGACTCCCGTTTCCTGCTTTGTGATACAAGATACAACCATCAGAAAAGAACAAGCAAAGGCCCACTTAACGTAGCGCGAAAGCAAAACGAGCGGCTGATAACAACGGTAACCAATGGAGCAAATGTCATAACATTAGCATATACTGGAACTTTTATGCCCGCCATTCTCTAATCCCCGTGACATTTAAACTTTGCTTCTCTCGCGCTGCTACACGGCCGCCTGTGCATGGAACGTTCTTAAGCGAATCGTTACGGGGAGAGTGTCTGTCGTTGAACTTTTTTTTCACGCGTTACTGGTGGCCACATTTCTATTTCATAGGCCAGCTTCCTACCGGCGCCTCGTTGAGCTAAGCAGATGACGAAAAATGGCAGTTTGTTTTAAAAGGTAAAAAAATAAAGAAAGTCACCACCATCGGCATAGGTACTTTTTCAAATTTGCCTTCTGTTCTGGAAAGGGAAACGATCACGCCGGAAGAACTGGATCCTGAGATCAGTGAACAAACACCACACTGTGACCTAAATACATGTGCTGTGTGGTGATCAAAATCATTCAATGACTAGAAATGGACATGCCTAACTGTGTGACTGTAAAGGAACATCGCATTCTGTGGTTACCGAACGGCTATTACCTCCAAAGGGATCGTTTAAAGTTTCAAGCCACATGCGTTTGGCAGCCACGTGTCAATTTATTCGCTCTAGGGTCGATGTTCACACGAGGCAGTATTAAATGACACCAGAAGGTCGGTATGCTTGTAGAGGGATATTGTTTTAACGATGTAGATAAAAATGTAAAATAAAATGATATTTAACATTAAAACCAGATGATTTTAGAAAATTTTAGGTTATGTTTTACATGTTATGAGTGTATTTTTGGGGGTTATTGGATGTATGGGGCGGTCCCGTGGTACAGCCGTCAACTCGAACGACTCAATACCATGCCCGTCATGGGTTCAAGCCCAAAATGGACCGTCCCCCCGTAGCAAGGATTGAATATCCGTCTACGTGGTAATGAATTAAGTATCGAAAGCCTATACAGGCCGGTTTGTCCGCGTTGGACGTTACGCCAAGTAGAAGAAGAAGAGGGTGTATTTAAAAAAATATAAAAAAAAGTTGTTAGCGTTGAGTTTGTTCGATTGTTGTCTGGTGGTTTGACGGTGCCTTTAACATTTAAAGATTTTGTATTTTATGTGTTATGTTGTTAATTACATAGCTATCCGCAAACACTACTAGAATACTAGTATGAAATATGAAACATAATGAACATTAAATTGATTAAAATTAATAATTATAGATATGAATTATTGCATGATTTTAATTGCTATTTTTAATCCATATAGACCAGCGGTTTTCAACCGGTGGGGAATTCCCCCCATGGGGATATTTGAATTTTTTGGGAAGGGGGGGGGGGGGGATTTTTTTTATCAAATCTTCACTTTATACCTTAGGTTAACACGCTCTCCTTATGCTCAAGATCTTGTGAGTGGGGAATTAAATCCAACATGCACCCTAAATGGGGAAAAAGCTGCAAAAAGGTTGAAAACCACTGATATAGAGTAATGGCAGCGAGTCCTGCAATGATTTGCCATATGCTAAGCTTGACAGTAGCATGGACGAGGTATTAGTGTAAGCGATTAGCGTAAGGGCGTAGGTGGAAGTAGAATAATAAATGAACACTCTCTTTTTTAACGGACTACCATAGGACCTAGACGCTACTCATTGCTACTGACCGAAATTTGTAAAAAAAAAGACAGAAGGACCGTCTTCAACCACTTGAATCGATACAGCTCATTGAATAGTATATTAAAATCACATAAAAAATGACTTGACAAGACAAGTTGGACGGAAAGAGTTGATTTCTCGTATTACATAATAAATCAAATGGAAGTTTTCACATGCTTTTGAAGATAAATAGTAAAGGCCAATAACTGTTCTAATTGCGAAAATTGATGATTTGTGTTATATTTGACATCATTTTTCTGTTTATTTGGGATTTCAATTAAATACAATATTGTCCTATTATTATAGTCATTATCCTTCCCTTTTCTATGGATTTTGATCTCAAAAACTAGTTCAATAGTTCTAGCTATCCTACGCTGCTTTGGCATTAAACATTGTTCGTAACACTCATGAAGAAATATTGAAGTTTAGTATTTGTAGATTATGCTGTGTATTTGTTAAACTGTATCGGACATTGAGATTTGGATTTCAGTGAAGAATGACAAAATTAGAGGAAAAAGGTTCTCTTTATGAATTAATTCATTGAAGTTTTGTTCGCACTTTTTAATAAATCATCAAAAAGAATATCTTTCATACACATGTTTGGTTGAACACTAAATTTACCCTATGTCATGTTTTTTTTAAATAATTCATATGGTGTTCAATGAACAAACACAAACCGTATTTATAAAACAAATTATTGAAAAACATGCACTGAGAACTGTTTTATTCCACTATGCAATTATTTTACAGAATGTTGAAAAGGCTTAATATTAGGCGAACCATTCTAGGTTCGTCATTTTTTACATCAAATTGAATTACATAATATTACAAATTACAAATTTCGATCGTAATCACGCAACATCGAAGCATTTATGTTCACAACACTCACTCCGCTCAACAATCAAGAGAATTTTGGTTCTAAAATTCTATAGAACTATTAACAGTAACAGTTTGAGTAGGGATAGCATCTCATTACTGTTAGTCAGTATCGCTCAACTGACCATTCAAAACCAATTCTTCACATTTCTGGGTTACGATATTTGTTTCTACCATCTAACCAGCTAAATCCAGCACATTCCTGGAACTATTTGTGGCAGCTTACAATAGCAGCATAACACTGCGTGATTGAATGCGACAGCCGGATTCGGCAAACAGGGATAAAGTTGGAGATGCAAATTTGTCTTTTTTTCATATCATTCCATGCCCACTTCTTGCTTATAAATGACATGCACAGCAAGAGACAGTAGCACCATTGTTCTGGTCTAAAATATGTTCACCCCGCCACGCCGGAAGCCGGACTGGCGAGGGCATTCGCAATTTCTCGGAATCAATTTTTCATTACCAATTTTTATTGTACGTACTTCATCATACTAGTTTTTGCCGTTTCGTTTCTTTCTCTGATTGTGGGTACATTTTAGCTGGTCCATTAGGAGCATGAAACCCGAGGGTTTGCAGCATTCGGGACGATGAACTACATTTTTCTGCATTTCCTTTACTTTTTGTGTACATACCATCCACCATCCTCTCACCCCAGAAGGCCCCCCGAAGACCCCCCGACCCCCCGGAGGAAATTTTGAAAGATTTCTCTTACCAGGCTCGCTGCATAAGCGAACCCATTCAGAGTCGTGTTGCCGGGCAAGCAGAAATTTAGAGAAAACCATGCTGGCACAAAACGTCTACATCATTCCGTTCATTTCAATTTGCTAACCATTTGTCTGTGTTAAGATGTGGATTGTTGTGTTCTTTTCTCTTCCTTTGTGTATGCATGTGTGTGTGTGTGTGTTTCCTTTTCTCTCGCTCTGAGCGTTGGGGTGGCTAAGATTTGGGGTATTTTTTGCGACTATCCTTCAAGGAGACATTTTTAACGTTTTGTTTGCCTTTGCCACGGAATGGGAAAAAGTATTTCTTTCTTTGCTTGTACCCCTCCCTTTCCGATTTCGGTTTCGTGCTGGAGTTTTTATTTTCCTGCAAAACCGTTCCGTTGCTGCAGCAAAAACGAAACAGAACCTTGTGGCAAGTCGATGGGACGTATTCCGGGTCACCTTTAGAGTGCACACAATACGGTGGGTTTTGAGATGAAAATAAAGGTTTGGAAATTTTAAAGACACTGACACTCGCCCGGCAACAAATGCCACTGCCGCCTGTACGGCCGAGTACGGGTGTGGTATGCTCAAAATGCTGTGCGCTTCCGTGTTCGGTTTGCCCAGCACAAGGAGAACCGGAAAGGAAAGAACAATACACGTTGGATGGTTTTGGCTAGAAATAAAGGAAAAACATAAAAAAATGCTTTCAACTAAAGCTGCGGGCACCTTCGACGCTGGCCGTTGGGATTATACGAAAAACAGGATTTATTCCAGAGAGAAGACTTGGAGGGAGCAAACAAAATAAAAGCTATCAACCTGACAGCTTGAATTGGATGATACGAACCAGAAGCCCGCAGCGGATACGAATGTTGACGGAAGGATAATCGTTGACAAGATTTAAACTAGAGAAGTTTGTTTTACGTTGCTGGTAGAAAGAGAGAAGAGAGATAAAGAAAAATAAAGAGAGAGGAAAAGAGAGAGAGAGAGAGAGAGAGAGAGAGCGAGAGAACGAGAGCAGGAGGGAAATAAACAAACCACCACCATCGCTAGATCAATGATTTTTTGCATATAAAAATGTAGCGTAAATGCTTCTGAAAAGTTCAAAAGCCTGTAGCACAATCATTTTGTTTTTCAAGCAGTAGTGTAGTAGTGCCTGCACAGTTTCGAGTGTCGGATGGCAAATTTTAAAGTGGAGACCAGCGATAGGAGCTTTTTTCGGTTCGACGATTTACGATTGCACTTTTAAAAAGCTTTTTGAGTTACGATAACTTTGCTGTGCTAGTTTTGTTAGCTGTTTGACAGTTTTGCGTAGTTTAAGTTTGTTAAATGTGGAGTGCGAGTTTGTTGCTTTTTTTTAAAGCCGTTGTTTACCATTTGATATAGATAATGCGGTCAATGTTCAATTCACAGTGTAGATATATGAAAAAAATGCGGTTATTTAGTGCCATGATCCTCTTTATTTAATCATCGTTGTTGATTTTGAAATTAATTTATACAACAAGATAAGTAGTTGAGATGTGTAGTGATATTTGTGATTTTTATAATTTATTGAAAAATTTGTACTAATTGAAAAGCTAAAGTTATGCATGACCAAATTATCAACCCGAATGCTCAGCTTTAAGTTATTAGTCAATTCCAATACGCTGTCTTGATAATAATGAAGACGTACGCAAGCTCACTTGATTATCCACTGAATCTGGCAATAACAACCCCTGAAATAACATGTAATCTCCATTAATGCATGAGTGTGGTTATGATGCACATCGTAATGAATATATCACTGTTTATGCTCACTCCAGCTTGAATGATGCATGAAGTAAATAATGAATATTTGACAATAAACATTACTGCATTTGTTTATACTATAAACGATAGCATACGCCTGAATAGCTGTCATTTATTCGTCATTTTCCCGTTGTCCCCTACATAGCGCAATGTAGGAAAACGTTTCTTTCCCGTTAGACGACAAGAAATATGCTCTCGAGAGTGTGCGCAACCATTCTAACGAACCCCGTGCATTCTATTCGGCTGTTGCCCTGCCCTCTTGCCTATGGAAATGTATTTTTCGGAGAAGTAAATTATGCAAATGATTTGGAATCGATTCAGATATTCATAACTGTAAGTCCTATCATTTCCCTTTCAGATAATTGCATACCGGAGACGATCCGTGGGCCACGGGAATCACATACCAAGCGAACCGTTCCAGTCTTGCGAAAGGCGTCACCACCGGCTAATGACCATGTGCGAGCGTGCGCGGGTGAACGACAGCGTGGGTTAAGTCCGGATTTGGAATGAAGCGCTCGCAACCATGAGCGACTACTAGCTACTCGGGTTGATGCCAGGCACTGCGAACGACGGGGTTCGATTTATTATTCAACCTCCTTCCACGGATTTTGCATGAGAATTCGTCTTCATCAGCGTTTGCTAGCAATGCTGGGCTAGCAACAACTGGCACCGGCAGTTACTTCGAAATCTCGTCTACGGGATGGCATCACGCACAAGCATGCGTGCACACACGTGAAGATATTCGCACTGGCAGAGTGAGTTTCGGGAATGGCATGGCAAAGATTGCTGCTATCATTACTTCCCAATCGTCTGCATGCATTCATTCCGAACGCAGCGTGCGTCTGAAGTGCGAATGCACTGGAATTCTTCCGATTGACCGGCCGGAGACATGCAGGCAGTGCACACGCCCAGTGCCCGGTACGCTGGCTGCGTAATGAAGATAAGCTTTCGATCCATTTAAACCTATAGATAGAGGCCTACAATGGTCGCACAATTGGCAACTGGGGGAAAGGGCACATGTTGGATGCATTCCGGAATAGGCAACTAATTAGCCGCACCCGTGCCTACAGTGGTACGGCTAATTTGACCGAGGTCTTTGCTACCGACCAGTGCCAATTGGGCCTTGTTTCTACAAGGCAAATTTTCCACCCGGATTTCAATTGAAGATGAGGCATAAATGCCTGGTAATTGGGGTGTTCTGTAGGGCAGTTTTAAGGGGAATTTGATTTATGAGCTTTACGCTCAGACCGAACAATGCGTTCGTGCTCCGTGATTGAGTGCACGGGAAAATATGCAATAGGCTTGATCCATCTGAACTAATGCATACATTTGTTATCGAAGTAAATACTTTTCCTTTGAAAATCAAACATCAAACACTATTTTTTTCATTTTCAATTAGTGTTTTGCCTTTATTTTATCTCAAAACTCAATAACAATTGAAATGTGTTTCAACATTGTCCGACGTTGGTGACGTTATTACTTTAAAGATTGGCATATTCGTAGCTAGGACAGTGTGATTTAATAATAAATGTTGCGAATTCGTTGATGTGTTAAATTACCTTCTGTTTGAAGCAAAGTGTTTAATATTTTGGTATGGTTTCAGTTATGCATAGTATGTAAAAACAACTAAGCTTGTTAAAAACAGTTTAATTATTTGTTATGGGATTTTAAAGTTTGATTTGATTTATAACATTTTAGCACATCGTTTCGAACAGTTCTTTATGTGGTGTATACTACAATACAGTAACTAAATCGTGCATGAGCTCTCCTTGACGAGTTGAGCTATCTATTTCTTGATGCGTTTCATCAAAATCAGAAGTAGGTACTCATGATTTATGTTAATGCAACAGCAAAAGAGGCGATTAACTAGATTAATAACTTTCTATTTAAAACTGTAAGAACAAACCAAGTTTAATCAACGAACGATTTGCTATTCTTGATTTGCATTTGAATTTATCTATAGGAAGTTATTATAAGAAGTCGATAAAATTACACATGAGTAAGAATGATTATACTGTAAATTTTATGTGTTCGTTTTTACAATTTATCAGTTATCCTGATAATAGCACTTCTGGCTTTCTATTATGCATCTAAGGAGCTTTGTTTAACCACTACCCAGACCTTTATTATCGACTATTGAAGTTCTTTTGCTGATAGTTATTGGGGCAATAAATGGGGTTTTGCAACTCAGCAGGACTGCGCACAAAACAAGGGCCACAGTACACCAACCCAATAACAGAGCCCTAGATTGTCCTTTTTACACCCATACCCCACAGGGCTTGCCACTTGCCCAACACTTCATCATTAGAAACACCTAGCCCGAAATCGTTTGCCCTCAAGGTTTTGTTGAAAATTACCCCGATTATTGTTTTCAGATGAAGTAAACGGAACCCTTTTTCCTAAAGTATGCAAGCAACCAGCTGAGTACGTGTAAGTTTGTAGTGAGGAAAACAAGAACTATAAAAAAAACCTCCCTGTAACGTACAGGAATCTCTCCACTCCAGGAAATGGAAAAAGGGAAGTTTCGTCGCTTTAAAACCGCTGACCAGTACGGATGCAGTAAATTATTGAGTCTCCGTCCTTCTTCCGGGTACGCCTGCTCTTTCCGGACGGATGGTCTTTTCGACAGAGAGCGAACAAACGTCGAGTGTCCCGTGCAGCGTTTAGCTTTGAAAATGCCGTCGGACCATGTTTGTGCTCATACGCTGCACTCGTCGTCCATAATTTCCGCTTTTTTTAATCCATTCCCACATACCTTCCCCTTTCTTACCCGGGCAAAGAATAATATGACCCGAAATTACCTTTCTCTTTCGTAGTAAAAACGAAAGTCTACCCATAACGAAAGGCACACCCAAACTTGGGAGGAAAGCTTGCCGTAGTAAGCGTATACAAATTTGCCCGTCTCGTTAAAGACAACCTTTCCGTGCGTTAGTGAGCGTGCTTTGGTTCGCATGTGGATGAAGGGTGATAAGCCGGAAACCTAGCCGGGAAAACTGCCAGGTAGTGGTGGTGGTGATGGTGCCGGTGGTGGAGGTAGTTGGGTCAGGGAGAAAATAATGTTTATCCACACCGAACCGCATCGCATACAACCACCTCGGGACGGGCTTGCGTAGGCGCTCGCTCACACACATACACGCGCGCGCGGGTGGTGAATGTCTGGATGTGGGAATTCGGGACTACATTTCAGTACTTAAAAACAATTGCCCTGCCCAATAAAAAGCCTTGTTTTATTTTCCCTGCGGGAGAGCTTGGCTTTTCGGTGCAGGCAAACAGACGCTCACACACACACGGCGCGGGGGTTGAAATCGCGACGTGAAAGTGTTCGTTGTGGTACGGGCCCGGGCACTTCCCGTGCGGCTTTTCGGAACCGCTTTACGTACAGCGAGCGGTTGCTCCATGCCGCACCATCGGACATTATTTCCCCAAGTGGCTTTTCATTTGGTTAGGACTGCTTGCGTCTAATTTTGTTCTTTGCACAGCATGGTGCCAGGAAGACAGTTGGGCCACTTGCAGCCGTGCCGTGGTGTTTGAATATTGGGGCTGACGTTAGAGTTTGTTGTTGTTGTTGTTGTTGTTGCTATTGCTTTGTTTAGAAGCCATCTTGATGCACGAGCATGATAAAACAATATACGTGAGACTAGGAAAATCTGTTGGTTTTTTGTGGAATATCAAATAGGCATAGTTTGACTGCAACGAGGCTACTGGAAAACTGAAGAATGTTGGAGATTAATTATGTTGGCCCTGAACTACAATGGAGATATTACTTCTAAGATTATCATCATCTCAATCATCGAACTAAGCAGGGGATTGATTTGGGATGGACCTGTAGAATACATTTAGTTTGAAAATTGTTCTAATTCAATGCCAGGCAATCTATTTACATAACAGACACAAGAATATCAACTGTGGTAGCGTTCGCAGAGGAGATTATTATTGATATAATTAATTACTAGCCGCATATGTTAAATACATGTTAAAACATATAATAGACCTAAGATGTTTAGTTAAGCCCAAGATTCTATATTGATCATATGATTAATTAATTTACTGTACCCTGATCAACCCTCTCGGATTTTATGTACTCGTTTAAGCATGTGTTCAGACAGTTTTATTAGGTTCTGTTAACCAAAACGTTAATTGGAGCCTTTGGAGCTCGAAAGCTTCATCTTAATTTTATTTTTAATTTTGTTACTCCAACTGTGTAATACTTGAGTCGAAAATTGCTCACAACTGTTCACAAATAATTAAGATTTAGGATTTGTGCTTACTTCAGTATTTCAATTGAATTCAATTGAAATTCAATTCTCAATAAAATCCCAGTAAACCATTCCTGTTTTGACTGTATGGTTGGTTCGGGTGATTATTTTTAAGAGATACCTTTAGATTTTCGAGGAGGATTATTAAGAAATTAGTCGTAATTATACCGTGTATAATCTTCAGGTTTGGCTGATACTTTCAAAGCATTAGACTCGTGCATGGTAACCCGGGTGTTGGGTGTGGCTTTCCGCCATACAGAGTTCCACTTCATTCAATCATCTACCCATAGTACTGCTCTAAAGCAAATGTTCATGAGTTTTGCCGTAGGCACATAAACCATTTGATTTCATTACCCTTACTGAAGAACAAATATTTTGACTAAACTTATTTATAAAATCCTTATGGTTTGATATAGGGATGAATGTTTCGGTCATAATAATGTTTGCTGTTTATCAACAACGGCTCTAACTTGATAGATGCGTTAAGGCGAATTGAGAGAGAGGTAGCTAAGGAAAAGTATAATGGGTAAAACGAAAGTTGAAATGGTTCATCCCGTTGGAGCTTCGCATGCAACGGATGAACCTGCGCTAGTTAAGTGGAATTATCGCAATCGGGTTTGCGGCGAGATTTTAAAACGGGCCTGAAGACGAAAATCGAATTATTTTACCATTGTGGCAAGCAGAAATAAGTTGATTGATTTTTTTAAATACAAAGAAAGTAGAATGGAATTCAAAGATCACTACGTGAAAGAAGCAACATTGTTGTTGGACGAAACAATGTTACTTGCAAAATTTCTTGTATCTCATACACCTCAGTTTAAAATACATACTTTTCTTTATGTTTTTGTAGTAACATACACCATTACACTACGGCAATCCTTCTGCTTATAAACTCATGTCAAACTAGTTGTTGAGTGAAACAATGGGAAAATGCTTTGTTCTAAAACTACTCGAACAAATTAAACGTAGTTTTATGTTCTCAAAAATACAAACAATCATGTGTGCGACATAAAATGTTACATTATTTCAAAAAGTCAACGTTTCATAATTCAAGTTTCATTTCAGCGGATCATTTAATCTTCTTATGGCTTAGGTTATGAGTACGTCCAAAACAACGCATATTCTTACACCCTTCACAAAAGCACGATGGCTTGTATGGCTTTCGGCAAATATGTACCACCATCAAGCGCAGAGAAATCTGATATCAAACGATGGATTGAATTCCACGCTTCCCTCTATACTTTATTAAACCCGCCGTTTTTACGCCCCGAGGCTAACACCCAACGAAGCGCTTTACGAGCCGTGCTACCGAGTGTGCGTAACGTGCAATAGGTAACGAAGTGTTTATCAACTTGAGTAACGAATTCTTCGAATTTCCAACGCAACGTTACAATGTTTGTAGTTTGCTTTGTCGGGCTTTGCCAGGATGGCGATTCCTAATGTCCCAGCATACTATTAAACGTTAGGCAGTGGTGGCCGTGGAGAAAATAAGAAAAAGGCGTCATGATTTATGGCAACACCGTGTGTGTGCGCGTGTCTGGGCGCTGTGTGTATGTGGATGGAGAGGTAGTTGTAACTGTAAAGCTGAGAGGCATCGTCACAGTGTGGCCAGTAATAAAACGAGCCAGGCGTCTCCATCCGTGCAGACGACCCGTGGCCTGAGGACTCTGGGGCAAATGAAGGAAAAGACACAAAGCTCAAAGTACACACGGGGTAGGCATTCGAAGATGCTCGGAGCGTTACCGTGATTAATGCTCAAAGTAATGTCTGCGTTCCAACGAGCTTGTGTTTCCCCGGGTAAGCCGACTCATGTTGGAACGAAAGCAGCAGCAGTGGCAGTCGTCAAGCATCCAGCTAACAAGCACAGCTCGATTGGTTTGGCACTTGCTGAAACGATCTGCTCCGGTGTCGTTTGAAGCTTGAAGATGACCAAACGAGCATACGGCAGTGGCATACGCTGTGTCCCTGGTTGGGCCTGGTAGCCGACCCGTAATGTCATGCACTTACACACTACGGCTTATGAAAAGGTGGCAAATTACCTCTCTCGAGTGGCAGACGCATTAAAACTGGGCTCGTGCTACGGAACACAGCATCAGCGGCCTCAGCAGCAGTAGCGAATTCTCTTACACACGTACACACACTCATTCACACAAAGAGCAGTCATTCACCTGTACGGCAAAAGCTTCAAGTGTTGTAGGCCACTGGTACTGCGGGCTGCAGCATTATTCGCAGGTTCGCGAAAGGGAAGGCGAGGTCTCATTAGCAAGCACGCAGCATCCACACGCCGAAGTGAAGTAATTGTGATGCAGACACATTGGTGCAACATTGTCATCCGCGCGAACGAAACACAAAAACCTGCTGATCGGCCGGGGCCGGGAAATGTAAAGGAGTACTAGGAACAGCTTGGTGCTGAAGTAGTTGTCAACGTCTGCAACGTGATACGGTGCAGAGATTGTGGCAACAACAACAACAACAATAAGAAAACAAAAAAAACCAAAAGCAGAGGTAGAAAAAATACACCATTCCTATGAAGATGGCACTTATGGAATCGTTGTTACGCGATAATGAAGGAAATTTGAGTCGGTGTTTCGTTTCGACATTTTCCAAAAGGTTCGTCTCCGGAGCGTGTTCCGTTGTACGCTTTCTTGCGTATCGTTGTCGGCATGGTGCACGATGCAGGCAACATCAAAATTGAAGTTTTTCCCTTTAGTCATAGTACAAATGGTGAAAAGGTTTGTGTACACGTGTTCTTTTTTTTCATTTTTTGGTTTCCTAAACGCGAATAAAGAAATTCGCAACCTTTCATGAAGGTGAAATAATAGCTATTTGTTACATTTCGGGCGTCTATCTACCTGATGAAAGATTGTTATATTCATCACGGAGAATGAAACAGAAGTAGTTACACGACAAATTTACATACTACGACAACCGTGATAATTGCAACCCCTTGTACAAGTATGACAAAACGTATCAGATAGTATATTTGTATTTTTGTGAGAAGTTTTTTAAACTGATATTCATGATATAATTCTAAAATTTGTGATGTGTCGTTTGAATTAAATACATATTTTAATTTATGTGATCTATTGTGTTAGTGTTTTGGATTTGTAATATGTTAAAATATGTTTTTCTATTTACAATCTTTTGTGGTACATTCGTACGACGTAACAATGGCTATGGCTTATACATAAGTCACTGTTGTGGCAAAACAGTGGAAAACTTTTGTTAAAATTACCGATTTTCATGGTCACAGGAAATCGAGCAGGGTTTAAAAACTCTTTTCCGGACAATTTTTGCCATCCGCTGGTTGCAGGCAGGCATGAATCTTTGCTTGTAATAGACATGAGTCCTTGTTTTGCGCATGGGAGAATATTCTTTTACAGTGTTTAACAGTTCATTTATTAACTGTCTAAAAGCTTAATACAATATCCAATTAGGAAAACACAAACCTTGCAGCATCGACATTTTCTTCAATCGAAGTTGAAAATTATTTAAATCATGTGAACCGTGTACGAAAAGCCGGTTGATCTATTTAAAAATGATATGTAATTTTTTTTTTCTAAATTTGGCATTGTAGCGCACGAGGGCAGTTGTTTATTAGACGGTGAAACTCTGTAAAGGCTCTTAGTGAATTTCATGCGGTAGAAACATGTGTTAATGTGTGTACTATTTACAACGATTAGCATAAGTGTTTCACGGGTTTGAGTTCAATCACAAAACTCTGAAATGTTGCATTTCCAAGTTGTTTTAACATGTGTCATGGCCTGGAATCAGAAATTTAGTTTTATACATGGACAAATTTAACATCCTTGCATAACGTCCGCAAGACGATTATATTTATTATTTTTAAAACTCTTCAGACTTTACTATGCCAGCAGAATGCATGTACGTTATAAAATTATATAAATGTATTGTATCTCATATTAATAACTAACTATTACAAATCATGTGATACGTTGAAACATGTACATGTATCAGAACTATAAAAACTATTCATGTTCTAACAGGTGGATGACATTATAATTAGGATGTTGACGGTGTGTTTAAAGATCAAAAATAAAAAATAAAAATTAAAACCGATGCACCAACGAGAGAGTTTCCATAAGAACTAAACCTATAAAATATCTTGTAAATACCATATGTTGATGATATCCAATGGAGTGCGATTTTCACCCATCGGCAGTTACTCAGTGGTTAGCAGATGTGCTCTAAACGACATTTCAATCGTACACTTCCGTGGTGAAACTGCCTGTGAGGGCCTAGCCTAGTACGATTTGCTGCAACGATAGGACATAAAGGAGAGCGGAACATTCTGCAAATCCATCCATCTAGAAATGGATCAAATTTCGACATTCGCCGACAAGCTTCGTCTTTTTAATCTTCACCCTTCCGGGGCTGCCCGAATGCAGGAAGGAGGTTGAAGGAGGTGTGCTGAACACAAAGCGGTGGCACAGTGAGAAAAAAAGAGTACACGAACATGGATGAAAACAATCCAAAACCAATCCTTTTTGCTGTCGGAGAAATCCATCAGCGACAAAACTCCAGCCTCCGGGCAGCATTTCATCGCTGTGCAACAGTCACATGCACGCGCACTCCGGTGTGTGCGTACTGGTTGCTAACAAACAAGCGTGCCTGGGACAAAGACCAAAATGGCGGAAGAGTGATGACAGGGGTGAGAGGGATCAGTGTGACGAAAGAGTGATAATCAGCAACGGGGGGCCACCCCCTCCCTCCCCCCTTCTACCCTAAAGGGTGACTCTTCCCATTTTGCTGCGGTTTTCGGTTGAAGTGTTTACAGTACGTCTCAAGAGGTGACGCTGCTAGCGTAACGCTTTGTTTTGATATACATTTTTTCACCATTCAGCTTCACCTCCTCAAACAAACTCTTCGAAAGAAGTTGAGACAAGAACTCGGGGGACACTTCACGACACATACACACATACATATGCCGCAGAAACATGACCGCGGCCTAGAGTGCGGGACGCGTGCGCCGTTTCCGGCGTAACGGACACAGTATCGGAGCAGCTAATGTGAAAAGTTTTTGCACAATCTCGAGCTATCGAGCAGACAGGAAACGGACACGACTGGCAGAGGTAGGGAAGAGGGTACAATGTTTGTGCGTGTGTGTGTGTGTGTGTTTGTGTGTGTGTGTGTGGGAAATAATACACTCATTTCGTCCGTGCAAACAACCGTGTAAACATGGAAACAAAAGGCCCGACTCGGGTTTGTTTGAACCCGTGCGCACGGAAAAACTCTTTCTTAGTATCCGTACCGGAAGAAGGGTGCTGTACCGGTGGCAAGGGTTGGCTGGTACTACAAACTCTACTCCACCAGAAGCCGCCCCGACCGGTGTCAAGTTTCCGTCTGCTCGGAAGGGGGCTGAACGGGGATGATGTCGCGCCTAAAACTAGTGCGCGCGTCTTCCAGCTTCCTTGGCGCTCGCACGTTCGCATTACTACACACGCCGCCCAGCGTGAAAGGATCTAGCCAGCTTTCTGGAGCCTCCCTGTTCCCCCGTCCCTACACCTCATCGTGTTTTAGTTCTCGCTATGAGTGTGGAGCCGGCACTGCATCCTCCAGCCAAGCAGTGAGCTATCCGACTTCGCTGCGGAGTTGCTTATCGTTATCACTCGCCAACCAAAGCAAGCGTGCTAGTAGAAAGAGTGGTTCGAGAAGGGAAAAGACGAACAGGATTTTTGTTGGAGTTTGATAATGAAAAGAAACCGTCACCGAGTGTATGTACATGAGTGAGTATGAGGATAAAATAGACGTCGTAAAATTTTTAATAACAGAGCACCGAGACCTTTCCAAGGCGCGTCACTAGAGGAAGCGTTGCAAAGCGATGCTCCGTCCCTGGTGACAGAGCGGTGACGTTTTCCCGTCTCCAGTCCTGAATCTTATGAACTCGCGCCGCACAAAAGCTGCAGCAGCGTGGTGCAGCAGTTCGTTGAAAAGAGTTGAATGAATTTTTGAAGAGTGCCACCCGCTCAAATGATGCCTTCAATGTTCCATCACACTTTCTGCCCAGGAAAGCGATACACAATTGTACGGTTGGTGGTCCTACGGTGGCGAACGTGAGAATGGGAAGGGAGAAAATGGGAAGATGAGGGCACCTTAATTACAATAATTGCACGTCTGGTATCCAGTTTTCGGACCGGTGAGTCCGGGAGGTTTTATGTAGCCGTCCCCGAGAGCTCCGGGACCAAAGGAGATTTTAGAATTTTTTCTTGACACGGGTCGCTTTTCGTCGTGTGACATCGCGTGCTTCCAGTTTCGCCTTTCACAAAGCGAGCCGGTGACTGGGAGCAACGCATGGTGAATGGAAGGGGATGAAATAGACAGTAGCGTACAGATGTCAAACGGATTCTGGATGCTGGGGAGTAGGGGACCACTTTCCTTCGGTCCCTTGTGTCGGCGCTACCTGCCTCTGGCCAACAGCGAGAGTTGAATTTAAAACCGTGTGCATCATTTATGGCATGCAGAAGTTTGCAGACACTGTTTGTGCTTCGGTTTGTGCCGCAGCCACTGTGCCGCTACACAGAACGGTAAGGAGCGGCAGCCATGCCGAGCCGTGCCATCCCCATCTCATTGCGCGTTGATGGTGGTTTTGTGAAGTGCGGTGAGAGCTTTTTTTATCCAACACGCTCCCACTTTGCGTACTTTCGCTTGTTTGTAGTTGTGTTGGTCGCCGGTGCATGCCTTTTATTTATTAGAACGATGTCGAACGTGCTGGAAACAAATCCGAAAGTGTGTGTGGAGCAGACGCCACAAGTTGGAAGATGATTTATGCTGCTACTGCTGCCACTCGTTAACGCGCGTTTGCAACGGGTTTTGAATTCATGCCTGAGCTCTTATTTTTTGTATTTGTTTTTGTTTGCCCGCACTGGCTCTAGTCCTCTACACGGTACTATGAATATGCAGAGGTTATTGACATGTCGGATCTCGTGGCAGTGTTTGGGTTGTTGATCGGTAATGGTAGTGTCAAGTGGTAGTGCTAGAGTTTGCCAGTAAAATGCAAATTGTGTAGCAGCGCTTTGGATGTAGTTTATACTACAGTGTCATACGCTCTTATGAACGGTAATTTTAGTTGCTTTTTTAATGAAAAATAAATTGGTTTAGGCCTCTGAATTATAAAGAAAATAATTTGAGTAAGGCCTTTAATCATTAAGTACTACATTTACGTCATAAATAAATACTGAAATAAGGAACTAATAACAGTATGTAAAGAATGCAATTATGTGTCAGTACGTATCATTCATTTGGTTTTTATGCAGTGTTGAAGAAATTTCAACTGTGAAACATGAGCCATAATTCAATAGAATTTGTTTCAGTAACTAAACTGTTGATTAGACTATAAATTAGAATAACCCATGTATTTTTCCTTATAATTTTTTTCCTTAAAAATTGATATTGTGATACCCATTACCCTTTCATTGGATATTCATAATCCTTTAATCAGGGATGTTATCAATCAGTGAAATAATAATTTTATTACCCTTATGTTTAACACTACAGCTTCTACAAAAACTATTGTTTCCTATCAGCCTGCTGGTTTTATAAGAACATGAAGTGGTTGTAGTGTAGAGTAGGTAAGTGAGCTGTTGTGTAGGAATAATAATGATAAATCATATTTTAATTGCTATTTGCTTTATACGTTGAATATTTCATAACGTTCAATCATTATTGCATTTTATAGTCATTATCAAATCTAAAACAAAATCAATCATCACATTCATTATCAGTATATTGGACTGGATTCGTTCCAGCTATTTGTCTGATATCGAAAAAATAACATAATTGAAACTCGTTTTTAAAGCTAATTTATTTGTTTTTTTAATGCAAAAAACTATTTTTAATTTTTCTTCTATTTTTTTAGTATATTTTATCTAATTTTTGGGATATTTCGTTAATCAGCTTCTTCTTCTTCTATTTGGCGTAACGTCCTACGCGGACATGCCGGCCTATACGGGCTTTCGAGACTTAATTCATTACTACGCAGCCGGATAGTCAATCCTTGCTACCATGACGGGCATGTTATAGAGTCGTTCGAGTTTGTAGCATATCTGCTATACAGAACTTATTATAATACACACTATCTATAGCTATAGACACATCGTAACACACTTCGGAAAGCCAAATCACACCATTGCAACACATTCATTATAACACATCAGCAAATCAATCCGCACCATAGCAACACACCCATACCATACTGTTCATAGAAAAAAACAATTGAGACACATTTATCGAAAACAACTGAAACGCGCAACATAAGCAATTCAAGCGTTACTGCGGCAAAGTGGACAAACAGAGAACGCATAGCAACTTATTGCTAAAAGCGCAGTGTAGGCAAATATCGACGAACGCACTCGTTCTTTGGCTAGAACAGTTGAAACTTTCCAGAACCTTTGTAAAAACACTAAAAACGCAGCATAGGCACATATTGACAGACACCTCACTCCAATGCAATGTATGAATTGCACCTCATATCAATAACCTTTAATTAGGACAAAAACACATTCCTAAACCAAATGTACGAAACACATTGAGTATGAATAAAACCTATTCCGACCGTGGCAAGTCAGATTCGTTCGGCCTGCCAAGATAGGACGTTACGCTTCCTAATACTTCGCCTTCCAACTTATTTCAAAAGTTTAGTTATGTCCCAAGGTAAGGCTTCTAAACTCCAACGTTTCCAGTAAGGGAAATCTCCTAAAGGTTTCTATGATTGCCTGGACGATCAAGTGTCGAAAAGACCGCTCGAACGAAGTTTTATACCACCTCGGCTCATGTCAGTAAAAACTGACCTACCGCGTCGGTACTTGAGGTACAGTTGTACGCTCATCACATCATATGGCGACCGTAGCTATCGCCTAACCCATTACAAGTTGACAACTGCACCACGGGTCCACCTGTAATTTCGTTAGTTTGATTCATGCCAATAATAAGATTAGATGGGGCCAATAATAGCTGATATTAAAGCTGATATTAAGGCCCGACGTGATACGGCTAGCTAAATGTCCCTGATATATAATATCGCGAATAGCCACATAATCAACGTTCTTGATGTATTTCATTATGTTATACTGAACTGCTGTTCATACAAAATACACTTGCTCCACTGAGGAAGCATAAGGTACCAGCTTAACGAACTCAGTTCGGTGAAATTTAATTTTCCAATTCTGTAAAACATCGTTTTTGCTAGACTCTGTTGTTCTGTTGCAATTTCCACCGAAATGGAAACTCCTCGATCCACAGCTGGAATGTCGGATTTTTTCGAAATCTGCGCCGAAAAACGAACTCGAAGAGTAGTTGCACCATCAAACAAATATACCCAGAAACGGCATATAGTTCGACGCTTGAGTCAACATACCGTAAAAAAAAGATTCATATTAATTTTCCTACAGTTCGAGTTCCAGCCCGGTCGCACTTGCTAATGAGCACCAGCTGTGGTCGATGACACATGACTCTCTGTCGAGTTGAAAGCTATCTGCTCTTTACAATAGTTAGGAAAGGGAGGGTTTTTTTTCCTCACGTAAAAATTTAACGTGCTTTCGTTTTGCGGAACGTGAAACTATGGATTTTTTTGAAATTTACGAACAAAGCGAGATATGAGCTTTGATGCAAGCAGCTCCACATTTACTTCACTTACCGATTACGGTCAGCCTGGCCTTGGCACGGATCAGCTTGTGGTGCATGTACGGTCCCACCTGGCACTGGTATTCGGCGTCATCCTCGAGCGTGACATTCACTATCCGCAGATTGTAGATGCCCTGACCACTGTCACCGAGCACCGAATACCGTGGATATCCCGGTATGCTTTGCGTAAACCCTGTTGGGAGATAGAATGATAGTAAGAATAGAATTGTAATTACATTGTTACAACCGAAACTTCTGATTGCACGAGATACAGTAGTGGACGGAGTGGATGCAGTTCGAGGGGAAGAGCCATTCATTATGTTTCCCATTCCAGTGCGTAGCAATGCATCATCACGCATGAAAGGGAGCAAAAATAAAGTCTAATGAAAACTTATACTAATACTTTCCATGTTCCCCTTACCAAGACAAAGACATTTTAGACAGTGTAATTTGTTGCTGCCCTCTAATGGTTTCCCATTTTTCTCTCCTGCTCGATGTGCACCACTACACACACGCGTCAGGCACTCATGCTCAGAGCATGCACTGAAGCAGTGATTATCATTTCCATTCCCATACTGACATTCCGGCTGCTAATACTTTACAGCGAAGGGTTTGGGGGAGGGATGAAGGAAGGCCACTTTTTGCCAACAACGAAAGCCCGACTGCGAATACTGACCAACGGGCCAATGGCCTATCGGGTGAAGATGAGCGCCCGTAGTGCCCATTATGCTCGGAGATTCATTAAGTACGGCGCAGCAGTACGACCCGAGAGAGAAGAAAGACAGCTGGATGGACAGGGGTTGGGATCACGGGGCGGGAAATGGAAATTTTATGAAATTATTACTTACCCAACGCAAAACCGTCCTTGGTCCACTGCACCGAACCGGCTGCGTTGTGAATTTCGCATCGCAACAGTGCCTCGGCACCCTCCGCCACGACCAGATCGCCCGGAATTAGGCGGAATTTTTGCTGCTCGGCTATACACGGTAGAAACAACGGCACCACTGCAAACGAGAGAAAGAAAGAGAAAATACGAAAACACACGTTAAAAATGGCAAACGACTATTAGCCAATAGCACGACTAGGGAACGGACATGCGGCTTTGTGTGAAATGGGAAAAGTGTTTCCGGGAGCGTTCCGAAACTGGGCAGCAGACGCAAGCTGTTTAGTTGTGTGTGGTGTGCACCAAACTCGGTACATAATTAGAAGATTCTTTCGTGCTAAGAATACTCGAGTGCTTAATGCTGCTAGTGTGCCACCGTATGGCGTTCGGGCTGCTCGTTGCTCGTGCTTAATTGAATGGCACACACTATGGGGTACACCAGATTGTGGGAGGGAAAGAACTGTGGTGAATGCATTTGCTGCATCGGCTCCAAAAGCATTTGATGTATCAGTATTGGATGTGGTTTTTGGGATGGCTGGTGCTGGTTGTAGTATGTCCGTAATTAAATAACAATTACTTTCACGACATTCGGCCCCGGGTGCTGGTAAAAAGTGTTATGACGCACATGTATGAAGCAATCAGTACCATTCGGGACTTGCAACGAATGGAGCGTAATAGTTGGTGCCTTTAATGATGAAACCATGGTACAGATTACAGGGGGGCGTCTGTAGGTTTGTTACGCACGAGTTTTTCGATAACATGACATGCGTTAAAGAAATGAAATGAAATTGGTGGTTTTAATACTGAAATTAAGCACCGCAAAATAGTTAAAGAAAAGGATGGGTCTTTAATGCACGATGAATAAATGAATGTGAAAACATAGGTTATTCAGCCACTTTCTCAAACTAGATCGAATTCGGGAACAATCGTAGCGATTGTAAAAATGACATAAAATGATGTTTCTTTTTACATTTTGCCATATTGTACGCATAACTGAACAGGATACTCATGAAACAAAATAAAGCAACCGTTGTATCTAGGCAACTGCAACTATTGTTCCTCTTCGATCGAGTTTGGGAAATTGATTGATTGTAAATTGTTATCCTTTGAATTGTAGTGGAAATATAACAATATATTCCAAATGTATGATTTTCTGTTGATGTCTATTCCACGATTTTTTGATCATGCTCTCTGAATTGATGATGATGATGGTCCCTCCACTTTCCCCTTCAAAGGTTCGAGAAGGACTGAATTATCTTAAAGATATTTAGGTATAAAAAATGAAAGTAATATAATAAGGTGTCGCTAAGTCCTATCATCTTACAGTCAGTGGCTCTAAACCCCAAAGTCCACTATACGCGCGCGTGTCTCGAATCTTTGAAGACTCGCATTATTTTTTTTAAATTTAATTTTAAATTATCTTATTTTTCATAATAGCTGTTAAACAAAAACAAATTAAAAACTACACCATCATCATCAAGTAGATAAATGCGGTTATGATTAAATACTATTACATATTACAAACAGGCAAGCACTTCTAGAAGTATACATTCTACATTACACTATACTACTATACTAAAACACTTCACGGCCACATTACTAAATAACCTGCTTCACATACAATGTACATTCCTTTTTGAAATTACCCAGACTTGCGGCGTTAACAACTTCTCTTGGCATCGAATTATACATTCGAATTCCCTTATAGTATAAGGAGCTCTTAATGAAAGGTAGCTTGGTGTTCTCGGTTCATTTGATCTACGAGTAGGGTAACGATGGACATCCGTCCCTAGAACTATTTGTTCCCCGAGATATCTTGGTAACATTCCATTCAATATTTTATGTATGAAAATCATTGTTTGATATACTATTCTTTGTTTTACTGACATCCATTGCAGGATGTCAACCATAACGTTAGAAGAAGTTCTTGAACCAAGACCCAACATCACTCTCATAATTTTGTTTTGGATACGTTGTAATCTTTGTATCTGTGTTTTATTGCCAAGAAAAAGAAAAGAAGCACAAAAATCTAAATGTGGTGAAATAAGTGACTTGTAAAGTTGCAGTTTTCCAAAAAGTTTAAATCTTTGCTAAGCCTGCTAATGACACCACTTTTTTTTGCTACTTTCGCTATGACATAATCTATGTGGGGCCCAAATATGAGTTTATTGTCAATGATAATCCCTAAATATTTTAGTTCAGAAGTATTTTCTATTTGTTCTTGATTTATTGAAATACACAACTGTTCTTGATTATTTTTGTTTGATATAATCATGTATTTTGTTTTATTAATGTTTAGAGCCAATTTTTTATATTTTAGCCAGCCATCTAAAACATTTTTGGGGTAGCGTCACAAAACTTGCTGTTGCGAGATTGAACAGTCGGATTGAAGAATTGAAGAATTGGAGATTGAACCTTCGATCATCAGTCACAGGCACAAAAATTTTTTCTCATGGAGGGGGGGGGGGGGTGCAAATGATTCGCCAGTCTTGGGGCCCCAACGGGCATCCTTCCGGGGGTATTTGTCGCTAGTTCTCTGTCCATACGGCATACTATAGAATGGCGATCTAAATCGGTGGCAGGGTGTCCAACACGTTTGAGATCCAAAAACACTGCACGCACCTCATTTTTTTGTTCTATAAAACCTTTCCATTTTGAAAACACAAGATTAAGTGCAGTTTCACAGGAATGTCCTTCTCTATATCCAGATTGTTCTAGTATCAATAAGCTATGAGTGGTAAGGTGATTCATTAGCTGCTCTTTTACTACCAATTCTAATATTTTTTCAAATAAATGCAAGATTTTTATCGGCCGAAATTCTTCTGCCTTAATAGTACCAGGATCTTTTTGAATAGAAATTATTTTGAACATCTTCCACACTTTTGGAAATATACCAGTTACCAAAGATTCGTTAATTATTGATAAAAGCTGTCTTCTAATGACATCAAACCTATCTTTAATCAGTCTTGAAATTATATTCCCTCTAGCAGCTGTATTTTTTAAATTGAAACAAATTGTTTTAAATCATTCAGAGATCTTGTTTTGAAGTTGAACAAATATTTTGGATCTTCAGTCTGTATTAGTTGATTTGGCTTAGGAACCACTTGTATGTGTTCATCAATTGTTTTTATGCTGGTAATGAAATATTCGTTAAATTTTGTTGCTATAGCAAATTCATTTATTTGAATTAGACCGTCAAACTTCAGTATTGATGTAGATTTTTTCTCAGGCTCTATCACAGACTTTAAGAATTTCCACAACTGTTTACTATTTCCTTGTTTTTGTTGATTTCCTCATAATTGTATTTTTGACGAGTTGTATTTAGTTTTTTGACATATTCATTATATATACATGCATAACGATGCCACCATATTTCTCAATTAGTAGTAATGAATTTTTTGTACAGCCTATCTCGTTTTTGTTTTAGTGATTTAAGTTCACGCGAATACCATTTATTTGTTTGCGTAGACTGAATTATTATTTCTTCGGTTTGTTTATCAATCGCTAATTCCATTTTGTTTTGTAATCCACAAGCACTTTCTTCAATCCCTACAAAATTCGATTCTTCCAGTGCTGTTGAAACTAAATAACAAATCCCTTGCGGTGAATAGTTCTTCCAGATACTAATTGACTTTTTGTCCATATTTTTATTATTTTAATTTATGTTTATGCTAATTGTTTCATGATCGGAGATTTTTAAAGATGGTTCAGTTTGTACGATAATTGAATTACTATAAACGTAATCAATTAAAGTTCTCGAGCGATTGGTGATTCGAGTTGGCTCTTTTACTTTTTGATGCATATTTATTGAACACATTAAATACTTTAAATTTCTGGATTTTTATTGATCCTGCCAATTTATGTTAAAGTCTCCTACAATTATACATTGTTTAGTCTTCTGGATTTCTGGATTGGACGAATGTACTTTGCGATTGTTCCCTTGAACATAATCAATTTTTAATGCATCTGCATTGGATGGAAACGGACTAGTTCGATAGAATGTGTCAATTTTTGTTTAATTTAGCTTTGAAGCTATATTGTTGTAGGATGTCCTTACTGAGGTTTTTGTTAGCTAGATGAGGCTGAAGAAGGCTGTGATGCGAAAATTACATCCATTTTTATTGCAATTTATTACAGGCAAAGCACATGTACCTAAGCTCCACAGAATACACTCGTCAAAGGCGAGAAAATGTTATAGAAAATGTTAAGTATAGTTATACATAAGTGTTAGAATAGAATATATGTTGTCTCATTGGTTACACTGCACTATAGTCACTTGTAATGATGATGAGGATATATTTTTGAATTAGTGTATTTTTGAAGAAAAAAGTGGATATTAAAGATTAAACTTAAAATAAGTTGATAAGACAGAATCGGCAATTAGTCGAGACACGCGCGCGAGATTAAATCATCATGGACTCATATCAAAAGGGCATTCAAATCATATCGAATCATACTGAAAAAACAACAGTTTGCAGCACTGAGTGATCAATCAGTGTACGCAAACTTTATTTTGACTGCAGAAAAAATTAAAAACAATGAACGTAAAGATTCTCTTCTTTGTTTTAACTTTTTCAGCAAAATTGGAAAAATTCAGTTTAATTGAATTCCATTCAATTGAATGTAAATCAAAATATTGTACATAAAATTGTTAATTTGGGAAAAGCGAATGCTGTTTTATACTCAATCGATAATTAGGCAGTTATATCCTATTTTGATCCAATCATTCAGCATGAGTATACTTCAAATTAAATCGTTTCGATTTGTAAAGTGAAGCTTAAACGGACATTGAGCCTTCATAGCTATTTTTATATACATCGTTTTAAATATTTATCAGATTAAATATTACGCAAAAGGTATGCATAGCAGACCAACATCTGCATAAATTCGGAACTTATTTTTAGAGATGATAGCTATGTTTAATCAATAAAGAGCCCTGGTTTAAAAGTGAGTGAGCATAGCTATGGCTCCCTATACAATAATAAAATGTGATTCCGTTGAACTAATCAGCACAGGGCAGCTCGAATGTAATTAAAACTTTTGTTATTTTCCATTATTTACTTTCCATTTACAACACGGTTTAAGTGTCGAGTGCAGTATAAGAGCTTCATTTTCAAACCATCTTACACACTGCCAGCACCAGAGGATCGTTCTTTCTCTCTCTTTCTTGATCTCACTCTCTCACTCTTTATGCTACATTCACTTGCAATACATAATTGCATAATTATTCCCTCGTTGGAAATCACTTTCCTATGCATGGAACAAGGCACCATTTTTCCCGTGTTTTTCCACACCATCACCTGCGTTGCAGTTGCAAAAGTGGAAAAAAGTGAATCCAGTTTCTCGCCTTCACCGTCACCACCACCGATAATCACACATACCAGAGCACATCTGCATGTTGGGTAGCATTTGCTTTTTATCGCCATTTTTGTAGTGTCAAACAACAACGGGAGCTAGTGTTCTGCAGCAGTTATTAAATGTAGAAAAAATCATCCGTAACGAATAACAAAACAAAAAAACCAAAAATGAGGGGCACAGCAGCACAGTCATACACACACACACACACACAGCCAACAAGAGAGAAAAGGTTGAATCATCCCCGGATGTAAACTACGAACCTGACACGTTCAACTGCAGAGCTGTTCGCCAAAAGTGCTACCGGCTGTTGGGCACTGGTCCGTCCGGTTTTGCGGTAGGACCTGGTAAAAGTTAAAATTGAATTCAAACTTTTCAGTTTTCCAACGAGCCGCGGGCCGCAGTGCAAAAGACACAAAAAATCATCTGGGCAAAGGACCGTTAGGGGGAGAACAACAGAGGAAAAGAGTGAGAGCGAGAAAAAAGCATCCCACCAGGTGGCAAACACAATGGGGATGCGAACAAAAAACGATAGGAATAACAACCTTGTTCGTTGGTATCTTATGAGGATAGTGCAGGAGAAGGTGAAAGTAAAAACAGAGTTGGTAAGTTTCAGCTTTTTCCCGTTAGCCTGCTGGATAGTCAACAATTAGGAAAATCCTTCCTCTGAGCGCTGCAGGCGTTAAGGGAAAGATTTTAAGCGAAAGGCTAAAAAATAAAACAGAATGATTTTCAACCAAAAACAAAGCGGCACTTCCAGTGGATGCGTTTTTCACCCGAACGATGGGAATAATTCTGAAGAAGAAGGACAAGGTAGCAACAAAGTTGCTGTCCAAATGGTCGGGTCAGCTGACCAGACAACGGAGTGTTAAAGTACCAACGAATCAAACCAGTTAGGAGGGTTTAATTTGAACTCAGAAAGTTGCAACCGAATTTGAAAGTGCTTGTTTCAAGGTGAAATGAGTATCACAGAATAGAGAGGATCTACTAAAAAACATGATTGTGCTGCTCCTAATAAGTTTGCAGTTGCTATGGAGATATACAAGAAACCATGCCTGTTAGAGTACCTTAATTGAAAGCCCAAGTTGCCATTATACATGATGAGAAAACTCAGCTTCAATGCCTCTGACGAGCCAGTGCGTAAGAAAATTGTTTCTGCCGGATAAGAAGCCGGTATTATAATCATTACTGAGTTTGGTTAGAACAGACTTCTAATGCTGGAAACTGACACTAAGCAGATCATTTCAGCTGAGCTGATGTTGACACACGCCATCTCGAATCCAAACGTGTCACTGTACGTCTGTTCGACTATTGGAAAGTGTTATTTTGTTTGTTGATTTTGATTGAGATACCTCAGCGTCTCTGATCTGATTAGTTCGATTGGTTGCACTGGCATAAGATGCTGTGTGCTTAGCAAACGCAAACGCGTTCTAGCAAATGCAAATGAAGAAATGAGTGTGTATCCTTTCGGGATCGGATCTTACCGTAGTGCTCTGTTTGTAGTTTACCGTCTGCAACGTATCATTAGACACTGAAGCCAGACGGTGCACAGACAAACCCATTGGCAAGTGAGATGGTAAGCCTTTTCAATCTATAGCAATCTGGTATGTAGATGACTGAGGTATCTTTTTGCTTACTTCATCGTTTAGGTGCAAATACGCTGGCTGTTGGTGTTGATATTGGATGTTGTGCATTCAAGTGAGAATATAGTCAAACAGTTGGAAAATGCTGCAGTCTTAATGATGGAAGTAGAACAGAAGATTATCTTTTGCTTAAGCTTGTGTAGGTCAATGTATTGGAAATTTAGTAGTTTTTTTTAATTTAAAATTTTTAAACTTTTTTTTAAGTTTTTCAAATTTTTACAATAAGACACTGAATATAGCTATGCGAATATAACATGCACGGATGATAGATTTTTGATTGTTAATAATATAACAAAAGCTAGCTTTGAAAACTATGTAAGTTGCGACGAGGTTTTAAAGTGTTATATACTAAATTATTACTTAAATAGTTATTATAACATATAATTATTATAAAATTCGTGCGTAAGAGCTAGGTTTAAACGGGCCACGGTTAACTGTCACTAGAAGTAGGAAATAAAGTTTTATATTAATTGTGTCGATGCATATTAGTCTTGGTTGTTATTGTATTGATGTCCGTGCATCCGACGGTGAAATGGAATATAATATCCATTTTTAAGCCATTATCGAAATCTGTGAAATCCGCGAACACAAGTTATAAAAAATGAAGTCAGACAGAGTAAAGGATAAATTTAACATAATGTATGAACTTCAGGACCCATTTAAAACTTAACTGGATACACTATTGAGGCAATTTCTGGTCGACGTGGGAGTTGAAAATATATTTTTATGGTAAATGCGACAATGTGTCTTCCTTTTTCTACTTCTTTGTATTATGTGTCTTCCTTGTAACGACGATCATTGTCAGTCAAGGCCTGCCTGTTCCACTATACATTTGGAGGGACGATCCATTCGGGACTTGAACCCATGACGGGCATGTTGTTAAGTCGTACGTATTGACTACTGCACCACAAGAACGGCCACGACAATTTGAACAGAATTATTTATAAGGCCTTAAATAATCACAAAAAATTTTAACAACAGAAAAAAATGATGGGTATTTTAAACAATTTTGCAATGTAATGTTTTAATTGAGACTATTTTTGAAGCAATTATGGCAATTTCTATCACTATTTCTAACTATTTTATATCAAGGCTTTTTAATCAGAAATAGCATACACTCTAAGCCGGTCTCGTAGTACAGTCGTCAACTCGTTCGACTTAACAACATGCCCGTCATGGGTTCAATCCTCAAATAGACCGTGCCGCTATACGTAGGATTGACTATCCTGCTACGGGGGGAAATCAATTAGTCGCTGAAAGCCAAGCCCACAAGTGGTACAGGCAGGCCTTGACCGACAACGGTTGTTGAGCCAAAGAAGAAGAAGAAGAAGCATACACTCTTTACTTGATTCAGAAAATAAAAGGGAAAAATTACAAAACACAAACATTTTATAATTCATTGGATCATTGCGACTTCATTGTTGGAGAACAGTGGAAATAATAGCAACCATAGCGTACAAAAACACGATCCCGCTTCTTCCGTTGCACATTGAAAGCATTCTAAATTCCACAGTACATTATCCTTAACTCGTTGTTGCTCATTCCCATTCTCATGGCCATTTGCATAGTTCCGGTTGCAGAAAGAATAGCCAGCTCGCGCACAGCCAATGAGTGATAATACCCGGGCGGGCGAACGAAACGAACCGCTATTACCGCTACGCCTTCCGGAGTGTGCCTCCCCGTTTAAGTGTTGTCGCTGTGCATTATATTTTTTTACGGCTGGACTCGCTTGCACAACTCTAGCACAGCTTCCGATGCTACTGATGCTGAGTCACTCACGTCTTAGATGGATATTTTGCTGCTATGGTCGTTTTTTCTCTCTCCTTCCACCAACTCTCAACCTGTCAGCTGATCTCGTTTGGGTAACGAGTGCACTAAGTCAGAACCAACCCACAGAGGGGTGGGAGAGAGAGAGAGAAAATCTAATGATGCATAAAAACTTGCAGTTTAAGATAGAACGATGAGCATACAAACACACACAAACACAGCGAGACTTTTGACCGGCAACAATGGATGATGACTCGAAAGTCCGTTTGTTTGTGCAACTTCGGGTGCATCCGTTGAAAAATGGCAAGCTGAAGGATGATTTTTGCTGACTGGTAAACGTTGCGTGGAAAAAATTGCACACTTACAAAATAAGTTGCTCTGTTCAGGATGGTGAAACCCCACTGCAAAAGGAGTGCAATGTAATGTAGTGCCTGACAGTGAATGAATATGCTTCCTTTGCCACTTTGCCACTCCTTTGCGTTTTTTTTTAGAGCAAGATTTATTTGAAATCATTCCAATCGTCAGTAGTAGCTGTAGGTACGCTGAACTGGATTGTAATGGAGCACTTGGGCAAACATGTAATTTTAATTCAATATTTTTTTAAACCACTGGTTTCAAGTAAAGTTTATTGAAAAAATTAAAAAAAAAATGCTAGTTAAACAATGCTACAAATTAGTCAGATGGGCTAGTTTGTACGTACATGAACGTGCTCGTTACCAATAGTTATTAACGTTAAACTCGTACTCGTACTTGTACTCGTACTCGTACTCGTTATCAATAGTTATTACATTATTGAACAACATTTTTGCACAACCACTAGGAAAGTCCAACATGGTCCGGGAACAACAAATTAAAAATTTCTTTAAAATTGAAGACAAAACACTGGCTTTTATAACCAATTTAAAAATAACTTTTAAACATTCTAAACGAAAAGGGACTATAAAAAAATACGGTCATTTTTGGAATGTTCTGTATATAAGTAAATTAAAAAATAAATGTATAAATAATACGTCATAATAAACGAAATTTGCCTGCTATCAAGGGACAGTGGCTCAATAAAGTACTGATCAGTTGTCATTAGAGTCGGGAAGTGTCGTATAATTATGTATAGCATTATAATTGTCCAGAACTGTAACCTGAAATAAAAGATTTGGCAATAGTGCAAACAAAACCAAAAAACAACTGAAAAAGCTATTAAAAGACCTTTACAAATTGCAAACTACTGGAGCAAATAGCTAGATAAGACCACATATCGATTGTGTGGATTCTAATGAAAGGCATCGAATCATAATTCGTTGCATTCATTTTTATATCAAGATTTGATTATTTTTTTGTATTTTTCAATGAAATGTCAATAAAATATCTTTCGTGTGATGCCAAAATCCGTTTCCCATGTAGAAAATGGCTTGATGAAGATTCTAAACGAACATGTCATTATTAATCATCAATAATGTGTCAAATTATATACCACCTAATTAAGCTGAAAATGCTTATTGAATCGAACGTCAATGGTGAAGTATAATGTGCAGTTTCCCATTTAAATAACGATCAAAAATAATTACGCAATAATATGACACATTTTAATTTGTACTTCCAATTATTCCTCAAAATGGACACGAATTCAATGGATAGCACAACAGTAATGAACTGACCATAAAAATGACATTTTTTCAATTTACACTTTCTCTGTAAAAGGTACAGAATAATTCAAATAATTCTAGCAAATTCGATAACAAGCCCTTTGCTTCTGTTATAGAGGAGATTAATTACAAGAACCATTTCCACATATTTTTCCTATCGAATGAAGCGAGTTGAAAATTGAATAAATTCCATATGCGATACTTTAGGCAGCACATTAACGACAAAGGAAAAAAAACATCTTTAAGGAAGGAATTTCATCATGACTCGTATTTCTTCATCGAAACGAGTACGGAAATAATAAAAGCACCACTGGCTCTGAAAAGATTTACTTCATTGACACATTCTGCTCAAAGAACAAAGGTTGCCAAATCTTGCGCTAAATCTTTCATCAAACACGGAAATACTGTAGCACCCAGTGGAATGTAGCAGAAGAGATAATTTACTCTTTTTTAACTGTCTGCAAATTTTATGTCTTCATAAAAAGTTCGAGCCCAACAGTGTGTCGAACGAGCAACGAATGTCATCCCGTTTCGCTGCCGGATAATGAAACAACGATCGCATTCCCGAGTTGTGTTAGCGTTTCGTGGTGTTTTTTTGGTTCTTCATTACAAATTTCAGCTGACATGATAACAACCTTCTACGTGGCACGATATTATGAAGCAAAGGGCTCATGTAAGGCAGGAGTTCATTCTGAACACACATTACCCACTTAAACTTACTCTCTTCTTCCTGCTACCATTCAAATGCAGTCATAGAGAGGTGAGATGGAGAAAAAATTTACCCCTCCCTCCCCTCCATCCACACCTCCTTCTTCACCCCTCTCCCACCAACCCTCTCCCTACCAATCATTGGGAGTGGGAATGAAAAATTACCCCCGGGCAAAAACATGTCCTCTCAAGCGGTTCACTTGAATTATTGTTTTAATTACTTAGATTTAACATGCGATAAACATCGCTCCTCATTTTATGCTCTCGAGCATCGAGCTTTTCAGGCTGATTCTCCGGCAGCAGGCTCGTTTCCCGTTCATAGTGCTTTTTGTTTTGTTTTGGTATTTTTTTTGTTTGTCGTCGGCGTGCGTTGCGTTACTGGGCAGCATTTCCGCTCGCGCCACATAACGCCCCACCATTTCGATAGACACATGCACACATTATGGTAGCTCCCACATGGGACCCGCCCGGGTTTGTTCTAATCAAGCGACTGTGTCTTAATTCGTCTTAATTGCGGTGTCTTGTTTCATGAAGTACTTTTTTTATTCACTGTACGTCTGTATTTGTTTATGTATGTCGATGTTTTCTATCCCTAATTGCAAAGCTGATTGTTGAGTGGGTTACTGTGTGAGTATGGGTGAGTGTATGTAGGGCTTCTTTTTTATTGTTCTGGCTGATTCTTCACCATTAATTTGACACCATTGAACGTTTTAATGCGTTGCTAGGGTTACTTTCTTTTAGCATTGCTGAGGGAAACTTCAAACCCCACACAAAAAAGCTAATTAATGGTCACTTTGCATAGAAAATTGTTCACATATCAACGTCAGTACGAGAATATGTTTGTATGTGTATAATTTATTAATATTGCTGCAATTTGCTGTTTTTAATTGCAGTCTTTATGATTATGTGATGAGAACATGATCAGATAAAGATGTTTTTTTTTATAAATCCTAAAAAATAAGTGCATTTGTTAATTTTTTGCATGGGTTTCAAGAAAAATATTTTTTTTGTGGAAATTGAAATAAACTAAATGAGGATTTGATTTTTTAATTTTTTTTATTTTCGACTATAGCAAGTGTTATGTCTTGGAACAAAAACAAAAAAGAAGGCAAGGTGATTCATGACAGTGAGCGTGGATGTAGCAAGTCGAAAACGAACTGTTGACAGTGCACGTGATACAACAAATGCATGTCATTTATCATATTTCATTGGTAAATTTAAAAACCATTCTGACTGTTTCTTTTATAGTTGTTTGATGGATCATGGTAAACATAATTTTTATGCCAGAACGCTGTACTTGCACACCATTTACAATGGTTGCGATTATAATTTTAGCGAGGAATTTAGATGCGGTCAATACCTTCGACCAATCAATAGACCAATAAAAAGACTCCAAATAAATAGGACGGCTATGTTAAGCTGAGCTGGTCCGGTGGCACTGTCGTCAACACGTACCACTTAACAACATGCCCGTCATGGGTTCAAGCCCCAAATGGACCGGGGCTCCATACGTATGATTGGCTATCCTGCTATGGGTAAATCAATAAGTCACTGATAACCAAGACCACTAGTGATGCAGATAGGCCTTGCCCGACGACGACTGTTGTGCCATAGAAGAAGAAAAAGATGTTAAGCTGACATCCACTCAATATTGATAACATGCTGGGAAACATAAACATACTCATGTAACGCTTACAGCACACTCAAAATATGTATTAAATGGCTGGTGTTCGAAAAATGAGTTTCTGCTTGCTTTGAATGATCATTAGTATTATCAGATAAACTAGAACCTAAAGCTTTGATAGGATAATTAGTAGATAAGAACACTCTTTTATATTGTTGAAAAAAATAGTATGTGTATTTATGTATAGAATGCATTTAAGAGGAACAGTAAAGCTTAAGAAATAGTACAGCTGTTCATATGATAATAATAAAGTTGTGTGTTTGTATTTAATCGATTTTGTGATCCACATATACATTTTTGAGAATATCCTTTATCTCTTATGAAACTTAACTATAACCATTGTACTAATACCACTTTTTTAAGACGAAATTATTGTGTTGCAAATGCAAAAAGAATTAGATACATGAAAGAGAAGAAAGTGTTTTGTATCTAATGAAATATTCAAAATTCAACATAATAGTGTGTGTTTAAGTTGAACACGATGACTTTCTTTAGCATGAAGCGAAATAAGCTTTTAAATTATCCAGGTTTATTAATATTTTCACCGTCATTTTTTATAATCTTCTCTTACGATAATGTGCCTGAATGACTGTTTCCTCCTTCACACTGGTTCATTAAACATGAGACAAAGGAAAAGAGAAAGCAATAGAGAGTATAAAAGAAATAAAAAAGACTCTGTTCTAATAATAGCAAACAGTGGAACGGTTAGTGAAAGCTCACAGTAAAAAATAATAAACATACACACTCGGTTGCCCCGCATCAAAATGGTGATCCTTGGAATGCTTCACATCGTTATCTTACCCAACAGAATGGTTATGATCAAAGTTTTCTTTCTTAAAAAAAAAAACAAAAAAAAAGAACATCACTATACTTTGAACTTTCGCCATGCCATCCACAACGACCAAGCGTGACAAACTTTTGCCTCTGTAAGACGTTTGGAAAATAAACTTTTCACATGATCACATGTGATGTGTCTGTGTCTTTCCCCCGATCCAACATCCTATGCGAGAGCTTTCTGCCGTTCCTTCACATCGAACTAAATCAGGTACGTCAGCAAAGTATTCGCAACAATATAATGTTTGTAAGCTTTTTGTTTGTTTGTTTGGCTCTCCCATCTCGCACTACACCATTTGTTTGGCAGCACCGGTTATTGTCCACGTGTGGTGATTGTACCGAGCTGTCCTTAAACACACACACATGCACACGCAGACCGTCTCATCGGATCGTGAACTTTTTCACTTACCATTTACGAGCAGGTTTATTTTACTTTCCGTTCCATCCTGGCCATTGCATTTTTCTTACGGCCCCGTACCTTCCCCCTAGCACCGACGACGGTCAACCGTTCTGATGAGCACCTCCGTATCGTGGCCGTGCCTAAGTCGGCTAAAGTGAAATTGTGTGTAACTTGCTTATTTTATGGCATTTAGATTTGGCCATTTCCACCTCTTCTACAGCCCATCCACACACGTATGAGTTTAGTTTGAAGCTGCTGGAAGATTTCTTCGCGCCCATTTGCCCGGCCAGGATTATACCGGAAGCTGGGATGTCGTGTAGTTTTATGTCGGCTATATTTTGCGCGCCTGTAAGCTGCTTCGGGTTCGGCTCGCTTCCCCCCCCCCAGTTGACGCAAAGCCAGCCCAGATTTTGGTCGGCGATTGGTGCAGCGGTTTTATGAGCTATTTGGCAGAAAAAATTGAACGAATCAAACGTAGCCTAATGGGGAGCGAGATAGAGGGGAAGAAAAAAGCAAACACCTACAGCAGAGCAGAACTATCTGAACGTTTGCACGGGGTAACAGGTTGCTGTTTGAGGAATGAGTGAGGAGTTGGAATGCGAAATCTTTCTCTCCGTCTCGTGCAGATCGTCAGCGTTCAGCGTAAGTCAACAAGAAAAGCTTACGCCATCCGGAAGGCGGAAGGCATTCGGCTGAATGAGCTGAAAGGTATTATCGTGAAGTGGAATTGCAGCTTAGGGGTGTTTTGCTGAAAGTTTGGCTTGAACTGCACTGGGATTTCCCCTTTGGCAGGATCTTCATCGTCACCACAGCTACACACATCCACGCACACACGTGTATGTTTATCGATTTCTGGACGCTATAATCCCTTGCCGAGATTATTGATTCGTATACCCACTGACATTCGCTACTCAAACAAAGTCGTTGGTGGTCTACCGCTACGGATTAGTGGGCGTTTTGGATGTGGAAAGTGGAGAGATGCTGCTAATGACGATAATTCCATGAATTCGGTCTGGTAATTATGGGCCAAGAGGATGTAAATAAGCGAATATTGATAAACGAACCGTCTGTGTGTATGAACTGAAGCACTATAAGATAAGTATTTTTTTCACCTATCGGCTGCTTTTAAACAATGCTGCTCTATATGGTTTCCCATGGTTTTTTGGTATTTGCTCAATTTTTATGTTATGCTTTCCATGTTGTTACTAATTGTTCTCACGATTTATTGGGTGTTACTCAAAACTTTCGGTGGAAATAATCCAAAAACTAAAACACGGGAGCCACTTAAAGCTTTTAATTAAAGAATCAGCTTTTCAACAATGATCTTTTATTTATAATTCAGAAAGAATGGCTTCGGCCGTATTGCTTAACAATGATCTTTTGAATATTCTGCAATTTCAAAAATGGTATAACAAATTTATTTGTGTTACTCTGTCAAAATTACTTACTTACTTAACCTGCGCTAAAACCGCTTTGCGGTATTGGCCTACCTCAGGAGTATCCGAAACCGCTCGCGGTCTCGCGCCTTCGTCTTCCAGTCCGTTATCCCGGCCTTACTGGCGGACGCCTCCACGCCATCTTGCCACCTCAATTTGGGCCTACCACGCCTCCCCTGTTCTTGTGGACGGCCTAAAAAGACTTTACGGGCTGGGTCGTCCGTTTCCATGCGTATAACATGGCCAGCTCACCGGAGCCTGGCGAGCTTGATACGCTGTACGACAGTGAGGAAGCCGTACATCTCGTATAGCTCGTCATTATAGCGGCTCCTCCATTGTCCTTCCACACATACGGGGCCAAGTATCCTTCTGAGCATCTTCCTCTCGAACGCGGCTAAGAGGGTTTCGTGAGATTTAGACAGTGTCCATGTCTCAGAGGCGTATGTGAGTACCGGAACTATATAGGTACTATATAGTCTAAGCTTCGTCCGTCGCGACAGGTTCTTTGAGGAGAACTGATTTTGAAGGCTGTAGAATAACCGGTTGGTATTCAAAATGATCGGCAAATTAAAAGGATCAGATGATGTTGGAAGCATTTATCTCCTTTCAAATTTTTAAATTATAGATGGGAAATGCAATGGTTATGTTTCATTAATTCATTAATATTCCATACCAGCCTTGCTACGATCAGCATGAAAATCGAAAAAATCAGTTAAGCCAAGAGTGTCCAATTAAGCTCCGTAATACTTAGTACTATGTGTATGTGGACTTAGTAAATATGTGTATTGATGTTTAATATATTTTTCTCCATTCAATTATTTTTTTTATTAAATGCAATGATGGAAAGATGAAGAAACTAGTTAAATTGTTGAAATGTTACTTTGAAACTATTTATTTTATGATTGACAATATCTTAACATTACCGTAGCATATAGAGAAATATTATCTTCAAATTAATTCAATTAGCTCTTGATCCATTCAAGGTTTTAAATAACATTCTGTATTGACTATCTTCTTTTAAATTTTTTTCATATGTAAATCTCTTATATTATTTCAATAATTTACCCTAAGACTAATTATGCTATTCAAGGGTTTTCAACTGAAAAGACTGCCTGCTTTATTTATTAAAATCAAATATTTTAGCTCTTTAGTTTCCTCTTTTTCAGTTAACAGGGACCTCCAACGTACGCATCAATTTTCCATTATCCCACCAGTGTGCCGACTTCGATCACACTAAACGATAGCTTAGCACAAATCCAACCGTTCATCAGCCGTTGAAAGGGTGCCCAATTTTCGGGAAATGACTAATTTGTCTAGTTTTTGAACCGACGCACGATAACCTTGCCATCCTGCCCAAACAGGACAGTGGCAGTTCGTAAGGTCATTGAAGTTTGGACAGAATTTCGACCGAAAGGAACAGAACATTTCCTTCAAAATGGTTCTGCTTTGATACGATTACGCACAGGTTCCGCACTGGCTTCGGCTGCGGAGGAAAAGACAAGGCAATAAAACTAGAAGAGTTTAGAAATCCCCTCCGTAAAGCCCTCTTGCGCCTAACTGCTTTCGAATCGATCGCTACAGAAATGGGATCGGTATCGGTCAGTGCAGGATGGTGGGCTCGCATCTGCCTGCAGAAGGAAATCAGTCCAGATCAGGGCCAGATGAAGATATGGTATAGAATTAGGTGCGTGCGTGTGTGTGTATGATTTTTGGACTGTTGGTCACTGAACAGCACAAACAAATACACACAGACTAGGAACTACCAGGTCTCGGTATCAATCAAATTGTCGTTTTGGCAGAGAATTTGAATATATTTGAATAATTCTCGATTAAGGGCCGGCGATGGGGTTTCTCCGGCTTCGAATCGGTCCCAGTCAGGCGAAACTCGTTCGGTTTGCTGGGAGCAGATTATCGGTCCCTTGTCAGGATTAGTGACAGTTTACTGGTGTTTACTCGATCCTAACTTTGTCTTGGCGAGGGAGTGCGCAGGATGGGCTTCTTTCTCTATGACGAAGTTTGTCGGATGGTTTTTTCGTTCTTCTCATTCGTCCTTGGCTCGGCGATCATGGGATGACATTGGGTGTGTGGGTCTGGTGTTAGATTTTCTCTTAGAGAAAGATGCTCGCTCTACCGGAAGGAGGAAGATTTGAACAGTACGATCAGCATGAAAATCGAAAAAATCAGTTAAGCCAAGAGTGTCCAATTAAGCTCCGTAATACTTAGTACTATGTGTATGTGGACTTAGTAAATATGTGTATTGATGTTTAATATATTTTTCTCCATTCAATTATTTTTTTTATTAAATGCAATGATGGAAAGATGAAGAAACTAGTTAAATTGTTGAAATGTTACTTTGAAACTATTTATTTTATGATTGACAATATCTTAACATTACCGTAGCATATAGAGAAATATTATCTTCAAATTAATTCAATTAGCTCTTGATCCATTCAAGGTTTTAAATAACATTCTGTATTGACTATCTTCTTTTAAATTTTTTTCATATGTAAATCTCTTATATTATTTCAATAATTTACCCTAAGACTAATTATGCAATTCAAGGGTTTTCAACTGAAAAGACTGCCTGCTTTATTTATTAAAATCAAATATTTTAGCTCTTTAGTTTCCTCTTTTTCAGTTAACAGGGACCTCCAACGTACGCATCAATTTTCCATTATCCCACCAGTGTGCCGACTTCGATCACACTAAACGATAGCTTAGCACAAATCCAACCGTTCATCAGCCGTTGAAAGGGTGCCCAATTTTCGGGAAATGACTAATTTGTCTAGTTTTTGAACCGACGCACGATAACCTTGCCATCCCTCGAATGAACAGCCCTTTTCATGGATGCCCAAACAGGACAGTGGCAGTTCGTAAGGTCATTGAAGTTTGGACAGAATTTCGACCGAAAGGAACAGAACATTTCCTTCAAAATGGTTCTGCTTTGATACGATTACGCACAGGTTCCGCACTGGCTTCGGCTGCGGAGGAAAAGACAAGGCAATAAAACTAGAAGAGTTTAGAAATCCCCTCCGTAAAGCCCTCTTGCGCCTAACTGCTTTCGAATCGATCGCTACAGAAATGGGATCGGTATCGGTCAGTGCAGGATGGTGGGCTCGCATCTGCCTGCAGAAGGAAATCAGTCCAGATCAGGGCCAGATGAAGATATGGTATAGAATTAGGTGCGTGCGTGTGTGTGTATGATTTTTGGACTGTTGGTCACTGAACAGCACAAACAAATACACACAGACTAGGAACTACCAGGTCTCGGTATCAATCAAATTGTCGTTTTGGCAGAGAATTTGAATATATTTGAATAATTCTCGATTAAGGGCCGGCGATGGGGTTTCTCCGGCTTCGAATCGGTCCCAGTCAGGCGAAACTCGTTCGGTTTGCTGGGAGCAGATTATCGGTCCCTTGTCAGGATTAGTGACAGTTTACTGGTGTTTACTCGATCCTAACTTTGTCTTGGCGAGGGAGTGCGCAGGATGGGCTTCTTTCTCTATGACGAAGTTTGTCGGATGGTTTTTTCGTTCTTCTCATTCGTCCTTGGCTCGGCGATCATGGGATGACATTGGGTGTGTGGGTCTGGTGTTAGATTTTCTCTTAGAGAAAGATGCTCGCTCTACCGGAAGGAGGAAGATTTGAACAGTCTGTCAACTGCGCCTGTACGGGGTTATCACATGCCATGTGAACTCGCTGCTACCGGCGAACTGATTTTGACGGATCTTCTTCTGTCCGTAGGGACCAATGTGGGCTTTAGGAATACGCACATTAAATTACGTTTTCCATATATTCTTTAACATGTAGCTTGTTGTTCTGGCCATGCAAGGAAGAAGACATGTTGGCAAACTTTTATGTAGTAAATTAAAACATTATTAAGGGACCTTCATTTCATGGAGTAACAAAAATGACTACACGTTAATAACACCTCTTCTTGTCTGTACGTCACGATACCGTGATGAGCAAATTGGTAATCACTGTCAAACAACCGCTAACACCATACGCTACACGGTGCTGATGATAATGCCCGCCCTTTATTGAACACTCACCAAAACTGTCGGAAAGTTTCACTCTGTTTCCTAACTTTTGCGTCCAAACTTTCACCCAATGTCACTTAACGGACGACACATTGAGTAATATGGTAATGTTTCAAAGGCATCCCCAGCTGTCGGAAATGCTCTTTATCGTATCGGAGTTTGAAGTTCGGTTCGGTTTCGTGTGGTTTTGTGTGTGTATGGGTGGGTTATATTTATTTGCTAACACAATGCTTCCTCCCATGACTCGGTGTGTATGGGGCGGAAGAACACTGTTAGGAAGTTCTGAGGAAGATAAAAAGCACATTTCTGTGTTATTTTATCGTCAAACTTTCACCAAATTATGGTAGTGACAGTTTAGGGGGAGATGCTCCCCATGATAGTTGATTGTTCTGTGATGTAGTTTAGTTAATGGTTATATTTTTCGTTTGACTTTGTTATAGCAAATCGATTGTTTGTTAATGGTTTTTGTAAGCACATTACGACCGTAGAATTGTTGTTAGGTTGCATTATAAAATTATAGTATTTTGAAGAAACATCGCAATGAGAAAATTATTTGGGATAATTTTTTTGCTTTTTTCTTCTATAATGCATGAATAGATAAGACGCCAGTCCTGCCAACCTAAGCTGACCAAAGCTGATGATGTGCTGAAGCTATTACACGTTGAAGCAACAGTCAAAAAATATAACCATTCTAAACAAAAAAAGGCCGAAGACCCACATTGGTTCGGCCAAGAGCTTCAAACAACCTTTCCGGGGGTTCCGAAAATCTCAAGACAGCACAATCGAAATCGGATTAAATTTCCACTCGACTGAAGCTGCTGCTACTGCTGCTGCGCCCCGTTTTAAATCGGTTCTCAACGTTCCGGCCGGCTACGAGCACTTTCCCGGCCCCGTGACGGTCATTTTGGGAGATACGGGTCGGTTAGATTGAACGAACGTGTGCCGTGCGCCGCACGGAAGCGAAGAAATCAATCACTTTTCCTGGGCTGCGCTTCATTGCCGCACCGAACCGGAGGCCTCAAATGGCCGGCGGCTTGATAGGAAATTTTCCCCCGTAGCAAAATCTATAGTCCGTCCGTCCGGGCTGCCTCACTGTTCGGCCACTACCGGCTGCGGGAAAAGGTGAATTTATTGCACCGGGGGTTTGTGTGTCTGCGTGTGTTCAGCGGAGGCAACACATCTCTAGCGTATGATCGATTCTTTAATCTTCACCGCCGGGCAAGTTCGCTCAAGCTTGTGTGCTGCAAAGGTTATAAGGCGTGTGAAATTGAGGCTGTTTTTTTAAGCTTACCAAAAATTGGAAACGGGAAATGATTGATTTGAGCAATATGAAGCGATAATGTGCCCGACAAAGTCCTGATTTAAATAGAATTACCAATTATGGAGAGCAATTCGGACGGAGTTGGTGATTTATGTTTTCATCTATTGTTTTGATACCCTTTCTTTAGAAGCATGTGATCAAAATATCGTATTTTAGGGGTAAAAAGGCTTTAAAGATTAAACTTGTTTTATAACGTATAGGTCATCGTTTTGTTAACGGTGGTAAAGTGGTATCATCCATGGTAAGAATCGAGACAATCAAAAACATCTGGCTTTTGAAATATGTTATTATCTATTGGGAAATAAGGTTCCCGGTTGGTGGTAAAACATGAATTGGATTTTTTGCATTGTTTTTGTTCGAAGGCAACCGAAACAATTTCGGTTTACATGACCGTTTTTTGTTGTAATTTGTTTAATATGTAGTTAATGAAATTCTTAATTTTAGAATTATTTTATTTTGTTCCAATTAGCACTGCTGCTGGCTTTGGTTGAATTTTATATAACTTTTCATATCAGTTTTTAAAAATGTTTTCCAAAATGTTGTAAACTTAAATTGTTGTTGTTTCAACATGCAACTACTTTTTACAAATCCACTGTACACAATGCATACAGGCTAGATGGCTACGACTGATATCAATTGACTACTATCGTAATTTTGCGTCCATAACAACTCGACGTGTGTAACGATCTCCTGGATATATAGAATTAATGATTTCGATGTTTTGATTCTTTTTTTTCCCTAAATTTGATCAATATTCCAAACAAGCATCAAATTATTTTTTAGTTCCATTTCGTCTTATGCTTTCAAACATATTATTTATGTTAATATAGTCAATTCTGTCATCTCTGACATTACTGTCAGCATTAAAATGCATTGTTCTCATTGCACAACCATATATAACAACATATGAATTCAATCATACATAACAACTCCACTTATTTGATAATTTATCTTATTTGGGATTTTTGATCGAAAAGGGAGTTATAATAAATGCTTCAGTACGGTTAATACGGAAATACAATAAAAAAGTTGATTGTCAGAAAAGGTGGAACTTATTTTTGTTTTTTTTTTTTTATGAAAATAGATCGATTTTTTAGAGTACACAGTTTGCAGAGTATTGCTGTACTTGTCATGTCGTAATATATTGGGTATGAGTACAAGTTTTCTTCAACCCAATCCATCAGACAGTGGAAATGGTTATAGAAAATCTATATTCGAAGTAATAGTTAAAGCATCGATTGTGCAGTCTAAAACTTACTGTTGCTGTTAAAATCGAAACATATTTCCGGTAACGATGTTCCCCTGAACAGCATAAGAACCGAACCAAATCTACACGAGTAAAAGTAACACTGCTTCGTTATTATTGTTTGAGAAAAACAGAAATTTAAGAATCCATTACTAAATTTGTGTCTAGTTTTCACAACCTACCGCTATGAATCTCTTGCCAGATAGATCCCAAATTGACCTACATTACAGATGCTCGCGTTACTCGCAAACGTATACGCTACCAAACGCCACCATAAATCCCATCCCTTTTGTTGAGAAGCCCAAAAACCTCGAAATACCAACCAAGGATATCCGCTTGCCGTGGATGTGTGGAGAGTAAATTACGTTGTATAAGAAATTAATGCAATATAGATCGGTTCGTGCGTAGGTTTCGTTGGTTCTAGCTTCTTCTACCGTACATGTCAGAACCCGACGGATGGGATAGAACGAGGCTGGAAAGTTTTTCTGATGATTATCCTAACGCCGCTGGCAACAGTGTGGCAGGCAATCTAACCGGAAACCCCTCCAAGCCCCAATAGTGCGAACTACTGAACCGTCCGATCATGTGCTTGTGAGTGTGTAGGCCGTGGTACTAAATTATATCAACCTCCAACCTCTCCAGTAGTGGTCGGAGTAGTCGCGATCTCGTACGCATTACGTTTTTCATTAACGTTGCGTGTCGGTGTGTGCGCGTGTACGAAAAGTCTGACAAGTGCGTAGGCAACCGGGCGGGAGAAGACAGAAACTCAATCACTTACGCTGCCGTAGCTCACTTGTGGATGGGACGCCCGCATCCTTTCGGCAATGTTGTCCTCCCTCCTCCTCCCTCAACTGGTGGCGAAAATTCGCAGTCGATCAATATTGACTGTCAATTTGGAAGCTCACAAAATCGAATCTTCCACCATCGTAATGCCAATCTGGGGCACTTTTTGGGGCGCGCCTGTGTAGGCATGGCGCAGGCCTTGCGTTTTCCATTGTCTCGAAGAAGTGGTCTGGGAAGTGGAGAAAGGGTGGAAACGGGCGCATTCATAACCTTTGGCCCGCGCCTTTGCCACGCACGGGATTTATGCCGACGAATTGCTTTTTCTATTTAAACAGCTCCCGGGCGCACAGATGGCTGGTGAGGCATGATTTTTGGCGCTCGGATTCTGCACTGCTCGGCACTGATGCGCTGCGAGGTGGAAGCGTAAATCAATCGTGTTGACGTTCATCGAAGTGTGACGGTGTGTGTGTGTGTGTATACGTATGTGTGTGCATAGGCGCGGGATCCTCCTCGTCGAAGGCGCAAGGGCAATCAATTTGGACAGCCATTATTGATGCATGCATGCGTGTATCCTTTTTTGGTATCGATGCGTGTTTCTATGTGTATGTGTGTGCGTGTGTATGAGTGCTGATTCCTTTGCTTGTTCAGTGCTAGCTGACTGTAGAACGATGAAGGTAGGTAGTATCGGCATTTAGGGACACGGCGCGAACGAGGGTACTTCGTAATTAACTTATGTAAACGCAATTGATGAACTGATGGGGTTATTTTTGCTGCAAAATTTTTAAGAGCATTCTGTCTCTTTTTTGCTTTGGTCTGTGCAATCATAGACACTTTATCGGTTAGTGTCCTTTTTTTCTTCTTATATCAACCAAGTTTTGGAAGAGTGCTTGTCACAGCGGTGAAAGCGTTCTTGATTGGGCGCCTCCACTTTGTGTTGGGTGATGGACTGATTGAATGAACGATTGATTGGTAGGTAAGGGCGCGTATATTCGGTTCTGGTGAATCAACGTTTTAAAGGTGATGATGTTTAAATATTATATTCAAATAGGCCTGCCTTATACTGAGCTGCCAGATTGCAGTGTGTTGAAAAGTGGAAAAATGCAAGAACAGTTTTAAATAATGAAATAAATAAACAGTTTCGTTGGTTGTTTTACTTTTAGATAAATTGGGATAAACATTCAATAAAACAAAATCATTTACGGACGTTCTATATATACTTCCTAAAGTGAATCAACCCTCTATGTATTTCATAATCTAAATGAGAAGCTTTACATCGATATGAAACTATGAACTGTAAAAAACCTATTTTAATTTATTTATTTTAAATAAAGATGAACATCGAAAATAATGAGAGCGTTGCGCAACTTAAGGATGGTCGATTTATTAAACTTAATAGCATTTAAGCCTTAAGTTTCGTAACTATTGTTGAAACATATATACCGTGCTTTCTTGGCGGGTATTTTAAGTTTAGCTGAATTTCTATCATCAATTTGCTTTAAAAAGAGATTCAATAATACATTTGGCCATAAAGTTGAACGTATGTATAATAGAGTAAATGCAATATATGAAGACTATATGTTTACAATATATATACATGTGAGAAGCAATTTTGCATTCGTCTTAGTAAACCAATCATATTGACTAAGGCGGAATTAAGTTATCGGTGTTCCTAAGGGGTAAGAATAATTTAGACTATTCAGTTTGCTTACCATTAAACTCACTTTACTTGGCTTGTTGACCACTTCTCGCTTAGTTTATCTGATTTTATGAAGTTCAAATATTAGAGATGAAAAAATGAAACATCATCTCAATCCAAAAAAGGATAATAAATTTTCGTTTGGTTCAAATATTGCTGATATGCGCCCATTAACATTGGTGCTCCCTAGGATGGTAAAATTAAATGAGTGCCTCTTTTTAAAGCCTTTAAGTCCATTTGCTTAGCAAGATATCTTGAGTTACAATAAAAGGATTTTTTTAGCTCATTGCTAATGAGGGAAACGACGAAAGGTGCTTCGCTTATCATAATTAGAAATTATAATTATTTGCCATCTCATTACTTTCATTTCCTTCTCTTCCTTGCACCAACTACAAACAGGGTACGTTTTTATCGATTTTTTCGAAAGAACGAAATTAATTGTACTTGTGAGAGATTTCGAATCCAGTCCCCATCCCAAAGAGATTCCCTATTCGCCCAGAACGTATATGAGGTATAACTAATTTGAGTAAAAGTGCTCCCGATCGCTTTTGCCCGGGTAATTCCTCTCCCTCATCCTTTACATCCCAGAGCAAACTCCTCCAACGCATGCGATCCGTCCCAGAAGGGTTGCGCTTTGGTTCGAAATAATCGTAAAGAGCATCGGCTCGTTACCGAAAACCTGACCGGTGGTCTCGGTGATTTGTCAGCACTTTCGCCGAGGCCAAATCCCATCGGTGTGATTGGGTTGGTGGGCAAAACGAATGATGGGCCACTTGGCCGCTACGGATCCAAAACCCCTCCGGTCCCTGGGGAAACAACTCTTATGGGCAACGGGTAAAGCCCTTCCTGGCTGGCTGTTTAATGACTGGCATTATTCTGTGCAAGCATTCCCAACAGGGCCGTTCGGCAAAATGGAGCTTCAGGTGAATGATAATTATGAGAGGTACTATCGTCTTTTAAGGATCGGACGCCCTTACGCGCGCCACTTAAAGAGTGCTGATAAGGTATGAAGTGGACCTTGATGCCACTGGAAGGTTGAAATGGGTTCCTTTCACTTAAACGTATTTAGAAGCACTACACACTTCAATAGCCAAAATGTATTGCTTCTAGAAGTAGATACTTAGTAGACCCAACTACAAATACATTAACTTCTACCTCTAGGACCCATTCGAAAGGAGTAATCATCAATCTATTGTCGAAGAACGGAACATGTTGCATTAATTTTTTCTAACTTTTCCCACTCGCAATCAAATCACGTCAACAAATGGTGAAGAATAGAAAACATTTCCCATCACTGTCACCAGAAGCGAAAAGTGCTGGTTCAGCGGAAATCAGCCGAAAACGTGTTGAAAATGCACACAGCACGCGCAAACTTACGCCGTGTAGTCAGTTGCGGTGATGTTGCGGCCGGGCCCGGTTTTGCTCAAGGCAATTAGTATGGTAACGGAAAAATCAACATTATTATCAACGTCAACGTCAGTCAGACGTGCGTGAGCACCGGCACTGAAACGATCGACGGTGGGCGTTGCGGTTGCGCTGCCTCTAGGTCGTGGTAAAGAAACAAGCGAGAGAAAAAAAAGAGTATGTTGCGAAAACTTTATCACACCTTCCAGCGCATCCCGCCATCCTTAGGGCCCCGTGCGGTTCGGAGTGAAATTGTAGCGAACAATTAATTTGCTGTCTGCCAATTGTGGCACAAGTTTGTTTATCAAATAATAAAACCTTTCAACCGGTCTTTCGGTCAATCGAAGTTTGCCTCATTGGGATAGGATGGATGGAGGGTAAGCACGATCGTGTGCCGAGAGGTTATGCTCATGATGTTACAAGTTTGGCTTGTTTTTTCCCTACTCTAGAAATTATATTAATATCGGTGGTTTGGGGTACACTTTCGTCTCGATACGGTTCTCATTCTCAGTTCAATTGTGTCCGGCTGTGTCAAGAAAAGATGTGTCGGAGTGAAGGTTTGAGGGTGGTGCGGAGGGCATGTTTTTAGAAAGCAGTTAGTAGTGTTTCGTTAATTGACTTCGATTGGTAACGTTCCGAAATGGCAAACGAGTGAGTTCGTGTTTTGGTTCAATTCTGTCAGCGGCAAAAGTTTCAAATGAAATACAATCCATTTGCAGCATGTTCAACAATGGATCGAGTTTCTCGTGCTTCTTCGAATCGAAGCTCAAAAGGTTGGGTAAAGCATTCCATTTAATGTGTTAAACTTATTGATAATTGTTGCTGTTAATGTTGAAGCTTTATAATAACATTCCAATTATTATTTTCCTGATGTGATATTTCAGTATGGTTGGCGATGTTTAAGGGCAAGCTGTTTCATATTTCAAGCGTTTTCGGTGTTGTTGCAATTGTTTAACAATCAAACCATAAAAAGCGAATTTTCTTAAGAAACAGGATTTATTTTTATTTGATTCTTACTGTGATTTAACAAGTGCCTAGTAAATGAAAAGCAAAACCACCAAATGCATCTGTTCAATGAAGGTCACTAGTTATGTGTATTGCATACCTTCAGGCGTTTATTTCATTTAACTCGCAGAAGGTGATATAACGCTGAGAGTTTCTGTATGCGCTGAATAAACTATTACCTCCGTAAGAATTAGAGACAGCCAAACTTTCACCAGAAAAACAGAACTATAAAGAAGGAAGATAAACGAGTACACACTATAACATACTGGTCCTGCTTTCCAGTTTGTCAACAGGTCTGCAAATGTTGGGGTAATGGGCTTTAACATTCGCCGGAATATATTGTTTTCATTTCATTTCCTTTCTCATTCTAAGTTTGTTGTTGTTTTTAGTTGGTTAACCTCAGTTTGGGTCCATTTTCAAAGTAAACTGCATGAAAGCAGGTAGGGTTTTCACGACCCAAAACGGTTTACATTAGCACATGGGTGACCGAGATTCGGTTCGTGCATAGCCGGGGGATTAAATTTTCGGGTGTGCACTACTATTAGCCACGGGTTTGTTTTGTACGCATGACAGCACTTTAAGAGGCTTGGTGTATATTTTGCGTCAAAGTAATCGAGATTTAAAAATGATTTGTTAGCTTTAAACATGGTTGCATAAATTACATTTTATGTTTTTGTGATGCATACAATAGAAAGACTGCTGATTGTTTGTAACAGTTGAAACGATTCTTATCTTGCATATAGATTTTAAAAATAAATATTTCTGCGTACTGGTTTAGATCAACGAAAGCAATATTAACCAGTGGTGGATCTAACGGTAGGCGGACTAGGCGGTCGCCTGGGGCCCCGCCGATTTAGGATCCCCGTAGATCGCCATTCTGTAATATGCCGTAGGGACAGAGTACTAGCGACAAGGGCCCCCGGAAGGATGGCCGTTGGGGCCCCGAGGCTGACGAATCATTTGCACCTTAGAACCTGTGACTGATGATCGAAGGGGCCCCCGACGGCATTTCAAGTTTACTGTTCAATATCCCAACAGCAAGTTTAGTGCCACTCCCCCCGTCCCAACAACATTTACCACTTACAGAGGCCTCAACTCGTCTTTCTGCCTAGGGCCCCCGATACCCTTAATCCGCCACTGATATTAACACATTTAATTAAAAATACGAAATTTTAGAGCCGTTCAAAATATAATCAATATAAACATTTACTATGATATAACAAAAATAAGACAGTTTTCGTTTAATACAACCATTGCAGTCGTTCCATAGAGTTTACTAAAACAAAACAACCTATTTCTCCATGAACCAATTGCACATCATCAAACATTTCCCAAACCATAAGGACGCAACGGGTGGTCTGTTTAGAGTATCGTGTCCGACTATTCAATTAGATCATCATCGTCATCATCAGACCCCAGTTCAAAGAGCGAACAGCAGTTGAAATGATCACATAAACAAACAAACGCACCGCTGGCAATATTGCACCACAATCATAAACAACAAACAAACAATCCATCAAATGATTTGCAAACTGGTCGAAGGGTGTGGTTTAAGAGTCAAAATCAAAGCGTGTGTAATTTACCAAAAGCCGTCACCAGTTTTGATGTTGCTCAATGAATGCTGTAAAAACTGACCGATGAACAAATTTTTTAACTTTGTCCAAGACGAGGAGCAGGCAAAAAAACAGCAAACGTCCCCTATCATTACCTTGAGCATCACACTTTCCCTTCTTCCCTTGCGCTAGCTGTTCAGTTTTGTGCTCATATTGCACATCATTAAAAAACCTTCAACTTATCACACACGAGAAAAGGATGCGAACGTGCAGCAAATATGCACTTTGACAGGGAAAGAAAATGTCTGCCTTTGCTGTGGATAATTGACGGCTTAATGGCCATTTTGCGGATACTTTAACTTAATTGCACGTTTTACGCTTAAGACGGCCACAGGAAATGCGGCAGGAAATTTGATCCATCTAGTTGGATGTAACGATGGCTGCAACTTGAAGCTGCCAAGCGATGGAAACAAGACATAAAGGTGGCACGTTATGAGCGATAGTGGGAAGAAATTATAACTTTACCGTGTAGGAGAATAAAAATATTACCCTCGGGACATTGTCAGACGTATAACTTTTGATATTAATAAACATTGAACAATTAGTTTCTAAATTGAATGAGCACTAAACCGTTCGTATTTTTTTCACTCGGTGTAATTATTTGCGATTATAGCAACGCCACAAGCAGTGCACACATAACAACAAAAAATGCAAAACAAACAACCGAGAGGTGCAAATCTCTTTGATTTACTGCGAAGGATTAGCGGCGTACGGCAAGCATTACTGCCAATAGAATTTACTGGCAACGCCGCGCTCGCGTTCTATCACGGGACAGGATCAAATGGCTGCCGTTCGATTTACGGGTCGTGCTTGGGCCGTGGTACGCCTCCCGGGAAATAGAAAACAGATCCCCGAGCGCTCGTTTCGTTTGGCTTTCCCGTGTGTCTTCGTGATATTTTGCCATCCCAACACCGGGGGCGTGAGAGCGAGTGGAAGCCAGTCACCTGATTGAGTATGTTTACCGGCACGTAGTCACCGGGCTTCGTCCGCAGCACCAGGGATGGAGCGCAGGTTAAGGATGGAAGCCTAAGTTCGCCAAAATCATGAGTGCTTCCCCTGGAGAGCGCCTGTACCGAGCCGAAGGCACGTTCGTTCTATTAGATTTCTGTTATCGGGTCGGATCTGTGTCACCGGCAGAGTATGTAAACGAGGCATCCATTTTCCGGGATCAGCGAGTGGAAATCCATCGCATCAAGCCAACGGGGATGGAATTTAAATTCCCCCCTCCCTCCCCCCCCCACCCATCGGCTATGCCATTGGCAGACTGTCTTTCGACGGTGACGGCCTGGTGGTGTTGGTAAAATCGCGTAGGCGAAAAAAGCATAAGCGCCGCTTCGGTTGTTAAATTATAGCACATGATTTTATGTAACCTTGTTTTAAGTGATTCATGGTATAAAAAAATGTAGCAACCTTCAAACTGGCAATTGGTTTAGCTGGGAGGGTTGTGAATTTTAAGGCGCTGTTTTGATTTCGGCAGCTCTGCTGCGGGGCGTTTTTGGGTGAAGCTTTTATTTGAGGATTTTTATTTTTCTATCTCCCAGAACTTTAGATTTGATGAAGGTTACATATTTAACTTGGAACTTGGTCGTAAATAATTGATGATATACGAAACATGCAGTATAAACAATGCAACAATCTTGCTCAAGACTGAATGGCTTTGACCTCCAATCGGATTGTTTTTTTATAGAGACTTTAGACGATTCGCCTCTTTAAAATAGGGAGTTGATGCACTATATTGAAATTGTCTCATAATGCTTTATTATTCGATTAAAGAAACTTTTGTAAAAAAGAACATTTACAATCCTAATCGGCACTACCACGGGTCGGTTAATATTGAAAGTAATAGTAATGCACGTATAGTTCGTAAATAGAAGAAGTTGAGGTATTGTTCATTAAAGTCGGTTTAACGTTTTGACATCATTTCCACGTTTTGGAGTATTGAGAGTGAAATCAAAGAAATAGTGTTATTTTAGTGACAAATAAATTTATTACCGTTAATTTTCGACAACGGCGATTCGAACTTAATGCGCACGCTTAAAAATTTGTCCGGTCTCTCTCGTGTTTGATTTTTAACTGCTTGCTGCTAATTGCGCCAAACTCGACTGTCTTTGACCCTTTCGCTAAGGTTTGCAACCTTAGCATGAAGCGCTAGTCATCTCGCTCTTATCACAGCCTAATCTCCTGATCGTACGCTAGCGCCAATCTGCGTTTGGTGGTGGAATCGCTCCGGTTAATCCGTTTGCTTCAACTCGCTAACAGGTGTTTGTTTATGTCGTATCGCGTGCCAAAACGTGTCAACAAATAGAGTGAAATCAGAACGACAATGAGTGGCGAAATGGAATAATGTGAAATAATGAGCTAATTACATTACCTCACTATATTATTATCAATAATTGTTGCTTTATAAACTTGCACAAACTATTTGTGTTATAATAAGCTAGCAATTAACTTTTGACTATAGAATAGTGATGGGTAATCCGGAGCGGAGTCATATATCAACTCCGACTCCGGGGCGCAAAATATGACTCCGGCTCCGGATCATAACTAGATTCGACTCCGGATCAGTCCGGATCACTCAGGATTACTCCGGATCACTCCGGATTACTCCGGATTACTCCGGATCAGTCCGTATTACTCCGGATCACTCCGGATCGCTCCGGATCACTCCAGATCACTCCGGATCACTCCGGATCAGTTTTTGTACATATTCGATGTACGACTTGAAAGTAAATGAACTCATCAAGAATTGTCTAAACGGTAATGGACAGTCATTCCGGATCCGGAGTGATCCGGAGTGATCCGTAGTGATCCGGAGTGATCCGGAGTGATCCGGAGTAATCCGGAGTGATCCGGAGTGATCTGGAGTGATCCGGAGTGATCCGGACTCGGAGTAGATGAGTCTGAGGGTTTTCCCGTACGCACCCCGCAATCCGACTCGCGAAAAAATTGTATTTACCAATCACTACTATAGAACAACTTAAACCACAAGCATACGTCCTTCTTCTTTAGTGACTACCTAGCTATGAGTAAACGTAAAGTAAGTAAAGCACGGATGGCCAAGAATATCTGTGGCATATATCGAACACAAACACTAAGACTACTTGAATCATTGAATTACTTACTTTCTTACTAAAACACTAAATTTATTTGATTTTTTGTATGTCTTCAAACCTTTTTTACTGATTCATCGTATGACTATAGTACAATAGCTTTACAGCCGTCATCGTATGCAATATATTCTTCTTTTATTATTCCACTCAAAATAAGCGATGACCATCCTTTGCATCATAAGTAAAACCTCAGCATATGGATGAAATTTTCAATCACATCAACCATTCCACATGAAGAGGGCGAGTTAATAATGGAAGAAAGTTCATGAGATGTTATAGTTACGTATTCCATTCGTATGACAACATTCCTACATACGCAAATCAATCTTGTATCGGATGAATGTACCTGAAATGACACAACAAAGAAAAACATGGTTAGTTTAAGTAATTGGCTACCACTATATCAAAGAAATGCAACTGAAGCAGTACAAACTTTGTTGACCAACGCATCAGCATTGTAAAATGTACATATTTTCTACCCACAATATCTTCCATCGTAAATACAGTAAAAAAAACCTCCGGTCAGAACCTTAACAGCATCCGGAAAGTGTCTAATTAAAAATGCATTACTTCCGTTTCATCGCACTGTAAGTGAATTGAAAAACCAAACCGAGCACCAGACCTCTTCATTTAAAGTGAAACAATCTCCAATCCGACGAAAAGGAGAGTGAGAGGGAGGTTGTGGAATCATTAAGATGTGGTGTCAACTAGTCGCAATTTCTAACAGTATGTATGGTCTGGTCAAGAACATGTTATTGTGTGGTTTCCTCACTTTGACTGGTCAAATGGCTGGAAGGATTACCGGAGAGTAGTGACAGAGAAACAAGTGATGGCATTATTGAATGCAAGATACGTATGCATGGAAAGAAAACACATTGAACTGACCGGAAATTGCGGACAGAAGATATTCTCTCTTCTAAAAACACGAGACGCCGGAAGAAGGATGTTGCACAATCATCTTTAGCATTGGATGCCATATAAAAACATTGTTATTAAAATAAGTAGCACTTATTAAAATAGGTTTAAATGCAAAAATGACCTTAGTATAAGTATCAAGTCAAAAAGAATAATCCAACAAATGGATTGCTCTAATAAAAGAATAAATAAAAAACAAAATGAATCCGTTACTCATTGAAATCTTCTGCTACTACCAGTACAACGGTTTAATTTGATGTACTTTATAATACTCGTTGTACTTCTAACGCTGCGAAAATGAAAACAATATGGTTAAGGAATGATTATTCTTATCATGAATATGATTAAAATTGAGAATTTCTCACGAATTTGAAAAGAAGCCACAGAAGAATAACATCGCATTTCAAACAGATTGCGTTGTACGAAATATTTGAAAAAAAACACTCATAGAATTAAACAGCTGGCATGAAGCAAACACAAAGCACTAAGTAAACAAGTTCTCCGTCGGGAAGTTTTTGGTACACTCTTCTGCGTCTTTGGTTCAAACCAGAAGGAAGCTGGAGTAGAAACAAAAGCAAGATAGACTACAACCCAAAATTGTAGTTAAAGTTAATAACGGCTGTCGTTGTGCGCTAACCGAAGCCCACCATCGCCCTGCAACCATTACGCTTTCCGAGCACGCGAGCCACAGTTTTCAAAAACCTCGCACCGCATCGATGTGTCTGTGTAGTTGGAGGATTTTTTTCCATCCTGGTGGAAGCGAAAGGTGGTCCAAGGACACCGGTGGGGTGTAGTAGGTTTGTTTTCCTTTTCCATTCCCGAGCTTTCCTTTCGGCCACATCCGGTCCGATAGCTTTGGAGGTCATCACCGATGACAGCGGGAAAGTTTGGCACGCATCTTGTGCAACTTGAAAGACACTTGCTGGTACGGTCATGCTGAACTGTTATTCCGGGTGACATCTGAGCAAATAAAGTGTAGCAGCACTTCAATTTCGTAAGGCGATGAAGGAAAAACTTTGCAATCAGATTGATTGCAGATGTTCGTGCGAGAGTTTGATGTTTTATTTGAAAAGTAAGATTTTCCGTACAAAATTGAGCGAGTTTGTAAGTTTGAGTAAGCAATTTGAAACTCAATTTGCAAGAAATAGTAACATCAGTAAGAAAAATTGATCAATGTATTATAATTTCATAATTTAAAAATTAGATGGTTAATTGTGAAATATTGATAAAAAATATACTTCAATAATAATTTTAATCAATAATACTTAAGAGCAACAAAAAACTGACGAGTTTACTCCTTTTGAATATATTAAAAACTGCAGTCTAAAACACCAAAACGAGACATAATCGACGAAATAAAGCAACACATGCAAGCAGAAAATAACAATCATAAGCAACCGAGACATATTAACCGCATGATTTGTTAACACTCCAACAAAATCAAACAAAATAATATTATTGAAAAATAAGCTTAACAAAATCAATATAGCGAAACTTTCCAAAACGAGTTTCATCCGTTCCAGTGACTCACTTGTCGTACTGGTGTCTCTTTTCCATATAAACTGTATGAAAAGTGATATAATTGTTTCCAGGACTCCAAGTATGCTGCTAAGAGGGCATATATGTATCTAAAATTTGGAATATGTCTTTATAATAATTCAACTTCAACAAATATTTTCGAAGATATTTGTAGTTCACTGTTTTTTGCGATTAGTATTGATCTTTTGATTGGAAAAGTGTTCAATTGATTTCTTTTTTTTTTATTTACGAAATAGAAAACACACAATACACAATAAATTGCACATCATATATGAACTTATACGAAACTCTTTCATCTTACCGCAATTGCAGGGGTTACTATTACCTTCATTAACAAGTAGATCAAGAAATGTGCGCCAGAACCATTCTTCAATACATTCTTCAACCATTCCACACACTTTTGTATCACACAATTATATGACACTTTCCCTCCTGGCAATATTATTGTATTAAACGATTTATAGTAATGAAACTCTCATTTGCCGGAGCGATAATCATAAATTAAGAGATGCTCAACTAAGCGTGATCTTAATTTCACTACGGCATTTACCAGAAAAACAAATTATATTGTTCGTTATACGAGATTTTACTCGTGGAGAGAGGTTGAGCATTTGGATTTGCTCGTTATGCAAAAAACCCGTTTTAAGGGGTTCTTACCCACTTTACAAAGCAAAACAATCAAGTGTCTTTTTAATAAATAAAACATTAAAGTGAAATCCTTTATTATGAAATATTGAAAATAACAATAATGATTACAGTTCTCAGCCAATTTTACTAAGCATCTGCTTTTCGCATCTCCATTGCTAACCTTCTGTTCTCTCCTTGGGCCTCATTCCTTTTAGCATATTAATCACCATCACCTGCAGAAAGATGCTCACTTTTAATGAGGTCATATTTCTATCACCGCTTAATCCATCTTTCTCAAAGCTTATCATATGATGACTGGCGGCAAATCCGGCATGAAGTACCACACCCAAGCGCACGGTAAGTTAGGCAATGAGTAGGGATTATTAATATTGCTTGGTGGTTTTTTTTTCTTCTACCTTATAACATTCTCCAGCAGATCCTTTTTCCTACGATTAAGGTAGCGAAACTTTAGAACGCCAGTGAAAGATATCGGCGAACTCCTGCACAGTAGTACAGTCCGGTATTGAAATGTTCATTACCACGGTGCGAAAGTAGCAAAACTTGCCCGTCCAGAAAGGCTCATCATTTATTTCGCTAATTTATTTAATTTTCTATCAGAAAAATGTGTACCTCACGCCGACAAGTTTCGCTACCGGCCAAACCGTGCAATTGGGTGACGCGCGCTAGACCTACAAACAGCAAACGAATGAAGATTAATGCTGTGTACGCGGAAGGGAAAATTAGTGTTTCGTGCTTTTTTATTCCAAAGCAAGCGAGGAAAGGAAAGCGTGCCTAAGGAAGATGACGGAACGCTAATTTTCATCCAAAACGACAGCACACTGACTGGACTGTGTGCGTTCCTGCAGCAGAAGAAAATTCCGGAGACAGTCGGGAATGTTTCGGGTATTGCTGTTGTGGGTCGTGGGATCGCGAGGAACGAAACCTTCAAAAAGGGAAACAAAAATGCTAATTCATGAAAACGGTTTTGCGGTCGCTAGAAGGCTATCGTGCCCCTAAGGTGGACAGTGGTGGAATCTTCGCTGTGGCGGAAGCGAACGAAAAGCTCATCTCTTATCGCAATCGCACTTTATCGCATATCTTGTTTGCACGTAAAGCCGCACCCATTAAGTTTCCCGCATTCGAGCGCGAAAAGGAGAAGGAAGCATAAGCTGAGAAGGTTTCGCATTCGGGATAGGCCCGAATGACCCCACCGTCGTTTGGTGGAACGTCAAACTGACGTGGTGGTGGGCCAGTTTTTCGCAACCATTTGTGGCGGGATATTTCGCTATTTGGAAGTTAATTAAAATTAATTCGCTGAATTGAAAACTCCACCAGCGCGCAGTGGAATCGTAATTGCTATGCAGTGGAAAATTAAGTCGAGCGGTGGTGGAGTGGTGGTTGCGCAAACAAGAAGCCAATGGTGATGTGTTTCGTAGTTTGCTGAAAGAGAGATCTCAGCCCGCCGCACACAGAAAAGGGCTTGAACAAAAAGTGAAGAAAGCACTCCATTCTGTGCTATCTCTATATGACCGTAAACTTCGATGCGGTCGAAAGCTCATCTACCTACAGAATATATTCTTCAGAAAAGGTGCCCCAACTTATTCTCGCTTTCATATCTGCCCAACCAAACCGGGGGGAGGGGGCAAAAATCTCCATTTCTCATTGTGGAAAAAGCTGCACTGTTCGCGCTCATCATTATGCGATTTCACATGCCAAAAAGTTTTATATTCATACTAGCTGCAGGGAAGGCATGAGGATGTACAAAATTCAGAACAGAAAGTTCGCTAGCGCCACCGGCCACCGGGATAGGGTGGTATAAAAGCCCTCGAAAAACTCAACCAAACCTTCATTTCCCATTCGTATGCATTCGGGTTGCATACCTTCAGGGGGTTCCCAGACCGTGCAGAATGTCAATGGGTGAGAGAACGCGTGCACGTGTTGCCCTTTATTTTTTCCCCTTTGCTTGCATGGAATCTCGGAGAGCGAGAGAGGGTTAGAGGGACAGTGCATTTAGTGCAGCATTCATTCATGCATGCAATTATAAAAATGACTGCAGTGTATCTGTGTGTGTGTGTGTGTGTGTGTGTGTGCGTGCGTACGTTTGCATTCACTTCTGACTTCCGAAGGGAGAGATACTGTTGCACCTTCTTGTGCAGGTTGTACGCTGTGTTTGGCGTGTTTTTAACCGTCACGCATCATATGAGCGGAATCTACAGACACATCTTAGGACTTGAGGGGCTTCATAAAATCAGCCAAGAATCTTTCAGTGAGGGAAACCGAGCGCAGGTCAGTTGTAATGTATCATCTTCACGCTGATGAGCGTTTGCGCTCCGGGGTTGCATCAGAACCGGTTCATGGTTGTCTGGGTGACGTGTAAGGTGTGTCTGGGTGACCGGGATGGGGTGTCAAGTTTTTTTTTTTCCTTTCCATTCGCTATGTTTACTCTCCCCCTGGAAGACAAGTTTAATCCCTTTTCCGGAGGCAGGTCAAAACGGTAGCCACGCTTCTTAGATAACACGATCGCACAGACACACCCGGTAAACCTTGCCAGACATTGTCAAGATGCATCGGTCCACAAGACTGGAAGCTTTCACTGCATGGGAAGGGGTGGGTTTGTATTTGTTCATTTTATTTTTTTCATGTTCGTTGAAGTAGTCGCGTACTCCATGGTGATGTTTCTGTTACTTGTTTGTTTGTTTGCTTGTGTGTGCAGGTTTTTTTTTTGAATAGAGAACCTTCCACTTCGCTTTTGCGATGACTTCAACCGTTGAAAGAAGAGACAAACAGTGATAAGTATGCAGAATAAAAATCAAGAAATAAACAGCACATCGACATGGAAACAACAACCGCGAAACTTGAACTCGTGGGAGTTTTACGATGTGATGATTCATTCTCCAACACACACGATGCGTGTTGAGGCGAGAAGACTACCCTCTGGACGTTGACGTAAGCTGTCCTCTTCCTCTTTGGGGTGTCGTTTTGGTACAGTTGTGTCGCTTTCTGTTGGATCTTGCAGTGGCAATTATTGTTTCAACCCCCTCGAAAGAAGATGATTCTTGCTGCTATGACTACTTTCCGTATTCTGTTTAATTCAATTGTAACAGTGACCTCGAAGAGGCAAGTAAGCAGCGTTGCAAGAAAGATTGTATTATTATTGGCTGAAAGTAGCGGCTACACCACAATTTAACATGCTGTGGATTTTATTTACTCTGTGAAGGGATATCAAGCGGTATACTCAAACCAAAAGAAGGGGTGAAAAAAAGTCGGTTTAAAAAAAACGTGGGAAAAACTTCATGCTTTACAACAACACTTTTTGCTGCTTGTGGTACATATTTGACTTTAAAATATCTTTCATTGTTTTCAAGACTTTAACACCACTATGAATGGTACAATGGTTCAAAGCATTGGTTTTGAAAAATTACATGTTTTGCGTTCGAATGATTGCCTCTAGACAAGAATTTTCTTGTTTCTATATGATTGATATGTCTGACACAATTTGTTTAGGTTGAACCATTAATCGTAGAAGCAACACGTTACATTAATTAGATAATAAAACTTACTTAATGCAATTAAGTACGTACATTGTTAATGCATAATACATTTATTAAAATGAAGATTCTGGCTGAAATACACAAATATGTACAAGATTTTGCAAGTATCGTCACTAATATGAACAGATCAGTATTCTTTTGATAATCACCGCCCGTGAATGAACATATAGTCATCTTGTACCCTAAAATATAACACTTTCTATATCATATGGGGGCCGTAATGACCCCCTTCTTCGTGCAATTCGTCGATTTAACTGTGTATATTCTATGTTTGATTTCAACCTTCCCTTATCCTCTTTCCGATCCCGCATCAGAACCCTCCATAATCCCGTGCTGCCTTAATTTTTAATTTTTAATTTTTAAATTTTAGGTTCTAATTTTCTAAAAAAATTTTTTTTCTCAAATTTTTGATAATTCGTGTTAATTTTTGTTAGGTTAGGAACATAGGTAATAAGTATTATTTAACCATTTGTGTAACCAAAAGGTAGAAAAATAAATATGAATATGAATATGAATATGAATATGAATATTCATCTCCAATACTTGAACAACCTTTTTCAGTCGGGCAACGTTTAATTTTAGATAGTATGTCGTAGTTAAATAGTCAAATAGTTATATAGTGTAGATTGTCTTTGAGTTATTGTTCCTTGAAATAACGTTTAATTTTAGATAGTATGTCGTAGTTAAATAGACAAATAGTTAAATAGTGTAGATTGTCTTTGAGTTATTGTTCCTTGAAATAAAAAATATTCAGCAGGTGTTTGATTTTAACATATAACGTCTAAGTTAGGCTCGTCTTTGTGCTTCTCTATAATGATTCTGAGGCATTAGGTATGGAATAAAAGAAGTATAGTAGAATAAAAGTGGTAACGTTATACCTCCAAACAACTCACTCTTTATTGGTTTGAGTCCATAGTTAATCGAATCTGAACCGAGTCTCGAATGGCAATACTGTGACTGCGAGTCTCGAATGTGACAATGGCTGGCTGTTTCGAAGCTAACACTTCGGTGGTTGTTGAGCCAAATTAGAAAAAAATACGTGGAGGTTAGAAAAGAGACAAATCTCTACCAGTTGCTTGGTAGATCCAATAAATTTGCCTTTAGAAAGAAAATGTCTGATTTATGAAAAAATATACCTTCAAAGCTATATACAGTTTATTTTGCGTGTTTTAATGCTACCCTAGCAGAGGTTGTCACAAATACTTTCACGATCAATAAGTATCTGCACACTTGTTTCTGTGGATACGATATGTTGTCAGAATGACAGCGAAGAGACGGAGTTTGCAGTATTTCATATTTCCGTACATTTGTGTATTACTAAAACTTTTTTTTATGTCAAACTTCCTAAATCCAAATCTGTGTTTAACACTTTGTGGTTGTTTTTCTTGATATCCTTTCATCTTTTCCCTTCCCCGTGCTGTCCGTTTGATTAGTTCCACTTACCAGCAGATGGTAATGGCGATCGAGTACACAATGCTTTTCTAGCGTATATCAATCAGTTCTCCATTTATCAACACCACTGGCAGCGAATCGTGCCTTCCTCTTCCCGGCTGCCTATTGATCTATGATTGCGTTGGAAGACTCGTCCAAGTTTTCTCTATCTAACCACACCACAGAGAGCTGCAACAAATTTGCGTCCCTTGCCATTTCACAATCCGCAGGCACGACACAAAAGACAATGCAATTATGTGCCACACAGTTCGTCGTGGCGCGTTGCGTTTATTTCTCTCTTTTCCCTCTCTTTCACTTTTTCTCGCTCTCTTGCTCCATAGCAAATCCTTGCCAAGAGAAACCGCGCCATCCGATAATATCATTCGATTTGACGTGAGCAGAATTGATGAATCCGTTTTTAATTCAAACCATTCTTCACCGCTTCCCGCAAATGTTCGCGGCAGCCAACATTTCGACTCGAATCAGCGACTGTTGCATCCTGCACGTAGGGGAGGACGGGGAACATTTCCCTACCCATCGGGTATCGGAATCGGGTGGCAGGGTTTTTGAGGAGGGATCAGTCCGGTTCGATCAGCTCAGCCAAAAACAAGCGCAGCGAAGCTTTTCAATTTTAAATCGCAATCTATCACCGACTATTGGAGACTTTCTCTCTCTCTCTCTCCCTCTCTCTCAATGACTCTCCCTCTGTGTCTGCGTGGCTTAAGATCCTCGGCATGGCGGACGAGCTGATTGCGATATCTTTGGAATTGATTTTCCTTCTGGTCTGGCGGATGGCTGGCTGGCAGAAAACGGCACACGTCAACTGCAGCTCGCACCGAGCATCGATACAGAGCGTAGTTTATGTGGCGGAAATGTGACGGTATACTCGTCGTCGTCTGTCTAGGGCTCTGTCGAAAGCTATCAAATCGAGTGGACGAGTGGAGACGGAACGAGCTGGTGAAGGCGGCTTCCAATTGGAGTTTAATTGCTTTTCATGTCCGGGGCTGGTGAGGTGAGTCCTTGCGTGGGACACAGTTTTATTTTTTATCAACGAGCAACAGAGCGACAAAGCGTGAGGGAAGAAAACAAAAAGGGTAAATTCAAAAGGATCAAGCTTCCTCCCAAACCAAAAGAAGCCAGGGAGAGCTTTCGAAATGGCCAATGGTTTTCCAATCACCCGCCCTACCGGGAGGGATTGATTGTTTCCATCTCGAAAGAATCCTTTTCCCCAGTCCGTTTGTTTGTTCACGACTCGACGGGTACACGGACACGCAACCCAATGTCTCACAGTACTGTCACAAATCTCGCACATTCCGTGACAATGATGAAGTGCTAATTGATGGATTTTAGTTCACTGTTGTCTTTCTGCGCTTCGCGCAGAACATGTTCAATCAGCTGTCGCGTAATACTGCTCTGACTGTTTAGAATGACGGTGCAGGGAAGAGCTATGCTCACACGAAAATGAAAAGGATTTTAACTTTAATTAAACTTCATACAGCCTACCAGAACGTGATAAAATTTTGTTTACGACATTCCGGTTTAAATACGAGCACATGATTTCGGCCCATAATGATTAAATTCAATTTCCAACGAGGGACGGAATTTGCATAATTAATAAACACGCAGGCAGGCAGGCAAGCAGTACCGCCTAGAGGGTAGCGTCGGTCGGTTTTTATTTAGTCTGCATGCAATTCACTAATCCCGACCGGTTTGTTAGGATGGTGTTGGGAAATTTATTAAGCCTTTGTTAAGACTTTTTGTTTTGCTCTATTTCTTTGGCTTTGGAAGCAAATTGTTGGTCTTGAATGGAGTGAGTTTATTTCAACGCTAATCATACCTGTTGTTGTATTATTGTTGTAAGCTGATTTGTATCTGAAATAGTATTTTATGATGTTCTACTTCTTATAAGTAACCAAGTTACCAAATTAACCAAGTAACAAATGTAACTAACTATCCATGAAGTTGATTTTACATTGCTACATTTCATTGTGATTGACATTTTGCCTAGCTTATGTACTGTTTAATGGATGTAAAGTTACACCCTTACAGTTTTCAGTGTTTAAGACAGAAAATGAAAACTTTTATCTACGATTCATATTCAAAAATATTAAAATATAACTAAAATACATAAAAAACCTTGTATACATTTAAAGAGCACTTTGTCCAGAATTTCCAGAAATATTTTTGTAATTTTTAAATGTTTATTCCGAGATGCAACATGTATTTCTTTTATTCATTTTTCATGTAGCTTAGTAATCGTAAAATGAAAATCTCAGTTTATTTAATCATGCAACTGATTTTTTTCAGTTTATTTTAATTTTTATTCTTAGAGAAAGGTCCAAATAGATCTTGTTACCTTTTTTGCAAATTTCTTAATACCGTAAAAAACATTCAATCAAACTATAAACTTTATGTTTTAGTCGCTAAACTGCTTTATATATTAAGTCATATTTTTTATCAACTTCTTCTCGTATACTTTTCCCACCTAGATTCTATATTTTTCACTAACAATCAATTTAATTTTCATTTTGTCATTTTCTACTCTACCGCTGAAGGTTTATATCTCTCACATCACACAATGTTTTTTATCCTTCTTCTCACCGATCGCTTCATCCTAGCAGCTTTCAACTCTCGACTGGAGTAGCACTATTTTCTCCCCACAGGATTCATGCGTCGAAATGCTCAAAACAGAAAAAAAAACCATCAACAGTTAGCAAGCCATGAAAACGTAAACTACCCCTCGGGTGACTGGACCGGCCACTACGCTTCGAAAGCAATTAATTTTGACCGTTCGCACCGGCCGGCAGGACACTTTTTTCCCTCCCCAAGGCAGACCAGTGCCAGTGAAACCTATTATCTTAAAAGCTTCACCACGGACATCATCCGTCAGGAATGTTTTGGTTTTAGTGGGCAGTTTTAGTGGACGCATGCGAAAGTGGAGCTAGGTGGGGGAATCGGAACTCAATCATCGATAAATTCCGCTAAAAATCTCTTTGTGCACGCACGTGGGGAAAGGCATTTTTTGATTACGTTAATGGGTGTCAACGTGTTCCGGGTGGTTTCATACATTGGAAAAAGCGCGTCACCGTTGATTGAGCTTTAGAAGATATTGCGGTTTTTTAAGTAATTCCTAACAGTTTGAATAATGTGCTTTATTTGTAGCAATATCCAAGTCCACATCGAAATCTTAGGTATTTTTAACAGCACGAAAGGCTACATTTGTAACTACAATTGTATCGTTTATCGTACAGCACTTAATAGAGCATATGGTTGTTGGCAAATGAACGATAGCAACTCACCATCTGCAAATGCTAAACGTTCGATAAAGTCAACAGGCATGGTGCACGCTCTCTGCCCTGTGGCAACAGTATGGAGGAGTGTTCAATTCACTAATAACCATTGTGTGTTGAAACACCCGCAGCCTCGAATGGGGCAAACTGTTCGCAGTGCCCCAGATGCATTTAATCCCTTTTGATTTTCATAAGCAACCGATCATAACTCATTCGATTCTCCTGTGTACAAAGCGATGATGGTTCGGTGGAAACAAGCAGCAAAGAACTCGGTTTGTACGCTGAAATATTTAGTTTTAGTTTGCTAAAGATTGTGTTCATGCACTGTATAAGTATTTCTGTTTATGTCTTCGTTGAAGCATATGTAAACTTATATGAAACTGTCTTCAAGTCAATGAAAAAACTTTCAAATAATGAGGAGTGAAGCGCTGGATCTACGATAACATAATTTTAATTATCAGAAATTGTGATTTAAATAAGCAACTTTTAATGAACAACGTTCACAATTTATTTAAAAATGTTTTCTACGTTTTTTTCCTTGCCATACTTTTAATAATGGTTGCTTTGAAATCATGTTTCGATGAAGTTGATGAGAGCATTAAAACATTAAATAGCATTCCGTGCAACGTTCAATTTGAAGAGTGGTTCAAATAAGAATCCATAAATAAGTAGAATTTGTAAATTTGCGGAAATCTGCACGTTTATCAGAAGACATTCTCTGTTAGGATTGGCATGGAAGTATAGTGGACGTGAATATTATACCGTTCGTGTGCCAGTGAAGACGAAGCGAAGAAACAGTCCAATAATAATAAGTTTTAAGAATATAATATAATAACTATACAATAATAAATAGTTTTAATAAGACTAGAAAATAATAAAGACGTTTGGATAATTTCTATAAAACTGTTTGTGTAGATTACTCATATACTTTAATCTTACATGAGAATGAATTTAAATAAACTTGAATTACTTAAAATGCTATTTCATTTTTTCAAAGGCATTTTAATTTTAATTAACACGTAACACATACAAACATTTATAACAGATCGGTCGTGCCCTTGATAAAGCTTTAAACAACTTATTTCACACAGAAACTCCAACAAATTGTTGCCAACGTTTTTTTTTACAAAATTGACCTCGTAATGTAAAACAAAATTGTTGAAATTTACATTAAAATGAAGTAATCTTCCAAAATGCGGCAAAATCGAGTTATTTTACCAAATTATTGTTCATTTCCCTTTCCCTGCGTTGACGGGTTTGCGTGACATCAAAACACAACCACCTTTCCACGTCATGCACAGGAAAATATTCTGTAGCACACGCTTGAGGAACAACACACCAATAATTCTGTAATGCTTGCGTACCCACTAACGCATGCACACACGCTCCACAATCCATGTCGCTGTCAAAGTGGTCGAGTGATTTATACCTCTGATAAGAGAAAATTCTGTGACTAATTGCAATGGCCGCACCATTTGCGAATCATGCACGTCTGGGTTTGCTGGTCAGTAACACGATAGTTTTTTACTTTCTTCCAGCACCCATGTAGGGCAGCAGCCATGTTCTTAGCCATCTTTAAGATGTGGGCTCGTGTGTGCAAATTACGCTGTCTTTGTTAGTTTCACCATATCCAGCAAGCAACGGAGAGGGATGTACAAAATCAATTACTATCGGTGTAAAAAGCAAGCAACGTCGTTTTCCTAATCCCTTTTCGTTTTTAATACAAAAGAGCTTAAATCTATGCTCAACATAACCTTTTACCTGTGGCGGCAAGTTTATCGAAGCATACGGTGGCAGTGATTTTGTTTAGCTTTCGTGCTACGAGAAATCACCACCCCATGACAGAGGATTAAAAACACCCTTGCAAGCATTATACGACTTCATCATAACCATTGGCTCATTAAAACCCCTCTCGAGATGGTGCTTTTCTTGGGTACTTTGAAACAATTCTAACACCAAAGTGTGTGTCTGTGTGATCCCGCTCTAAGGTGTACAACCTGTCGATGGTAAACGTAACACTCGCTTTCGCATACATACACTATAACAATCCCCCACCCAGCTTCATACCCCTGCAGTGACTCATATCAAGTGGTCTTAGCAGAAAAGGTTACATGCTTACCTTTCGTTAAACGATAGTAGCGAGAGGTATTCTACCAGCCGGCCCAAACGCAATGACACAGCCCTGGGAAATTGGATCCATTGTTCTTGGTCAACACAACTTCCGGCAGAAGCTTGAGGCTGCTTGGAAGGCTCTTAAAATGGTAAACCTTTTTGTGTGCGTCCAAGCATGAAGAGCTTAGTGCGTAAAGCAGATGGAAGCAATAGGTTTTCAGTGTTCTAAACCTTTAGGTGAAGAGTAAAAACTGTTCTGATTAATTCTTTATCTGTTGCTATACATTGCAATATCTCATGCTATATGAACGAGACAACCATACACACTTTTGAATGCCCTCCAGATGTTAACTGATGCAACTTTGAAAGCCATTAAAAACATTCATTAATGAGACAAAAGCGCACCTTTATTTGCTTAGCAATCTTCCACTGTCAACCGAGCGAAAGACCGCAAATTTGGTCGTCATCCACTAAAACTAACAGCTACTAGTCACCATAACCCGAAGCACCACAACAGCCCGGTGGTCAAAAGGGGAGGGAAATAACAATTGTTGAACCCTTTAGCTATCACCAAAACCCCTCAAAAGCGCTACTCCATCCTACTGGGTCGCGTCTGGTGGTTTGGGCTTCTCTGGACAAGAAAAAGGTGTTACCCAACCGATTGTACAGGTCATGACCATCTCACGAGCGAACCCTAATGCTGAAGTCAACGCTTTCCTCGTACACCGGACTCTCGGACATTAAACCTGGAGTCCGAAAAACGAACTAACGGTATGAGGATGGTAAGGTAGACGAAAGAAGAAAGAAAAAAAACGCAACATAAACGTTGACATCCGGCTTCCAGTCACTTGCAGTCACCGGTCACTAACGACTGCCGCCTAGCTCTCGGGACACGGTGCCAGTCCCGGTCCAGTCAGTCTCTGTCGTTTGTTTGCCGGGGTAAATACAGAAGAATAAATAGATGAAAAGTTTCGGAAATGAGCTAATCCTTTTTCGACATTGTTGCGCTCGTTTGCCCTCGAAGGCCCCGTTTGGCTCCGTGTTGGTTTTATGTTTGATCGCAGTGTGTGGTGGAAGTAGTAGTAGTAGTCGTCGTAGTAGTACGGCGACCGGCTAGACCGGTACGATAAACGAGAATGAGTGTCAGCATCCCGGACCGTGGGCTAGGAACAGGATACTTAAGCGTCGAATATTATGACTGTCGGACGGCTTTACCTTGAGTCCGGGACAGCGTAAGTGCACTGCTACGGCACTGCATTGCGCTGCATCCGGGTGTGGTCGATCAAACATGAATGAAAATATTCATTTTGCTAGGCAATTGCGCGAAACAAGAAGCTTATCGACGGCCGCACGACTACGTTGAACGATGTACTGGAATGGTTCGAGGGTTTAGTTGCACATAAAAAATCTGAGCATAACGTGCATGCACTCGATGCAATTAGCTTCCGAGAGGAGTTTTATCGAGGGAAAATAGGACATTCGTTAGGGTCAATTTGTAGTGGGTTTATGTCGATGGGGCGAAAATTAGGGCCTACAGGTACGTTTTGCCATTTGGTTGCAAGTGAATAAGGATAATATAAAGAAGTGTTTTTGAAGTATTTTCCTCACTTAGATTTTAATAAGTCTCTTTCATCATTTCGTACTCGTCTTGCTAAGTTGGTTGCCTCGCATCCATCTTTATTATAAAAGTTTTACTTTCTTTTCTCTCTCAGGCTGTGATTCTGATCTGTTGCGTTAGTTTTTTTTAGCTTATATATACAATTAGTGTTAGCTTAGGAATGTTAAAGCAAAAGGCAGACACTTATACTTAAATAAAGAAATAAAGTACACATTGGTACTGCAACGGAAACTATAGGAATATTTGTATCATAATTCAATAAATTTTATATTCTTTAACTTGTTTCAGGTTTGTCGAGTTTATTTTATTTCTCATTCGGTGTCGTTTCCATTAACAACTAAAAAAATGTTGATGATTAAATAAATGTTTGAATAGTTCAATTATAATATTAGTTATTAATGCCATACCGTACCGTTCCTATTTGTATGAAAAGTGTGACGGTTTTGTCGAAGCGCTTACGTGTGCGTGTAGAGAGCATTTATTACATGTCAATAAATATTTTCTTTACAAGTTGACAACAATAATTTAATTTGTATTAAAAAATTGATTATTGAGACATTACAAGAATGTTAAATGTTTGTTTACACAAAGCACATCCAACAGAAAAAAAAAATGTTACATTACGGTATACGAGGATGCTAAGATCACCCAGTCCGATGGAAAGCCAAAATTCACTCATTTCAAAAAAGGCTATAGCGAGCTTAAAATCTCGTGGTTATAGTACGTGAACATAAGTTTTGTATTAGACACTTGAACAAAGATTTTTACAAACACTAAAGATTAAAACACAAAGATTACACGCTAAGCGATCTGTCTGAGACATTACATCAATTTACAGCAATTAACGCTATGGAAAATCTATGAAATAACGAATGTCGAAATACACAAATCTACTTGAATGAAACCTAATAAAAGGTTCTAGAATTTTCATTCCCATTTGAATAACCTCCACAGACATCTGTTGTTAGGCGTAACAACCTTGGCTGTACCACGTAGCCGAAACGTCAGTCTTTCCTTTCTGTTAACACAAAGACCTGATCACCTGTTAATAATTAAATTATTCCACCAAAGGCTACATATTCATCTTATTTTATAATTATTGTTATTTAATTCATTCAACGGGCACAGTGACCTTATCGAGTATTTGCAAATTATATTAGTAATATTACAATATTCGTACAGCACCATTGCATTAGCAATGGCAGGAGCATATCTATCGTTGAACCGCTTTGAAGATATCTCAAAGTTGAAAGCATCGGAGCTAGCATTGAACTCCGCAGACATATGAATCATGGGGTCTGAGCGACCAGCGCTGGATCGACCAGCTGAGGTATTCGCAGAATATTCCTAGTTTGGGACAAGTTATCTTCAGCTGGGTTAAATTATAACTCTTAATTTTGTAAGAACCTTTTTTTATAATGCAAGTATTCAAATAAACAAAACTAACAACCTAATCTCAACGCCAACACTCGTTTGCATCTGCTATTCGTTTTATATTGAAGCACTGCATTATGCTTTCATAATCAAACTGATATTCTCACTCTCATTTGAATGTTATCTTAGCGTCGGCTCTTGACTGCTCAAAACGTCCCAGAACAGAAGCGCAAATATTCCCACCAATTGCAATAAGCAAACGAATTATGGATCATGGATAATAAAGATCATATCGTCAAGCACCAAGCAGAGGCTGCTGCTGCTGTTGCTTCTGCTACTGGCCTTATCTGCTGCGGACTGCTTCCAATTAGCGAGTTTATTAGCGTGTGGTGCGTTCTCAAATTTCCATTACCGTTCAACAATCTCGAGTTGTTACTTTCAAGTGACAGAACGGGCACGGTACCGAGCAACCGGGCTGGTAGCGGCTCATCATTAGCGACTTACAGACACGATCGCTGCTCGGTGGTTCTGGTGGTTCGCTAGCGCCCCCTCCAAACCCGTGAGAAAGTGGCAGGTTTCGATGCAAAACCCTACCAAAAACCAAATCAGCCATTTGATGGTTGGAATAAACATTACAACCATCACCAGAGACAAGGCAAGGAAAGGGGCTGAGGAACGACGAAACAAAAAACAAACCCATCCCGAAAAACATAAAGATGTAATCCATCGTGCCGGGTGTGCCGGGATGCGGTCTCATCATCAAAAAATCTCACACAAAAACAAAAAAGAACCTCCCTCCCCGGTGAACTCTTCACAGCCACTTGAGACGCCTGCCGACGCCAAGTGTTTTTGGGTCTGGTTTTTCGGTTTCGAAGCGTTCGCAGCCCACAGGGCTCGGTGTCTTAGCGGAGGCCTCTAGAGAAGGATGGTAAAATATTCATGCTTTCTCACAATAATAATTGGTCACACTTGAGGGCGTACGAAATGGGTTTGGTTGCGAAGCGCAGAACTCAACTGCTGCGTTCGTTGCAGCTCGACAGCTACAGTGTGAGTGTGTGTGCTTTTTTTTTGTTTGTTGCTGCATAGCTTCACGCTGCAAAGTCTCATCCAACAACTGGCCTGAAGGACTGCTAGACTGATTCGTCTGGTAGAATGACTACTTCCTCGCCTGTTTTGTGGAAGCATCAAGTAAAGTTTCACTCTCGAGCAATTGCTGCGCGCTGCCTTCGCACGTTCTGGCCAAGGGTTATGTTGTGCTTCCCGTTTTGTGCAACCTGTTCCACTTGGAAGGCTTCACTTTCATGGGACTGCGAAAATCGCACCAGAACATCACATCACCTCGCTGGTAACCGTGGCTTCCTGTGTTTGCCCGTGTTTTGCGATCAGTGATGGCCATGTGGGCGCTTTGCTGAAGGGATTAGCTGCAACCGGGGTGGTTGCTGGTGCTGCTTGGATTAGATGAATTTTACTACGATGATGCAATTTGTACCGAAGGGAGTACCGCTTCACCATCGCTGCTTCATACCGGTTTATGTTTTGCATTTTAATCGGAGAAACATAAAACGGAAGCCAAAATCCGATTTCTTCAAGTGGATTACACGTAAACTTTCTTATTATTAAAAAATTGCTTGATAGTATGAGAAAAATAAGTCACTTAAACTGCAGAATGAAAATTTGATACTGCACTGGAATAATAAGTGATGCCATTTATTTTGCTTAAAAATAACTTTTTGTAATCGAGTAATAATATAATACTAATAACACAATAAATAAAAAGTATTTGTTGGCTTTGCAAGCTATGTCAGTCTAGTACTACCTCATCAAATAATGGGTGTTTGATATCTGTGATAGAAATACTTCAGGACAGTACAGCCTTTCGAAATACAAATACAATTAGTTGATAGTTTTGGATGGAAGTGTTATAAGTAGAATGAAACGAATGAAACACATAAGAAACATTGACAAGGTTGTTTAAATCATTTTGCTTATTCGTTAGTTTTTGCAAGCTCCATACAGTAGTTGCCCATTATCACACTATCTTTGATTCTCAACCTTGAAGAATTTAGTCTTCTTAATCAATAAACAACTTCTTTTTCTTTGGCACAACAATCACTGTCGGTCAAGGCCTGTCTGTACCACTGGTAGTCTTGGCTTTCAGTAACTTATTGAATACCCATAGCATGATAGTACATCATATAGGACGCCATGGTCCATTCGGAGATTGAACCCAGGACGGGCATGTTGTTAAGTCGTACATGTTGATGACTGCACCACGAGACCGGCCCAATAAACAACTCGCTTCATCAAATTAAACAATTCTCGATGCCTGTTCTAGGTCAGAGACTGTTCCAATTGCAGACTGTACCTGTAGTCGTTTTACTCGTCTCTCCCTTCAAACATACCCCCGCATCATTAACTCTGTCTAACATTCATCCCACTTCATATAGCGTCTTGCATCAGAACTTTATGCACATTGTCAAAATTGAGACTATTCGAAGACAAGACACTTCGGTCCGGTAGCAAGGTTGCAGGCAGCTCCTACAGCAGCTCAACTTTAACAAAGCATGCACGTTGGAAAAAGGGTCAGCAAGACCTGAACTAACGATGGCTGAAAGTTCCCACGATTTTGTGCGATGAATAAATTTAAATAAAAATTGATATATTAAGACGCAGACGGAGGCTAAGGTGCATCCGTTTCGTTTTGTGGGGGTAAGGTAAATTCTGACACTAGAGCAAATTGAAACCCAGCCCGGTGACCTGCAAGCTGCTTGCTCGTGTGTTCGTTGTGTTTCGTTTTGAAATGGCGTGTAAAGGACGAAATTTATTTTAAAGACTGTTGGCAATATTTTTGTTTCTTTCTGGAGCAAAGATTTGGGTATGAATTTGAAAGGGAATTGGAACTGCGCTAAACGATGGAGTGCAGAACCACAAGAGGTTAGGTTAGCATGCCATTTTCATAAAAGAGGGAGAAAGAATTTAAGAGCGATGTCGAAGGTAGTGTTCATCTTTGTGTAAACTAATAGATGTGCTGCTAAAAGGTATGATGATGATGGTTTGTGATTTTGAAACGCTAGAATTGTTTGGATGTTCGTCGGTTCCGTTTGAAAAATGTAAACAATGCTATGGGAAATGGACGAAAAAAGTAACCTCAACGAATATTGTAATTCAGAGGTAATCTTATTTAGATTTTATTGATAGAGTTTTTGAGTAACATATCTCGATTATCTTCATCAAAATTTATATAAATTATTTTTTGAGCATAAATATTCTTTCTGATATAAATCAGCTTACAATGTTTACACAATAAAACCGCATAAATCGCATTGTAACCTTCCCAGCATCATCCTATACAGCTCTCCGTACCATGAGCTGGTACTCTCCAGAGGTTTGTCACGCCTATACGTTAATCATTACATCACATGTTAGATAACGTTAATCATTATTGATCAGCTTTTAATGAATTGCATCGTTAAAAGTCACGTTGGCATCTCGCGCTGCGCGCACACAAATCCAACTCGTATGTAATAAATTAACTCGTCCTGTTGTAATGCCACAACGTTGCAATTTTGAAATATATTTCTATCGCCCATAATCCGACCCCGGCAAGGGGGCTGCGATAATTCGAGCACTGACGCCAATAAAAGCCCACTATTGCTTCCTGTGCCGCACAACGCGGGCCGTACAACACGTCCCATCAACATCCGGACCAGCGAGCCCGGATGCATCGACCAGCTTGATTGGTGCTTCCCGTCCCCTATTTCAACTCATCGTCCGTTCCTGTTCCACACTTGAGTAGTTGAGCGATAAATTAGTATTACAAGCTTCTTCCACCAGCTCCACCGTACCAGCGTATACGTAGCGGTGGCACTTGCATTTATTGAGCTTTAAGTGGAGGTGAGAAAAAGTGGTCCCATTTGTCAGTCAGAGCGGGAGCCGGCAGGAAGCGAAAAACGAATGCTGCGTACAAATGTTATTCATTGCCACAAGCATAAATAGTGCTGCAGAGGGGCACATGATAGGTGTTGCAATATGAGACGACCCAACTGGGGTAGATGATCATTATTATTATAAAACACAACGAAACACAAGTCCTGCGACTGGTACAAAGTCAAGGACTGCGAGTCATTCGAAAAGCATGAATGGGAAGAACCGACAATACTAGAAAGGCTAGGAGTTGTACATCCGGTTCTGGTGCTTGAGATATGTAAAGGGTGTGTAGAATGGTGGTATCCAACAAGGCCAGGATAGTGTTTCATTCAATAGTTGTAAAGAGGAAAAAGAGATTGCAGAGGTAAATGTGGAAGGTGTCTGTAAGTATTCCGCTCATGAATCGCTTGTAAAACTGCCAATTAAAAAGATGTCGCCTTTAATTAAATGTTCGATCGCTTTTGAATCACGTCGATATTTATTAATCCTGTTGATATTCTTGTGGCTGTCTGGTATCTAGTAGTTACTTTTGCACATGGAGTTCTCTGTATATTCTTTTGAAAAGATACAACAATTCTTCAATACTCTTCCAGCGACCAGCGATTGTGTCTTAATCGCCACAACACCTAAAAAATGCTCCAAGCAACAAAATTTACCAACAGAATGTGCCCTTAACATCACATTCCACGTTTAACCTGTTCGGCCTGTCTGCCAAAAAACCGAACAGATGCAATCGTAATATTGTGTCTAACGTGTATCCACCGCACGGGCAACACAATTTCGTGCGCAATCCACCTGAACGGAATTCCCACGCTAAGTCAAAAAAAAAAAAACACACACACACACACACACCCCAAGTACAATGGTCATCCATTCGAGCTGAGTCTCCATCGCGCTCTATCTCGAAACAAACCTCGCGCGGACCCCGTCGAGAAGATGTCTAAGCTAAAGGTGGGAGGAAATTTTCTCCCCGGTTAAGCCTGCAACGAATGCAACGAACCGTGACCGCATAGCGCATTAGTGATTCTGGTTTTGCTGTACATCCATCCGGCGAGGGAGAATGTCTTCCGACGGTAAAGGCTTTTCAATGCTAGGTGGAAACAAGAATTTAAAGCTGTCGATGGGTGTTCTGCGAAGGGTGCGATAGTTTAAGTCTTTGAAGAGTCTTTGTTAGCTTTATTTCGCGACAATCGCTAGCCCAGCAGGCAGCAAATTAATCGGAAACTCACAAAACATACAGCAACATGATTCTTGGCTTCGCTTTAATCTTACAAGTATTGAGGGCAAACTTCAAAAATGAAAGAAAAACTCCACCAAACAACCAATGGTCATCCGATTGTTCTGGGGCACTCAATAAATCAAGCCCGAAACGATACTAAATCATAAATGGTAGTAATTTACCGGTGTTTATGGTACGGGTAGGATAGTTATTAGGGCAGGAGGCAGGCTAAAACGGTTGACTTTTACGAGGTATTTATGGGTGTAAAATGTTCACTGGGTGTGGGGGTTGAAGGAGATAGATTTTACGATTACACCCGACCGCTGCTTGATATAGAGTGGGTTTGCGGATAGGTGCCGCCACTGAAACTGGAGCGCATCGATGCGTGAGTAGTTTGGTGCGTGTGTGCTGAGCAGTGGTTAAGCTTCGACTGAGCACCTACCAGATGTAAGGTTGAGGCGTTGACGGTTGAGTTTGTTTATTTACCTAGCTAATATACGGATATCTTCTTGAATCTTGATTGTGTAGCCCGTGAAAACATAAACTACCGAGCGGTGCGTTTCTACAGCTCTGGACTCAAGGTATTAAATGTATCTTTTATATCACTATTTTAAGCTGATGAGCTTTAATTAGTTGACCAATGCATTTTTGACCTTTTTTACTGTGTGGTTTTTATCATTATTGCGAGAAAACCCAACAAAATTATGTGAACGTGTGTTATTATGATTATGGTATTTGGTAATGATTTGAATAGTGTTGTACCCTTATGTCTTGGAGGCTTGTTGGCTTGAGTGTTGACTGTGTAGTCTGGTTTTACTTTGTACACATGATCACATGGTATGCCCAGCTAACTTCACTGACCAACTCAAAGACACTAAGGCAACAATTCAAAACATCAACAGCAACTCCATTATCCAATCAATGTTCTATCAATATATTCATCATAAATAATAATTATATATAATCAATTGTTTTGGTTATGCTGTCGGATTTGGTTTTGCTGTAAGGCATGATTCTATAAAGTATTGTGAAATGTTTGTAGTCATCACATCAAGCGCAAATATTACGGTTAATTAATATTAATATTAAACAAAGACAATTTTAACGTTAAGATAGAATATAGTAAGTAGTAAGATAGAAATTGAAGGGCTAAGAACTACACCGGGCATAGTTTTTCACAGTTACCTAGACTTGCAGCACATAAAGCTGCAAGGCTTCTATTGACGCCGTCGCTGCTGATGTTTATCATTTCAAGTTGAGCTAAATTATCTCTATGGAATAGACATCAATGTAGATGTGACTAGCTGCAGATGTGAAAACCTCATGTTGAGACGATACTTTTTTTGTTCAATTTTTACTAACCTAGAAAGAAAGAAAAAAAAAAGATTATGTTTAATCACTACTGAATTACAATATTTATTTTATTAGTTGTATCTTTTTATGATTCATTTGTTTAGTGTCTTTGAGAGGCTTTCCTAGCAAGAACACTTTACTTTTTGTTGATTTTTTTAAGTATTAGTTTAACAGATTTGCAGAATGTGCTGATCTCGACAAGACAGGTATCAGGTCTGTTAGTGACCCTTTATTGAAATTGTCCGAGATTATAAACAATCATTTATTCTATATGGTAGGGTATTTGTCATCCCAAATCAACTTCCCCAAAAAATACCTGGAAAGCTTATACTTTATGATAACGTAGCTTACGCCATGATGCAATAGTGATATGCTATCTACCCTTGCCGCCCTTACCACGAGAGATAAGATCCTCATTGATTGTTTAATATTTAAAATTACAACAACATACAAAACGCTACCCAGAATATAATACTGCAATAAACAACGCTTTCGATTAAATTCATACATTCCGATACGTGTATAAAACTCCTCTTAAATTATGTATTGCCTTAAAACCTCTTAATAAACTTGTCTTAATCTTAAAGACAATACGTCTTTTTGCTCTTTGTTCCATCTTTTAAATATTCATAAGCAAACTGACCCTACAAACGCTACACACGGTCACGGCCGGGAATGAGACTCAATTGGCCATCCAAGCGTTGTTCGAATTTGATTGATTGAATATTTGCCACCGGCGCGGGTTCCGAAAACTCGATCACACCCAGCATTCCGATCGACAGCACCGAACCTGGCTAAATTACCTCAGCATTCGGCGACCTATCATCGGCATCACACGAAACCTGTTCCAGCGGCAAGCGGCTACCTGGCATCGCGCTCTCGGAAGATGCGTCCCCGAGATTCTTGCGTGTGTACGGCTCGAAGTAAAGCCGTCTTCCCATTCCTTTCTACCGGGCGGCAGCTTCTACCATTTGGCCTAATAATCAATCAATGTTGAATTCGTCATCCTCCTTTCGCACGCAACCGGAGGCATCCTGGTCGAAAACGGGCCGTATCGACAGTGCGTCTTGTCAATTGCCATGTGAGTGTGTATGTCTGTTCGAGGCTGTCGTTCTCGAGGCGTGTGCCTACCCGAGGCAATCGGGTTGTATCGACACAATATTTTCTCCACCCTTTGCGGAGTGAGTTCGAAAGCTGGGTAGGGAAGGAAGCAGCATGCGGCGGCACGGAAAGCCATTAGCGGCGGGTCGGGTCGGGAGTACAAGATAGAACACAATTAGGTGACCGCACCGCGAGCCTCGTTTGGAGCCACCCCTCAAGCCCTGGAGACGTGGGGTGGTGTAATTCGTTCGTTAGTGGGTAGTGGTCGCGTGATCCACAGCGAAAGCCACACGCGGGCGCTGGGGGATAAGACGCGTGAAGGAAGCGTAGAAGCTGGACGTCTTCTTTATCTTTCGCAAGTCGCTCGCTTTACAAGTGGAGCTTCCCATGGGCACAGAAGTTCAACACGACCGCTGGCGCGGGAGAGAGGTGATGCCCACCGAGAAGCCGATGGAAAGGCAGAATAAAAAGATAAAACTTATGTTTTCCAACCGAAGCACACAGTTGGAGCTGGTTGGCTTTGCGGGCCTGACTGTGGCTTCTACCATCCCGTTTGGAACACGGTGGATTGGTGGTTGTGGTGGTGGTAGTAGTGGTGCAGCATAATAATTTACTTTTCAATGGGTTGGCCTTTTCCGCATCAGGTTGCTGCTGGATTCGTTTATTTCTCGCTCGCGCGTCTCCCGTTTTGCTCTCCAACATTCTCCACCTGACCCAACACTCTAGACTTGGTCTCAACCGAACGGTTTGCTGAGATTGAGTCCCGCAGCACAAACGAAACCGGAGCAAAACGAGAGCGAGAACGAGTTTGGACTGCTGGACTGGCTGTGGTCGTGATTGCGTCCCGGCGTAGACTAAATTCGTATGTAGCGTTCCTTGGTAAATTACAGCCATTACGCCACACTGCAGGGCGCAGGTTGCTCTGCTGCTTGCTACCCCTACCCCATCACTAGGGAACGAGTTCATGAATCGCACGAGAAAAGCTTCTCGAAGAAATTGTATTAAAGATTACAGTTTCTGTCACAAGTCACCATCTGAAGACTGGAAATTAATTTTCCCAACTGCACGCCCCTCCACGCTGCTAGTTAAGATTGTTCGAAGGTAAGGAAAAAAACGCTCACCAAGCAAATCCAAAAAAGGAATCAGTGCGCACTACTGTCACAATTAACAGCATTTAGCTGTTGCTGACATTTGCTTATCGAAAAACGTTCGACTGGTTGACGGTGCAGGTGGCAACGGCTTACAGTGGAGGTATTGTTTTACTGGTCACAAATTAGCTTGTTCAATCACGGAAGCTACTTTCAAACCACAAACAGGTCCATGGTGGTTTCAAGGCTCATGGCATTCGCCAAAATGCCACCAAAATTGAGATTTTTTTCGGGAGGCGAAGATATATGCAAATTATCTCTCCCAGTAGCTGACCAGTAGCTTGTCGCATAGAATGGAGCATGTTTGTTACCCGTTTTGCGACAGGTTTTGTTTTTTTTTCTTCTGATACTCCGTGTAACAGTTTACTAATTGTGGTCAATTTGCTTAATTATCATAGTAAGGTATCAATTTGATTTTCATGCAAAATAATATTTTTTAACTGATAACATTTCCTACAAACAAAAACTTATTGTCTATGAAAGAGAGGAGATTTTGAAAATGGAAATTTCGAAAAGATGCATTTAAAACATAAAGTGAAATAAAGAAAGAAATTATTATCACTTACTAACATGGATCTCTTTACGAATGATTATTCTAAGCTTAATGAGCAAAAAAAATTCAACTTAAAATGAAATAAGTAAAATGTAATGTAAATGTAAATGTAATTAGTAAATGAAATCAGTTACTAGACATTTATTTGTTGCTCATTTTATATACTTATACAGTCGTGGCCGTTAATTGTTGACTCTATAATCCCTCTTTTTTGTCTCTAAGGCACTACTTTTTTACAGTTTGTCACAATTTTTACGTCTACAACATCAGATTATGACAGTGCGTATTTATTTTTGGCTTTAATCCATCAATTTTTGACTGTTAAGTCATTGTTAAGAAGTACAATTGTTATGCCAAATTTGAAAGTTTTTATTGAATGATAAAAGTCGGAATGTATTTTCACATATAAAAAATGTCTTGACTATTTATTAAATTTCATTAATTTTTTAACAAAAATAAACAGTCATATTGCTCGGCTATTAAGTGTTTTTGTGATGCAAAATTAAACTTGTTTTATAAATGTCTTATAAATTGTTCATAGCTTCTTAAAGATTCCAAAATTATTGACTTACTGACAAACGTAGTAGATATAGGTTCGAAAATTAATACGCACCGTTGAAAATTAAATTCTGAGAGACATTAAAGTTTTTATTTAAAATTCCGTACTCTTCTCGAATTATTTTTTTCTCATCTAACTAAGAAAATAACTAATCGTAACGTGTAGAATATCTATCATAAACGTCATTTGTTTCGTTAAGTTTTTAATTTTGTGAATAATTGTGAGTTTCACTTCTATAATGTAACGATCACCAAAATAATCATGAGTTTTTTTACAAATGTGTAAAGCTTTTGCAAATCACGTTACCGTCGTCGAACCCGCCGTAATTAACAACTTTATTTTGTTCTATGCACCAATCTTAAACCGCCCCACACAATAATCTGAGTTCATTTCCGAGTTTGAAGTTTAATTTGTCCAACACACAATATACGTGTGAGTCATTGACATCCTGCGGCACCGAATGACTCACAAAGAAACCGTCCAGCTTAGAGCTCTCTTCCTGCTGTCACAAATTCCGATCAGCGTTAGATGTAAGAGCGATCAGGATCCCTCAAATCATACGGCACTTACTGTTTGTGGTACAAAACTTCTCCAGTATCTGGGTGGCGCAGAGTCAATCCTCACCCAAAATTGGTAATCTGCTCTTTTTTTCTTTTTGTAATTTAAACACATGCGTCCACCGAAACATCTTCTGAAAACACCCGGATTACGGTTCGGACAGTCACTTTACCACTGTGACGCGGGGACCAGTGTTTGGTTGGTTTGGGTTTTGGAAATCCGTGGTCAGGAAATACCATTAACCTGTTCCGAGCGCAATCTTATCTAAATGAGAATAGTTTTCGGATGTCTTCGAACGCTCCGCTGTTGGCGGCGCGCGTTGGCACATTCCCTCGTGTTCGCTTGGACAGATTTGGGCGAAGACGTTTGAAAAAGTTGAACCATTATCGTTTGGAACTGCTGTGCCATAAGTCGCCCGTCCCCAGATCCGTGATGGAATGGACAAAGTCATCTTCATTCTCATTACCGTAGCCGCCGCTTGCGATGTTTCGGTACCGTTTCGGTACCACAATCATACACCGGCGGGCAACAATCCAGTTGGACAATAAAGAGGTCAGTGTTTGTTGCCCGGATGGAAGTGGAAAAAACTGGATTGTCTCCCAATTCGCGAGCCTTCCGGTGCGGGACAGAGCACGGACAAAAGCAATCTGGTCTTAAATAGGGCTCACATTAATCAGCAAGAGTGTGCAGAAGGTCGGAAGGTGAAAATGACACGGAAAGTGATGGGGGACTCGGGTGCGAAAATGCACTTTGTTGAATTTTACCATTTTTCCAGACATCTTTTTTTGTATTTGTTGTAGTTGCTGTGGGTGTGTGTATTGTCCGAACCTCACCCTCATGCCAAGTGCGTAAACAAAACCGACAACGCGCTGCAAAGCCGGGATAAAACTCACGCTCATGAGCCGCTCAGATATCGATGCTTAATCGGGTCAGACCGTAAAGAAGAAGCTTTAATTAGCTTATGCCTCATTTCCTCGGTGTGACCACGCGACTTCCATGCAAAGGGCGACCAAAAAGGGAAAGGGTCGTATGTGACGGCTCCCGATTTGCGCTAATGGAATTATTGCAGTCTTTTTCAATTAGTCCGCCTCGTGTACGTTCGATTGAACCGTCCGATCGGTGATCGGTACGCTTTGCTGGAGTAGAGTAGCGAGAATTGGGTGACAAAAAAAGAACAAATCCAACGGAAAGAAGGCCTCCATCTCTGATGATGGGGACAACAGTTTTTGTTGTGTTGTTAGTGGTTCTCCTTCGCGCTCTCTCTCTCTCTCTCTCTCTCTCTCTCTCTCTCTCTCTCTCGCTCTCTCTCTCTCTCTCTCTCTCTCTCTCTTTATCTCTCTATCCCTCTTTCCTTCCCTCACTTTCCTGTGTAGTCGTCTGTCAAACTGAAAGTGGTCATTAAGAGATGACCCGTTTTTCCAGACTGTGTTTCTTGATTCACGCGGGTCCAAAATATCTTCGCTTGATTTTGTGACTGTCGCTGATCCGACGAATGCTGCAAAACAAAAAGTAAGAAACACACCGAATGGGACCCTAAACTTGAAAGGAATTTAGAAACAGGGTGCTTCAGCGCGATCATTGTAATATTTCATTATTCGTTTAGTTATTTAAAGAGGCTTTTTATGACTACTTAACTACTAAACTAACAGCTAATAGAAATACGGATACATTTTACTAACACTTAAAAAACTCTGATTCAAAGAGAAGAGTGGCACAAAACGTCAAAATTGAAGCATATAGAAACCAATTGGACTTCAAACGATGTAAAAAAGTTGATTTATTCAACATCTATTGTTTGATATGATTGTTTGATCTCGCTGAAAAACAAACATGTAATGTTATTTGATATAAATATTAAAATTGAAATCATGAACAACCCTGTAATACGAAATCTGCCAACCAAAAAGGCAAACGTTTGAAACGTTGGTCGTTCATTAGGGTGAATGGTTCGGTCCAGAAAGCAAACAAAAAAATAGACATTGCTATAGACTCCAAATTCGTAGAATTTAACAACAGCCTGCATGAGTACGATCGATCGTGTCCTCTATTTCCCAAACTCCGGAACGCATTCGAGTAATGGAACTGAACCAGCACTGTTAATGCATCTTAATGAAATCAATTTCCCCGCTAACTCCGAAACAGAACATGCATCAAGATCAACTCAAGTCCCAACGGTTCTTCTTACAACTAACAGAACAAACATCGAAATGCTCTATGCGCGTTTCAATTAATTTTGTGTGTGTGCTTGTGTGTCTGTATGTGTGTCTAGAACCAAAAGCCATGTAGGCTGTCGACAGTAAGTTACAATCAAACTACGGTTCACGCTTTGCTTGATTTCCCGCTAGACATGTGCACGAGAGGTTTGTTTCATAGTTTGATTCGGAACCTACAAAGCTGATTTGTTTGTTGTAGGATGAGTGGTCCGAAAACGAACGGAGACTTCACACGAAAAGAGCGGGCGTTCAGAGGTTGAACTGTTTTGTGCGTAGAAGTGGAATATTTGTACAAACAGGTGCAGGTTAGAGGTCTTCTAAACCCAACGTTGGACATGGTAGTTCAAGAAAAATACGTGTCTATTAGTTCTAGTACTGCCATCTAAAAATACTTCCAAGTTGTCATCTATTTGGTTGAAATGGTTGAAAAGAAATGGTTCTACCTTCAATCCCTATTGCATTAATGTTGTCCCGTCCATTTACTAGTGGTATTCAATATTTATAACGGATGACCGCAATCAAGCCCCATGCCTAGTATTTCTCTTTAATAAACACACGCTGAAAAAAGGGCCCCATAATGAGGGACTGTCTTCTGCACCGATTTACCTTACCCACTACCCCCATCTGCGCTATTCAAGGTGTGCGCCCCAAGAAGTGCGTCCGAGATTGAAGGGAATGAATAAATCTAATTAAAGGTTACACCGCCGTTGGTATGAAGCAGCAAACAAATACACATACAAACACACACACGCGGCTTGAGGACGGGTTGAGCGCCCGGTCCGATCCGTCCACAAAACGAACGAAGCCGACGACTCTCTGCGTACCAAATCTGAACCGAAAGAAACATGGGTTTTAAATCAGATCAAATCTCGTCTCAACACCCTTCAAGATATTATCTCCGTATGAAGTGCGTATCCGTCTTTTTGTCTAGCTGCGTGTAAGTGTGTAAGTGTGCTTGTATGCGAGTGACTCTTAAAATTATAACTACAATATTTACGATTGTTTGAAAGGTGTCCTGGGTCGACCAGCAAGACTTGCTCCGTTTTGGAGCTGAATTCATTCAACATCCCGTTGCCATTCAGTGTGGCTCTTGTTCGGGGCAGTTTCAAAGGCTTAAATTGAGTTGATTTTTGCGTGGGCCTAAGTCTAGCGCTAGCATATGTGAGTGTGTGTATGTATTGCTTAGAAAACAATCGGTTTCTTTCTATTTATCTTCTTTCAGCGGGTGCCAACTGAGCGCGTGTGCCGCTGCCACCTTCTAGTAGGTCTCTTAACGTCACTCAAACACGTCGCGCTGTTGCGCTATGCAAAACCGATACCTTGAAGCCATTCGAGCATATGAACCGGTTTTTTCACCGCTCACTTAAGTCACCCAGTTCGCAAAAGTCAACGAAACAACCTTTTGTCTTGTTGTTTTTTTGCTCTCTTCTTCTACAGTGCTCCATTCACGGTCGCATACAAACCATTCCGAATCAATATGATTATCGGACCGGGAGTTGAATGAATGGCCGCCTCGGTGTGCTACATGATTGGAGTGAATGAGACACGGCTGGTAGGACTGTGGTCATTCATAAGATTCAGGTTTGTTCAGGGTGTATCTTTTTTATACCACGCCACGTCTCCGAACTTTGCCATTCTTGAGATTGCCCTCGAAGGAAGTTGTGTACTCAGATGTCTTGTGTTGTTATTTTTTTAAAAGAAGTAGTCTTCTTAAGATTCAATCATGTCCCTCGTATCCCTTCGCGTATTCCCTACTGACGGATGTGCAGGCTGTGTTGGCTGAGAATGAAGTTATAAATAGTGCAGCAAAACGGAAAGGACACTTCGAGCGATTGGTTCATTCATAACTTTGGCTCCGTAACCACTTCCTTAATTTTAATTCATTTATTCAACGCCACGTGTACATTGTGGTGTCTGCGGGAAGCACGATACGGGTGGTTGATCCTGTAAACTGATCTTTGCGCTTGCTTTTCCATCGTTTTCATTCGTGAGTTGAAAGGAGAAATTATATTTACTTCTGGCTATGAATGCTTGCACGCATAAGTCAAACTAGTAGCAAAGAAAAATTTTTTCCGATATTGATTAAAACATGAAACTATAAATAAAATCACTTGAATGACGTTCAGTGAAAAAGGCTAGAAAATATTGACGATTTATCATCAGAAGTATGTAAACATGTATTTAAAAATGATGCAGCCAGCCAAAAGATTTTCTTTGTGATGTTCAAAAACCTTATACTTTCCGAAATTTTTGTAATGCAATGACTGATTCAAGCAAAAAAAAAAAAAGTAAATCGTTCAAGGTCTACACTTTTGGCAACTCTAAAGTTTAAATACTTAATTACAGATTTATTGCAGATTAAGATCTACAAAAAATTGGCTTAAAAAAATATCATAGTGGAGTAGAAGCTTTAGTTGAAAAGCTATTTCTGTTACAAACGTTAATGCAATTTAAAACCAAGTAATTGAAATATCAACCGTTTCACTATCTATTTATATGAACTTCTGCGTCCAAAATCATGTGTTCAATTTATCGTGAGCGCAATAACCGATCATTAAATAAAATTAAATTGGAAATATCCATTGATTCGTGAAGTTCATTTCATTATATTTATGTGCATTTATTATGAGTATGTATTTATTGTACATTTAATATGAGTATGTAAACATTTTATTTACAGTTTTATTTAGTTTTACAACTAAACTCCAAAATGAACTATAAACAGCATTGTTCTATTATTTTTATGGTGTTCTTTTTGATGAAGCTATAAAATTAAACTGTAAAATATGAAGATAAAGGTAATAGATGATGAGTTGAAGGTTGTTTTGCTTTTAATTGTTGTATACATAATAATTAAAAGCAAAACAACTTTCAACTCATCATCTAATACCTTTATCTTCATATTTTATCTTTATCTTTATTAAGAAACCAACAATTGCAATTTTCAATTTATTACATCTAGTACTAACCACTTAATAGATTGATTCTTAATGTATCCCTATTCTCAATTCTATGTTTACATTCAATTTCATCAAAAATATGTGTCATATTTTCATTTTGATGTAATGTTCAAAAAATACTTCGTTTTTCTTTATTATTCTTCTTCCACTATTCTCATCTCTAATCGAAAGATATCGCTTTTTACCGAAAAGAGATCACCTTCTATTTCAACGAAACTGTGCTGGCTCATCAATATCATCGAAACTCACTCATCTACTGCTCTGTTTGTCGACCTCACCGTTGTAATACTTTCGCTTACTTCCTTCCCTCTTTTTCTTTCTATTTCCCTCTACACAGCACCGAATATGATCGAAAGCTATGAAAGGAAATTTACGTCTAAATAAAGGTAGCAACCGTATTTTTCATTGCACCGTCCCAACACATTCGTCCAGTCATGTTTTCTGCAATCCTCGTCCCCATACCATCGTTCGATGGCGTCCGTCGGTTAGTTACGCAGTTCAGTCACTTCCTTCCCATTCTCACCATGGGTCAGGGCAAATGTAAGTGAAATGAAATACGTCATGCACGAAGAAGAGCAGAAATAAACACTGCCAGAAATGCGGAAATAACCTGTAAAAGAACCAAGCTCGAGAGAACGGAGCGCAAAACGGCGACGGTTTCTTTCTAGCCTGGTTTAACACGCAGCGCAAAAGGGCCACCAAGCAAAACGAGGCACACGAACGCGGGATGAAAAACTATCCGCGCTTAAAGGTATTACCGCGTTCGCGTTCGCCGATTCATCAAGTCAGCTTCTGGACTGGATCTGATGCGGGCTGGATCAAGAAATCCACAGCTCATGCTCAGCACTGAGCGCGGTGGTTATGGTGGTGAGTTTATGCTAGCGCACATCCACCATCACCACCAAAACAGAACCAAACTGGAGTCGTCAAGCCACCTGTCGAATATCGCGTGCCCAAGCCAACGGGTCGCGCGAAGAAGCGTTGACGAAGAAAATTAAGACGACTGCAGCAGGTCGTTCCGTTCGGAGCTCTTTATTCTGCTCGGTACAGACACCATGGAAAACGAGAAAGAAAAGAGGCAAAAAACACAACATGCTCTTGGCAGTGGATTCAGGATGAGTCAGTAAAAGAACGACCTTATTTCAACGCGGAAAGGATCGTAAAGAAAGAAGAAAAAACGAATAGAACGTGCGTTAGGGGACGCAAGTGGATACAAAAAATAGCAGGATGCACTTTTGGACAACAGTTATGGGATAAATGGTGCCATTTACAATCGTAGCGGGAGGTCGACAAAGACTTATTAGCCAGCTCATTACAGAAGGTAACGCAAACGATGGAATGAAATCCGCTGTTTGATCATTTTACACTACCGGAGCGATAGGTAATGAAGACGGAGACAGTTTATGGGGAAAATAATTTTCCTTTAAATTCAAACTATTAATAACTGTTTCGTAACTATAAAATACAGGCGGGGTTGTTAGTTTAGGTTTAATTTAGGCAGGAATAGTTGAAATATGGTAATATATTCGTTGAAACTGTTAATTTTAATTTAAAAATTTGGAATAAATAAAAAACTTATTCAAGCAATTTAGGCAGGAGTTATAAATTCTGAAAAATAATTAACAATATTTGATTTGTTTGGCTCTTTACGAGCTACATTTTTTAAGCCTTTGGCGAGCATTACACTTTCTCAAGTTAACGTTACTCTACGTCATATTTATAATGCTTTTAAATCAACTTCAAAAATCGTCACCATATCAACCGGCTACCCCGTCTAGACGCAACACCGGGTATCGGCTTATCAACGTATCAATAAAATTTGTTCAAGAAAAGTTCACCACTTGCCATCAGCGCAGGGCAATCACCCGCTCCAGACCCGGCACAGGTTTAAACCCCTGCTAAGCTTCTTTTTGGAACAACAATTTTCAACGCTTCCCACTAGTGAGGATTGGAACGATTCGGTCCCAAGAGCTGTCCACATTCTACCCATTGGCTCAATCGATCCGAAACCGATCAAAGCAGGCGTCAAAAGACGGATTGTGCGGGACAAAGGATGGATACGCAAAAGTTCATCAAACAATAGAAACGAACCGTGACGTAATGCCGCGGAAACGGAAAGGATCGAAACAGGACGTTCGGGACAGTGTGGTGCTTAGCTAAAGCTGCCGGGTTGGAAAAAGAGGTTTCGAAATGCTTCAAAACTGACCCTCACTGCGGAGGATGATGTGGGAGATATCGTTGTTTTTGAAGTTGAGTTTTTGGTGCAGTTGTTGTTGTTGTTGTTCTTGTTGTCTGAAAGTTGGCACGAAAGGAAAAAGGACTAAGAAGGACAGTTAAGCTGATCCTTTCTTACAGTGTAAGGTTGATTCACCTTCCACCGCTACCCGTATGTTGCATGGGTTGTCGAAGCGAAGTTCCCGCGATCAGAGCGAACGAGAAGAAAAGGAGTTTCCTTTCCTATCAGCCCCTGAAAATGCAACTCCGGAAGGAATTGAGTCATAGAACTCAGGGAGTGCTCAGGCACACAAAATCAACAAAGCCAGCCCGAAAATTTATGTCTAATCATGGTCGATGATTGAGATTTTAATCTTTCACTTTCATTCCACGCGCACAACAATAGTCGGTGGGTCTTTAACGTTTTGCTGCTACCGTAGATCAATCATTGGAACGTTGCCTTCGTACCAACGTTCCTTATTAGTTGCCATTAACCTTCGTGTGAGATAGCTCATTTTACCCATGTAGCTTTTTGGCGTTTTTATTTTGCCATGTCGGATACTTTGTTTGCTTTGTGAGAAGTTTGCAGAAGATTATGAAAAGCTAATAAATCGACGTGCTAGAAATGACTCAGTTAGATTAGAGTATTTTTGGGAAAAGTGACAGTATATTCCTTTTCGTTTAGTGAAATTATGAAGACTCCAATAATGGGTCTCTGCGTAAAAGGCACAATACACCAACATGTATCGACTAGTACACAACAAAACACAACCCATCAAAACGATATCCAAAGCAAAAGAAATAATTTCATGTTCTTCTCGTTCCTTCATTCCAACCTGAAGAAAGAGATGTTTCTCCTCCACATCTTCTTGTACCTTCCTTCAAACCGCAAAAACCGCGGAAAACGATTATTAACCAAATTTGCTCCGGTCCGTTCCAATCCTTGTAGGTCCAAGCTAAACTCAACCATATGCTTCAACCCCATGCTGTCGGGGGGGTTTGACGTGCCCGTGCGTCGGTCAAAATCTTCCTACCCCGACCATACCAATAACTCTTCGTGGAACGAAATCAATCCATCCAGCACGGATTGGGCATCGCGGGAGTTTTTTCGGGCCCCGTAGCCGCTTTTCACTTTTAATCAAAACGTTATTTTTCTTTCACGCCGCACGCTCCCTGGGAGGCCCCATGGCGGCCAAATTTCCCATGGCGTACCGGGGTGGAAGGAGTTGTACGGGTTCGCTGCCATCGCCCCTTACCTCACGCTAGACGAACGTGCCGGCGCGATGTACATATGTTGCATGCTGGTACAGGGAAAACCATCAACGCTTGATTTTCTGTCGAGTCATACGGCAGATGAGGACGGTGGATGATGGAAGTAATGAATCTAATTAATAATTTATTGTTCCCTCCTTAACATCTTAATCCGGCAGTGGCCGGGTGGCATGTTTCGACGACACAGGCCCTGTGGTGGAAGACCTTGATCGGTGAATTAATCCACCAAAAACAAAGAGACGGCTGAGTGATTCGGGTGCGGAGAAGGAATGGGAAGTGAAAACAAACTTTTCGTACCACGTTGAACGGTTCGCTACGTGATGGGTGTTGAAAATTATGAAGTTTTGAATGCGTGAATTCAAATATTGATTGAACGGTAAAGTTTTGTTTTGGAATTCAAAGGTGTTTTAAAATGGGAATCAAGAACGGAACTCATCAAAGATGTTATTTTTTCACACATTATAATACTGTCAATGTTATACGAGTGCATTTTTCTCTTTATTTATAAAACATATTTAATAAAGAACACTTGATAAATTGCTGTATTTATTTTATAAAAATCACTAATTTTCATGGAAACTTCCAACGCCCCACAACATTCCTTACCCATTACGTAATTTATATATTTTCTGGTCCTTTAGCGCCTGCTTGGCCATGTAAGCATTGCACAGGTTAATAAGACTAGATGTAAGGAGTCCTGACGACGGAGCGGTTCAAAAATATATTAATCCGACCGAGACTTGGAAGTACTGTGTCTTTATACCAATGGGTTACTCTTAATTTATACTATTGTTGGTGAACAATATTTCAAAATTCTGTTCTAATGAAACTGAATTGAAAACTTTCTTAACTTTCTTTCATTAGCTTCATTCAACTCTTTTTGCCACTGTTGTTCGTCCAACTTTTTAAATACCGTTCTGCTTCATATTACGGTCAGCATAAAATTCCGGATATTCGGTTTGTTTTTATAGAATATCTTCATACCCAGTATTCGGCCATACAGCACTTTAATTTTACCTGATTGCCATGATGTACTCAAAAAACTAAACCGTGGTAATTTAACCTGACCTTGTTTCTTAATTAATAGTTTCTGTCGGTCAGTTCATTTTATATATTGTTTTTAATTCCAGAAATCTGAAGTAAATTGTGATTATTTATGTTAACATATGTTTTACACAGTGATAAAAACAAGAAAACAGCGATATTTGAAGATGTATGTGACAAATGCATTGATGGCCGTACGGAAAAGACCTACTTGCGTAGCAGTTCTTCGGTTCTATTCATCTACGAGTGCAAGAGAAAAACAGTACCCAAAACCCGATGTTTTTCGTTGTCAGTCTAAGAAGATCAAGCGTCCAGTCCTTAAAACAAGTTAAAAACTGAAAGATGTAGTGTAAGTGTGAATTTGAAGATTATAGCCAAAGTTTCAAGGCTGTCTGGAATATGAGTCAAATCGTCCGTAATTCGAAACATGAGCTCGAAACTGTCCGGAATATTAATCAAAACGGCGCATAATGCCCTTTTCTCTTTAGCTCCCATTTGCAGTTCGCTGTCAACTTTTAGGAAATGATTCTTTAGAAAAGAAACGGCATGTTGCTCAGTCTTGCTTCACTGCTGATTAGATTCTTAGCACTATCGATGTTCCTGACCTTCTCTCTATCATTCATTTCTACGTTCCTTCTAGATGCTCGTCCTCTATTAACTCGTACGACTTAACAGCATGCCCGTGATGGGTTCAAGCCCCGAATGAACCGTGCCCCCATACGTAGAAATGACTATCCTGCTATGGTAATAAATAAGTCACTGCACACAATAAGCACTGAAAGCCAATCCCACTAATGGTACATGCAGACCTTGACCAACAACGGTTGATGTGCAAAAAAAAAGAAGAAGAATTAGATATAGGAAACGTTAGGATAAATTTTAATATTTGTAAAACCTGCATGGTGTTCAAATAAAAAATATATAAATAAAATAATAAATTAATAAATTACAAATTCATTCCCATCATCATCAAGGTTCAAATTGCACATAGCTTTTACGTTCTTAAATATTGCAAAAAAATCTTATTTTTTTCCAAAACATAAAACAAAGAAAGGTTTTCATTTTTAAACAAATAATATTACAGCAATATTCTTTCCTTACACCCAGTCAAATTTAACGAAATGGTGAGAGCTAAGTATCATTAGTACACTTTTAGATTGAGACACCATTTAAATCGGTTCCTTCATTCAAAAATAGAGCCACCTTACGTTTGACGATTGCCATATCACGTTTATCAGATTTAGTGTGTCCTTTTCTACATAAAAATTTCAACATTATACATTCGTCTTTCCAGTAGCTAATCCATGGCTCAGGCACAAATTGTTTCCCTTTATAGCTTCATTGCCAGCCCCGACACGGCCAAGTTCGATGCGTTCTTCTTCAATCTATCTAAAACCATTTGCCAGTTTGCCCCACCATCACCAACCAGATAGAAACATTCAGCTCAAACCGATTATCATATCTACCATCTAGCTTTTCTTTCTAATTTATGTTAAATACCTGACCCGTTGCTTAGTTCAATGGACGATTTTGTGGCTTCATTCGGTTGTGCCAAAGACAACAGTACGGTTGACAAGACGAGCAGGACAGCCGGGGGTGGAGCGTGGCAACGACACATCCTACAACCGCGCACCACATGCAAAGGGAAATGGTGAATCTATTAATGATTCATAAACACGGCAACACACACTGTCTGACCTTAGGCCACAACGGTTTCGGGCGGCAGGTTCCATTCCCGAGCAGCACCACCTGTCGCGGGCCATGAGATCACGCGGTTAATCGTTGGCTAGATTCCGATAAGAACTGGTGCTGCGGTTCATTAAACGCTTTTTGGCTGCAAGCTACACAAAACAATTTGCCTCGAGCGTTTGTTTCCTTCCTTTGCCGCTCCTGCCCGTACGATACACGCTGTCCCATCTGGAACTTCCGCTCCCCGGGTGTGGTTTAGCTCATCTACACGCGCGCTACGTTAAATGGCGACGTCCACAACGACGACGACGATGATGATGATGATGATGGGACGATTATTATTATTTCCTTAACTGCAACGGCTCAGCAGCAGCAGCGGTCACAATTTATGCAGATGTACTACGCACCCGCATAAGACGCACCGTTCATATTTTAGCGCCCACACACACTGGTGCGTACTGAAGCTGTCAAGGGATGACGGAGCAGTGGATAGAAACAAAGGAAAGGAGAAGAAAGGAATGAAAACGAACTACTGCCCGCTTTGCTTCCGATACCTCCAGCAAATGTCACAAGAAGAATGGGGCAACACCAAAGGCGATGCAGAGATGTGAAATAAAGGACAGAAAATAACATCAGCTCTGATCGGTCTACACCAGCTCGTTGGCAGCCGGAACGGTGTGTGCTGGTCGATAGACTGCTATTGAAAGTGAATAAAATATTCGGATTAACGATCGGCCAGCCATGGTGGAACGATTTTGTTTCAATATTTTACTTCTCTTCTCATCCACCGTCTGTAGGCCAGCGAGTGCAGCTTCTCTCCTAGTCATTTGATGCACAACAGTGAGGGAGAGAGAGAGAGAGAGAGAGAGAGAGAGAGAGAGAGAGAGAAAGAGAGAGAGAAAAACAAGATACAAAGATTCAAAAGAACCAAATTGGAACCAAAGTCAGAAAGCTTAGCCCGAGGGCTTCAGCCCGAAACAACACAACCGCTGGTGCCGCTTGCCTTCAATTTTAGGGGCATTGAAATTTGTTTCTTGCTCAAACGGTCGGATGTGCCAACAAACTGGGCAGAGAAGTGTGGTGGAAAGAAACACACGAAAGGTATAAAAATACAAAATCGCATGTAATCGGTGCGTGGGCTGATTGTTCGTTTTTTTATTTGTTCATGTTGAAGGTGTTGCACACGCTTTGTCAGAATTGTCTGATTTTTATTCTTCTTTGGTTTGTTAAATATTGTGTATCGGTTTTGTATTGTGTGTTCTTGTTTATTGTTTAGAAATTTTCTTTTACCTCTCGGTATTTGTTTTTCTGTAAAATTGTGTTCTTTTTTGTAAAATTGCGCATACTTTCGTATAATTATTTTTTCGTAAAGTATTTTTTTACTGTTATTTATTATTAATTTTGCTGCTTTACAATTATTTTAGTTAATTGGTTTTCCAAACAATGGGATCAATATTCGAAAATTTAGATAAATAAAAATGTTAGACACTTCCAAATATTATCGCAAAGCTCGGCAAAAGAAACAGTAGCTTCACACACACTGTCGTTCCAAAGTGAAAAATAAAGTGCAAATGACCCATTACCCATTTCATGGTCATCCCTACTCATATTTTATCAATAAGCTGATAAACTTTCTGTTCTTTGCCGTATCGATTTGACTTTGATTCCATTTCCAGCTCAGCACAACCATTATGCGCCGCCATCCAGAACGAGCTTGATTTATGTTTTCGAGCTCGAAAATTAATCAGCAATTACTACGAACGTTTCGCTTGCTTCTTTCCCACCTGCCATCGGACAATATTCTTCCGGCGCGGGGTGGAAAACTTTTCCCCGAGGTTAGCTTCTCAGGCATATAAACAGGCGGATGCGGGTTTTGTAGTGGACCGTTCCTGGTGCTGCTGCCTTTGCTGCTGTTATTGCTTAAAACAGCGTCCCCTGGCTGGTAAGCGCACGCCGTTGAAGTAATTAATAGACAAGATTAAGAAGAATTATTACTTTTGCTTGATGTTTTCCCACTGGCAAATCTATTGGGGAAAAGGAAACGAAAAACGGAAGGTAAAAGCAAAGTTCTCTATTTCCATTCATCCATTCCGTTGTGCATTGCTTCAAGTGGCGGCTGCTGATTAGTACACACCGAGTGGTTGTGTGTGCGTGCGCAAGCATTCTGTATTTTTATTTATTCTCATCGCAGATTTTTTTGTCCTTCCCTATGCGTAGTAGCAGAAAATGGCTGCCGGTATAAGTGGGGAGTGATTTTTTTTAACCAACAATAAATCTGGCTACGCGAGGCACTCACTTGCAATCAGTGTGACAGCCCCGAGTCGTTAAAGTTTAGCAAAACTCTATAGATCCGGCGACAGTTCGAAAGCTCACTTTTATGACCCGTGTGGAGGGCAACACAGCTTCCGTTGCTGACATTCTGTCTCGTGCGATGCTTTATTCTTGTTTCGTTTTTGTTGCTGGTTTTTTCGTTGGTCTTGTTTTGTTAGCAGCGGTACAGTACTGGATGAAGTGATTTATGGCGAATATTGGTTGGGTCCTTTGGCGCTTACAGCGTTCTGCAGGGTTGTGCAAAGTGATGCCAGATTGGTGTAATTTGACGTACGGTATAATTGATTTGTAGTTTTGGAAGTGTTTACTTTTTTTTTTTGCGAATATAAGAATGTAGATGTAGCTGTTAAGTACATAAGATGTATACTAATATGTTACAGTGTTCGTATGGCACGCTTTGGTGTTCAACATCAGTATAAGCAAATCACTGTTTCAAAATCTATTTTTTACCATACTTAAGACAAACTTTACGAACAAAAATATAGTAAATATATCATCAGCAGTATATTCAGATATCTAACGGATGCTAGTTGTTGTTTTTCTTTTTGGCGTAAAGACCTACGTCGCCATCACACTAGCCTATACAGAATTTTAGACTTAGTAACACCATGTAGCCGGAACTTCAGTCGCGTGGTACATTAGACGTAGTACATCTGAGGATTAAGCACACCATGGGAATTTTGTAAAATCGTGTGAGTTGACGACTGTACCAAGGGTATTGCCATCCGCATTGCTAGTTACATAGTATTATATGCAGGAATTTCAGTAGTGAGCAAGGCACGTACAAAATTAGAACAAAAAGTACACAATTGAAAAAAATGAAATACCAAAAATCAAATTGGGGCCCTTTCCGTTTTAAGTTTGTAATTTGTATGAATTTAGAAGGCTGATTTTAATCGCTTCTGCTTCTGAATGAAGATTTTAAGAGTGTTTTGAGTATTCGTTACGCCTCCAGAAAGCTTGTTTAAACAAAAGTTTTCAACCATCCTGTTACGCACGCGATTCTAAATTTCTTTTTTTTTACCAATCTAATCGTAGTAACCATTGTTTATCCTTCCAAGTCAAAATAAGATGTTTCTGGAAACACGAATTATCCCGTCCGAACGGATATTCGGGTAAACTTGCGGAGGATAATTTTAGTATAAAAGTAGGCCATATTTTGAATAAAGCAGGATTCAAACGCAGAAGCTCTTGGAGTAAAGAGGTTTAATTCTAAATATCTGAAATAGGACAGAGCCCCTGGATTTCCGAGCCAAACACCCCCTTCCGTCTGCATAGGCTTCCCAACCTTGGATCAGAAGCAACTAGCGGGAAGGATTGGTTAGTAGGCGAAGTATCAAATACTCTGTCCACTCTGCTGCTGTTTGTTTCTCCTCCGTTACAACCCTGCAACTCTTGCTGAGGGCCAAACCTTCGCGTGGCCTGCCGGAGAAGCTCGGTTCGTAATATTTGGTGGCTCCAGAGAGGAACAAGATTTCGCGGAAAATTACGATTCCGAAACTATCGATTCTTTAAAGACGGAAGAAGATTTAACAGAAAATTTCTTTTTCGAAGCTATCGGTTCCTGTGAGAATTTTCTCTACGAAGCATTCGATCTAGAAGTCTGTTGTGTCGGAGACATAATTTTTCTGCTTGTCGAAAGGGATCTGTGTATTCTTTGCTGCACAGATATACTAACTTTCAACAATGGCGAGCAGAAGATTATATTTTGTTGAAAATGAGCAAGGTGCTTGTCGATTGTGCACCAAGCCAGATGACATTGATGATATGGTACGCTGCGATGAATGCGACCGTTGGTTTCACGCTTCATGCGCAAAGGTGATACGATTGCCCGATGAAGATGAAGAATTTGTTTGCGTGAAATGCAAAAACGATAGGGCGGAGTATATGGGAATTTCGCAATCAACAAATCAGGATACAACCCTAAAGGCACTAATTGAAGCGTTGAAAATGAGTGGTTTGACCTCATCAACTCATATCAAGCGCATGACCCTCAATAGTTTGTCAAATTTTAATGGTACTTCAAAAGATTGGCCGAAGTTCAAACGAGCCTTTGAAGAAACCACCGAGGAAGGAAGTTTCAGCAATGTAGAAAACTTAAATCGTTTACAACATGCTTTGAAAGGAGAAGCAGAAAGATGTGTTCGTCGATTGTTTCTCGAACCAGACAACGTTCCAATCATTATGAAGAAATTAGAAGAACAGTTCGGGAGACCAGAACAAGTGTATCAAGATTTACTTGGAGAAGTATTGAAGGTTAGAGTCGAGAACCAGATGAAGATACCGGATCTGTCAGATGCTTTGGAAGACATGATCATCAACCTCAAAGCCATTAAAAAAGAGGGATACCTTCAAGACCATAGATTAGTGGATGAATTAATTCTTAAATTTTCGACCGATAAACAATTGAAATGGATCGAATTTAAGTCTAGCCTTGAGAAAAAGAACAAAATACCAACACTTGAACATTTTAGTGAATGGCTTTATCCGATAGCAGAAAATATCAGAAAATTGCCGAAAAGGAATGAAAGATTTCAACAACCTTTAAACTTTCATCGTCCTCAATTTTCGCCAAATCAACAACGTCCAGCGGAAATAAACAACAATCGTCCGATGAATCGTCCACCACAACCTCATAATTCTCACCCGATGAACACACAAACAAGACCATTCAATACACGTGTGCGGAACGTTCAACGATTTTTCCAGCCATGTCCATGTTGTCAGGGTTCTCACGCACTATATCGATGTGAACGTTTTAAGAATATTCCGGTACATGAAAGGCTAGAAATAGTGGTAAACAGCCAGCAGTGTCAAGCATGTTTGACATCGAATAATCATAGCCAGAACAATTGCAATGCGGCTAGAGAATGCGGTATTCAAGGATGCAGAGAAACCCATCATCAGTTACTGCACACTGGAGACACAGTTCGGATGAACTACCATCAAACAATTCAAAATGTCTACTACCAGATTGTTCCAGTGGTGTTGCGAAACAATAATCATACGTTAGAAACGTACGCATTTTTAGATACCGGGTCATCTTTAACACTCATCGAAGAGAATACGGCAAATAAATTGCACTTAAACGGTGTAACCGATCCATTAACCCTAACATGGACACAAAACCTATCGGTGCAAGAAAACTGTAGCAGAAGAGTGAGCTGCATGATCAAAGGGGTGAACGAGAAAAAAGAACATTTACTTAATGGTATACGGACTGTGAAAAATCTACAACTGCCAAGTCAAACGCTATCTGGCAGCATATTAGCAGCACGTTATCCGCATCTTAAAGGCATCAAGCTATCCGACTACCAGAAAGCTCGTCCAACTGTGCTGGTTGGATTAAACCACAGTCATCTTTTAATGCCGCTTGGTCGAAAGATGGGACGACCGGAAGAACCAATGGCGATTAAAACCAAACTTGGATGGTTGATTTTTGGCATCGACAAAATATGTCTATCAGAAACAAATCACTTAATGATTCACAAGAGCGAGGATTTGATGACTGAAATGATGCGACGATATTTTTCCACCGAAGAGTTTGGCGTTAAACCGGTGAAAACAGTAAAATCTCAAGCATTAGAGAGAGCGGAGACCATCATCGAGAAAACACTGAAGAAAACGGATGGTAGATACGAAGTAGGCTTGCTATGGAGAGATGATGACGTCATATTGCCGAACAGCTATAGCAACGCGCTCCGTCGCCTAGCAACGCAAGAGAAACAGCTAGCAAAGGACCCTGGTTTGAAAAATTGGCTGTGCAAAACATTTGAAGAGTACCAGCAGAAAGGATACATACGCAAGCTAACGAAAGAAGACCTTAAACGGCAATCACCAAAAATATTTTACATTCCTCACTTTGTGGTAGTAAACAAAAATAAGCCGATACCAAAGCCGAGGTTAGTATTTGACGCAGCAGCAAAAGTCAACGGCGTTTCACTAAATTCACTATTATTAACTGGTCCAGACGAGATGGCATCTTTATTTGGAGTGCTCCTTCGATTCCGGGAAGGACCCATCTGTGTGTGTGGTGACATCAAGGAGATGTTTCACCAAGTGAAAATTCGGAAGGAAGATCAAGATGCGCAGCGAATTTTATGGCGTGACGGCGATAGTACCAGAACACCAGATACTTACGTCATGCAGGTTATGACGTTCGGAGCAACTTGCTCACCGGCATGTGCGCAGGTAGTGAAAAATCGCAATGCGGAAGCGAATAGTGAAATGTACCCGTTAGCACTTGAACCAATTCGAAACCAGCATTACGTGGATGATTACCTCGATAGTTTCTTTTCCATGGAAAAGGCGATCAAAACGGTGACTGAGGTGATTCAGGTTCACGAAAATGGTGGATTCCATATAAGAAACTTCATCTCGAATAAGCGAGAGTTGATGGAAGCTATTCCTCAAGAACGACATCAGGTGAAGGCTATCGTCGATATAAAGGAAAAAGATTCGTGTGTCGAGAAGATCCTGGGTGTCCAGTGGAACACACAATTAGATTGCTTCGGGTACAAGGTAGATCTTGGACGGATAAATCTGGAAAAGAAGCCAACCAAAAGAGAAGCTTTGAGCTTCGTAATGAGTGCATATGATCCACTTGGGCTCATTAGTCACATAACCATCCAGGGACGTATTCTAATGCAATCTATCAACGCCGCAACAAATGATTGGGATACGCAGATTCCTGATAGTTTGCATGGAAAATGGATCAAATGGCTCAAAATGATCACCAGCGTTAAAGATTTAGCCATCCCAAGACCAATTGTTGCTTCAATTATGAATCCAGTTGAAATCCACACATTTGTAGACGCTTCACAGGAAGCATTTGCTGCAGCCGTATATGCAAGAAGCAATTTCAATGGTTGCTTTGTCGTACGACTAGTTGCAGCAAAGTCTAGAGTGGCTCCAACGAAGGCTTTGTCAATACCTAAACTCGAGCTACAAGCAGCAGTTTTAGGAGCCAGATTGACTGCTAGTGTAATTAAAGAGCTTCGATTGAAGATTAGTCGTACAATATTCTGGAGTGATTCGAAAACTGTTCTTGCGTGGATTAACAGCGAACATAGAAAGTATGAAGTTTTCGTATCGCATCGTGTAAGTGAAATATTGGACACAACCAGTGCCAACCAATGGAGATGGGAATCCACAAAGGATAATCCAGCCGATATTGCCACGAAAATCACCAGCAATTCGTGGACATGGTACAATGGCCCACAGTTTTTACAAGAGCATGAACGCGACTGGCCTGGAGTACATGAAGTAGCTGTGGAACAGCACCTCGTTACCGTGCACAAAGAAACAATTGCTCCAGAATACTATTTTTCATCGTGGGACAAATTGCTGAAGCACCAAACAGTTATGAAAAAATACGTCGATTTCTTGAAAAACCGGAGCAATTTTTCTCGAACCATATCGTACAGGGACATGGAAACGGCTAAACTCTCATTACTGCGAAAAGCTCAGTGGGAAGGTTTCCCTGAAGAGATGGAAGCTCTCGAAAAAGGAAAGGAGATTTCGAACAAAAGCAGCATTCGAACACTAGTACCGTTTCTAGATGAAAAAGGAATATTAAGATCAAGAGGCCGTCTAGAAAATGCATCATGCTTGCCATACAGCGCGCGTTTGCCAATTATCTTACCCCAAAGGTCACGTGTTGTGAAACTTCTCGTTCGAGACTACCACGAGAAATATATGCACCAGGCAGATAATGTTGTAATAGGAGTTTTAAGACAAAATTACTGGATTATCAATCTACGAACAGTCTTAAAAAATGTGAAAAGTTGCTGCCAAAGATGTATTTTGAACACCGCTGCTCCTAAAGCACCTCTCATGGCACCGCTTCCAACATATAGAACGCATCCATACAATCCTCCATTTCTACATACAGGAGTAGATTATTTTGGTCCTCTAGATGTGACCGTTAAGCGCTCTACTGAGAAACGGTGGGGAGCGATATTTACCTGTATGAGCACAAGAGCTGTACACCTGGAATTAGCAGAGAAACTGGACACCGATAATTTCATGGTGTGTTTGAATAACTTCCTTCATCGCCGCGGAAAGATAACACATCTGTACAGTGACAACGGTACAAATTTTGTTGGCGCAGAAAAAGAATTAAAGAAAATTGTCGAAGATATCGATCTAAGAATGGGACGTGAGGCTGCACTAAAATATATAATAGAATGGAAGTTCAACCCGCCTGCAGCACCGCACTTCGGAGGTTCCTGGGAACGTCTGATTCAAAACATAAAGAAAGCATTGCGACATATGGTTACTGAATGGAAGACGCGGCACCCAACACCAGAAACATTGAGAGCGACTTTAATTCAGATCGAATCCATTTTAAATTCGCGACCTTTAACACATTTGCCGCTAACGTCAGAAGAAGAAGAGGTTCTTACGCCATTCCATTTCTTAATTGGTAGAGGTGTAGATTCCTTACCAGCACCTACTGAAACATCGCAAGTGGATCGGCAACAATTTAGATTGGCACAGCACAATGCCAAAACATTCTGGGATCGATGGAAAAAGGAATACCTGCCTACTTTGATCAAACGAAATAAGTGGACGTGCAAGGTAGAACCCATCAAGGTTAATGATATAGTGATCATCACGAATGATAACGCTCCAGCTGGACAATGGCTTAAAGGAAGAATAGTAGAGACTGCAACAGCACCAGATGGACAAGTTAGATCAGTGTCGGTCAAAACAGTGCAAGGTGTAATAAAACGACCAGCAGTGAAGGTTGCAGTCATAGACGTGAAGCAGAAGGAGCATTTGCTGTTTGTGAAGAAGCCTCCGCATTCACCAACAAAAAGAAAAGTGCTATCCGAAGAAAATTTGCAGAAAGTCCCGCCAAAGAAACGTATGATAGCTCCATGCAATTGGGCTCCGAAACTTGTACAACAGTTGAAAAAAGAAGATGATGTATGAATCGCGGCCAATATAGCATAATCCATTGGGATGAATTATGGTGGGGAGAATGTTACGCACGCGATTCTAAATTTCTTTTTTTTTACCAATCTAATCGTAGTAACCATTGTTTATCCTTCCAAGTCAAAATAAGATGTTTCTGGAAACACGAATTATCCCGTCCGAACGGATATTCGGGTAAACTTGCGGAGGATAATTTTAGTATAAAAGTAGGCCATATTTTGAATAAAGCAGGATTCAAACGCAGAAGCTCTTGGAGTAAAGAGGTTTAATTCTAAATATCCGAAATAGGACAGAGCCCCTGGATTTCCGAGCCAAACACCCCCTTCCGTCTGCATAGGCTTCCCAACCTTGGATCAGAAGCAACTAGCGGGAAGGACTGGTTAGTAGGCGAAGTATCAAATACTCTGTCCACTCTGCTGCTGTTTGTTTCTCCTCCGTTACAACCCTGCAACTCTTGCTGAGGGCCAAACCTTCGCGTGGCCTGCCGGAGAAGCTCGGTTCGTAACACATCCTGTCAAAAAGTGATATTCAAATTTGTTTTAAAAAAAACATACTATGAGACCACCTGGACTACATACACTTTGATTGTACATTCCACCACGTGATCTCTTTAATGCACCTTGGGGTAAATGTAAACAACACCGTGGTTTCGAGCAGGTAATCGAATCTAATTCTAGCTTTGAGGCTAGAATAATCTAGACTGAAAATTGCAGGCTAGTTTTAAGTGTGGTTTTGTATGGAGTGTTTACATGATTTCAGCCTCCAACTGTCAAACTCCATACAAAAAACTGACTAGAATCGTAAAGTGCCCAATTATTAACATATAATTTGCTGCTTATTGCGGAGTATTAGAGTCTCCTCGGGATATTAAACTTATTAATAGCTCTTCTTTGTTCTACCTTTTGTTTTACTTCTTTGTTCTTTGATACGTATAGAAAATGACGTCTAACTCAACGACCAAGCATCATCTCCTACGATCCTTTCAAAATAATTCTTTTCTTTTCTTTATTTGCAAGCTGTCAGGATTACTGCAAACTGCAAGTTGATCAATGTTTCGGAGAAGAAAACAAGGATACTGATGAATCAAACGGAAGTCGATTCGTGATAAAACCATTTTCAGTTCGAAAGCATTATGTTTTGTAGAAATTGGTCTTGCAGCTTGCTTGTTCCAAGCAACATCATTTAGCTAGTTGTGTAACAAGAGTTTAAGTTTATCATAAAATTAATAAATAAAAATAAATTAAAGTTTATAAAATCAATTACAGATGGTGCACAACGCGTGAAATAAAAGTATTTACTGCAAAAACCTCAATCAGTTTCTAAATATTTGAACGCAAGTATTGAAAATGAACAAATATGTTACATGTTTTTTACGAGACATTGCAGTGATGGTGTCGTTTGATCCATACTGTTCGTTAATAGATTTTTTGTAGATGTAAGCTGTATTAATGGAAGACATGTGTAATTTCCCAACCATTTTCATTAAACTCTTTGAACAACTGATGAATTTTGCGGGGGTCACTTTTGCTATTGCTCTCGTTTTGTATGATGTATTACTTTTTTATTTCATTTCAAATATAACACACACCATTAAAATTTTCTGTATGTAACGCAAAAAACCAAAACATATTACAGTTCACTGTGTTTCCTTTGCTTCTTTTATTGCCGTTCTACAACCCTTCAACTTCATGAAATTTGAATTGCACAGACCTACACTCCAGACACACATCAGCTGCAATAGAGGCACAGTGAAGAAAAATAAATCCAGCAATCATTGAAACGTTTCGTTAGATTTTTGCCATACCAAATTCGAGCGAGCTTTTTATGAAGCATCTCTTGGGTTGAAGCACATTCCAAAAACTAAAATTCTCCGTACCAATCGATATGCATAGAACCGGCAACACATGTATGCCTTTGGATGCATATAATTGGCATTTGCATCGGCAAGTGGCAAATGGGTAGAAATTTGTTTGCTCACTGCAACCTCTTTATCAATTTCAATTCCAGCTGCGAAGCTGACTATCGCTCCGTTAGCACTGACTGATTGATGCGATAAAATAATTTTTTGTGCTTTTATTCTCGATTTGCAAGAGCAGAGCAGAGCAGTTGGAGTTTTGAAATTTTGAACCAGATTGAAGCTTTAGGCATTATTTTGGGGTAGAATGCATTTAAAAGATAAAAGCATTATGTTTGAATAAACTCTATTGATCAGATTGAAAACGTTTCATTGCCGTGAAGAGAAACAGATAGCAGCTAACAACATTTAAATTGATTTATTAATGTAATTTCCTCAGCACACTTTTGACGCCCTTTGGTTTTCTCACTAGCAGCAAAATTTCCAAAATTACACGTTTAATTAACACGTAAAATATTGTCCATAATGGTAGGCAGTTTACGCAACCGGTTAAAAGTTTTCGCTTGTGCACCCACAAACCTCAAGCCACCATCAGCCAAACAGCCCTTAACAGCTGCGATCCAAAGCGAACTCCACCAACGACGCAAGCCAACGCGACGCAGCGCTTTGCATTGTCACCGCAATGATGTGCCGAAATGGTTGGCCCAAAACGTCCGGCCAGCAAACGGCGATCGACTGGAGGAGCTATTAATAAGACGAAGGCGTACGCTTCGAAAGCTTAATATAAGGTGAACGTGGGTGGGAAGCAGGGAGTGAAAGATAGCGGGCGTTGAAGGGAGAGAGAGATGAAGAAATAATAGCATATGACAGCGTCGAAGAGATGAAGTACGAACTCGCGACTAGGGTTGCGTTGGTGGGTACTTAATTTTATGGAGCTTCCACAAAAAAAAATCCACCAAAGATGGCGGATGCCGTTTCAGAGGCCGGAAACTTTCGAGGCTGTGCTGTGCGCTTTAGCAGAGATCGTTTTGTCGTTGTGTCTCGTGCTTCGGTGGGGATTTTGTTTTAAAGCCATCGCTGTTCGTTGGGAACGCACTTGGAGACTGTGACGATTTCGGAGATGATGGGGGTCGTAAACAGTTGACCCGGGTCTGTAAGGAACAGGCCGTGCGTAAGCGATCATTTGATCTTCATTTCGAGCGAGGGTTGCTGAGATTTATACGTTGTTGTTTTTTTTTGTTTGTGGTTGCTTCTGCCAGATTGTGCGTCTTTTCATCATAAAATTGATTAAAAGGCTGGAAGTGATGGCAGATGGGATGGTTGCGACTGTATGGTGTCATCCTCCGGTTTAAGTTTCCATATAAAAATGGAGATTTTGCTGCTGTAAAAGTGTAGGTAATATGGGTGGTAGCTTTTGGGGCAAGTTGAATTGCAAAATAAATAAAACAGTATAACAGATCATTTTTAAATATATAAAAATTATCCCTTGTTGAACCAAATTTTCTACCAATTTCCTTGCTTACATGCTTACCAGAATTAACTTCCAATCACTCAACTCAAAAACTTTTATCGCTTTTCTTATTTCTAAGAAAAAGGTAACAAGGATTAATTGCATGTTCCGATAGCGACTATCCGTTGCGTACCGGACCAAGAACGATTGTTACGTGAAGATGTTTCGCCCAAAAGTTTCGCTACACTGTCACCGACCAAGAAGCGAAAGTTAAGCTTTTACAGCGCCCCGACACTCGCGCATTACCCACGGAACGTTTCATCTTTTCCGTCTCGTTCTAGCGAAGTTTAAATTGCTATCAAAATACTTTCAGCAAAAGGCAAAACGCAAGTCCACCGATCCAAACTCATCCGTTCCCCGTCGCTGCGACGCGTGTAATGAACGCAAAGCAAACAACGTCGTTTGTTGCGCTCGCGTAAAAGCGGATCCATTTTGCCCGGGGAATGCAGTGGCAAAACACAATCGCTTTTGGTTTGTGCTTACATTTATTCGATCGTGCCTTCCAAGAAAGCAGCTCGCTAACCCCGAAACCGTTGGCAGAGCTACACACAGTTTTTCTTTCCCGCAAGGGCAAAACTTTTGCAAACGGTGAAGTAAGTTTGGATAGTTTCGTATAAAAATTTCATTAAACTTTTATCACACTTTCTAGGGCCATAGTTGTTAGTGCGCGTGCTTTATTCGGTGTATTTATTTGTGCTTCTTTGTGCGCGGTGGCATCCGTCATGCCCGCGGGTGTTACCGCTGCTGCTGCTGGTCGGCTACAGTGCCAATTCTGTTTGAACTGTGGGTGGTTGAAGGGCGTGAGCAGAATTCTTTGGTAAGGATCATGAAGCGTGGTAGAATATTGCTTTGGTTTGATTGCTTGTTCACAGGCGGGAGAGGGATAAATGTGATTGAGCTGTTACTCGGCCGTGTTTGATGGATGTTGACTTATGTAATGAGTTGTTTTAAATTTTACCCTCTAGCATCCAATTATGGAAAGACAAAAAATCCCCTCTTTGGTATTTTTGCAGTAATACAAATATTAGAGTTTAAAATTTTACTTGAGATTAAAGTACTCAACAGTAGTATCAAGAGCAGACTAGTAACAAGAGCAACATGTCCTTTCCAACCGCTCCTTTTGCATGACAAAAAAATGCTGCATGTAAGCTTTTTTGCCAGAAAGCTTCAACCCTTTGAAACAAAAGCTAAGAAAGTAGACAATATGTAAAATGTTGAAATAATCGAGAAGCAATATTTGATATTCAACGATTTTGATTAGGAATTTAAATCAATCATGCACAATACATTAAAACATATTCACATAACTAACCCTGAACGACTGGCGTAGCATTAACGTCTGAGCAAGACATTCAAAACTGCAAGTTAATGCTGTGAGAATCTAATAGGTTTTTTTGGCTTTCGTAGTCTGGCAAAATCCTGTCTCAGATCATGTTCTGCAGGCTGGCACCCCTTGCTACAAATTTTGTCATTACCAAGTTGGGTTTGTTGGAGGCAAATCAACTACCGACCAAAATTGTACTCTACAGCAGATCCTTCAGAAGTGCGGAGAGCGCCAGATCCCAAGGCACCACCTGTTCATCGACTTCAAGGCGGCCTACGACACCATGGACCGGAAGGAGCTATGGAGCATCATGCAGCGGTATCACTTCCCTGAGAAGTTGATCAGGCTGTTAGAGGCCACCATGAACGGGGTGCAGTGCAAAGTGACAGTATCGAAATTAACGTCGGAATCGTTTGAACCTCACAGTGGTCTGAGGCAAGGTGACGGACTCTCCTGTCTGCTCTTCAACATCGCCCTGGAAGGTGTTATTCGAAGCGCGACACTAGACAACGACATCCGTGGCACGATCCTCTACCGGTCTCTCCAATTTCTTGGTTTCGCGGATGACATCGACATCATCGGTAGGACAACAGTGAAGATGTGTGAGGCGTACACCCGATTCAAACGAAGTACCTACTTGCCGGAGACTCAGACTCCATCTGGGAAACAGTGTATTAGTTGATCGCGACATTCTCGAGGTAGTAAAGGAGTTCTGCTATCTCGGGACGCTGGATCGTCCGAGCGGAGGATACAAACGATTTGACCATCTTTGGCGGTGTGTTCGAACATGGAGCGGGGAGGAGAAGGCGAACCATGAGCTTCTTGAGCTGAGCGAACCTGTGCTGTCCTGTGCTGACCTATCATAAGAATGCCGGACTGGTGTCCCACCAAGAAGGTGTTCGACAGCGATCCCTAGTTCGTGTTTGAGGTTTTGATTTAGTGTTGGAGGTTTTGATGGCTATTTACCCAACAAAAATGATATTAAACATAAATCACAACATTGACAAAAACTGCGTTGAAAAAAGTTAAGCTCCTTTTGATTGTGTCTATATTGATTTCAAACATAAATTTGTTTTGTGTATTTCACTTTAAAGAAAAAAAAATGTTCTGAAGAGTGTCAAAAATAAAGAATAATTTATTTAGTACATCACTGAATTTACCCATTACAAATTAAAACTGATCTATACCGTCTAAGGAAGTTGAATCAAATCAGAAGAATAAGCAAAATAATGGTATGGTATGGCTATTGATAACTCTAAATGATACATCTAATCGTTTATCGAAACGTCAAATGTATCGAATATTTCGAGTAAATCCATATTCGATTAATTCTTATTGTATGAAATCGAAGTTCAGAATCATTGCCTAGAAAATACACCGTATCCGATGCACTATTTATCTCTTCAAACAATATTATTTTCTTCTCTTCACTTAATGCTTTTCGTATGGGTAGAGTTTTTCCTTGGAATCACAGCTTGCCGTTTGTGCCTCCTCCCGTTAATGCTATTTGACGGCAAATCATTTATTTGTGCACATGAAATGGGCATCATTCCATCGAAATTGTCGATGACCGTCGTGAATCGGCAAGGAAGTGCCCCCGATATCGACTGGCCAGTATTACCCAGCACAATAGAGGCGTAATCTTTCCTGGTACTATATTCTGCAGCAGCCCGATATCGGACGCCACAAAGAGGTGGCGTCTGTGTTCGCACACGATACGACCTTACTCTGAACCTGTAAGTCCGTTGGAAAACACACACATACACACACACACACACACACACACACACACACACACACACACACACACCACGCACCACTTGAGCACTTTACCCCATGGCTAGCGCACGTGTGCTCAGACCATAACCAACTTATTAGAGTGAACTAGGAAGGAAGCAGTATGGCACACATAAACCGAGAGAGAGAAAAAAACACTCGCCTCTTGACCGTCCGTCTCGCAGCAAACTGGCGTTAACACCTTCCCGTTATAAGCGACCAGAGCGTCCGTCCTACGCGGCGCGGTCGTCTTCAACCAGCAATCGGTTGGGCTGAAAAGGAGGGCAGGTTTCGTTAGCTGTTTACGATCTCGTAATCGTTATTCTACCCACTTCCCTTGCACGAATGACGCCACGCCAAGGGCCAGAAAGGGCCGTTTGGCTACTTGGGCTATAGACACTGCTGCTGCCGTAAGAACGGTCGCGCCGTCATCGTTTGAGTCCCCAGGGTGGGAGATTTACTTTGCTGGCCGGTGAAGTATTGCCCCGCTCAATCAGGGGGCAGGATTGTCCCATCAGTCCCGTCTCAGTGGACCTTGCTTCGCTGCCTTGGCGTGTGCTGCCCTGAACGATACTCATCAAATGTTTCGCATTTTTATGATTTGTTGTTGTTTTGATCCGCTTCTATCCTACTTCCAGGAGTTTGGCTTATTTTTTTTGTCCGTGTAAAGTTTCGCTATTTTGCTTCCTCGGTGGAGCATCGATAGGTTTCATTGATGCTTGGGAAGATGATGAGCTGGTGGATCGATTTTATGGCAATATTTTAGGCTTTGCGTTGGCCATACCGTTGCGATGAGGCGTAGGACGTTGGCAAGGGCTTCCGAAACATGTACTGACCTCGGTTGGTGAAGATCGTCAAATGAGCTGAACAAAGTCGCTACGCTTCCTTCCACCGCCAAGCCTCACTAAACAAGCATCAAGCGTTTGTTCTACGATTCCGGTCAACGATTAAGCTTCCCTCGACAAGACGACGTGAAAGCTTTGCCTAGAGAAACCTCTCGCGCGAACGATACGAAACCGCTGACGAGTTGTGGGACGACCGGAAAACATTACTCAAATCGGGTGAAAGAGTGTGGGCTTTAACCAATTCTGGCATAATTTATTCCTCACTAGACGGCGTGGCAGTGGGACCGTCGTCTCGGCCATGGCACGTTTGTTGGCCACCAATCCAAACCTCGCATGCCCGAAACTAGTGAGAGAGCTTTCCGCTTTTGCTTATTTTTTTTCTTTTGGTACAATTTGCCGGCAACGGTTGAACCGTGTGGATGTTTGCTGCGGTTGTTTTGATGTGTGTATGCTTATTTCTGTTGATATCGGTCGGAACGCTTAAATGTGAGCTTGAGTAGCTTACCTGCCACACCAGCGTGTGCACGAGATTTATATTTCAAAGAATCATTAATTAAACATATTTTCGGGGTGGATTGTGTGTGAGTGTGTTATAGTTTTATTTTAAAGAGAAATAAATCAAAATACCAAAGCGGTGGCACCGGCACCAGGATTTTGGAGCTTTGCTCTCGATGCTTTCAGCGCGCAGCACGCTTCCGATGTCCAAGAGCACGCTGCCCGGTATTGTTGCAGCCAAAGCCAACCGACACAGACCCCGTGTTTGCAATCTGTAGCTGCCATTTTTCCGTTTACTTATTCATGTGTGTGTTTGTGTCCGGGTGTTTTTGTGTGTGTCCAAGTGGAGCAAGTGAAATCCTGGCGACTTTGCCCTGTCGACACATACGCTTTTCGTATGATAAAGTGCTTTGAGGTTGAACGGTGTAGCTGTCGTGTTGACGGATTAAGACATTTGTTTGTGCAGTACAGTTTCTGCTCGGAAAGCTTCAACGAGCTTCTGATAGAGGGCTTTAATAACGATACGAATGAATAATCGCCCGCATCGCGCCATGCTGTTTCTATTGTAGTAAGAAATGAGCTAAGGACATATACATAAAATTCGTTTCTAATGATACTGCTATTTATTTTAAAATAAATATAAACAATGTCTCAAGGATACGCTATTTATGTAGACCACAAAGAAACCACGTATGTAAAAATTGCATGTAGAACGAATTTAGAGGTTTTCAGTTGAATTATAACCAAAGTTTGTGCGGTTTTGCTTGAAACAGTTGAGTTTCTTCGTTGAAATAATCATTTGATATGCTTCTGACTGTTCTTGGTACGTTTATTAATGATTTTTAAAATACAATCAATAGAAAATTGACTTGGCATTTGAGAATAGTTGTGTCAAATAAGTACAATTAGTTCGTAAAACTGTTAAATTTAGAAATCCTCGAATCCACGTATGAAATAACGTACTGTAAAAGAAGGTTAAGCACAATAAAAAGATCACTGAGGGCACTGCGCTAAGCAAAAAAGTTGCAATAAAAGAACGAATGCTTGATTTTGACGAAAGCAATTTGCATAACAGCTTGATAGTTTAACATATCGTCTCGTTTGTGACAATTATTTTAATGATGTACAGTCTTTCCTCGAGTTGCGCGAATAATTTGCTCTGCAGACATTCGCGTAACACGGATTTTCGAATTATTCGGTCGAATATCACGGTTTTCAGGAAAAATATAATTGGTTATTTTTGATCAAATTGAGTCATTCAAAGTAATTTGTAATTATTTAATACAAATTGTTTAGCAAATTCGATTATTTCTGTCTTTTTAGCGATTTGAAGATTTAAACAACATTTAATTATTTTTAAGCATTCAATAATTGTTTTAGCAAATTGCACTGATTTTGACATATGAAATGGTAAAATAAAAAAAATTGCGTAACTCTAGTGTCGCATAACTCTAGTGTCGCATAACTCTAGTGTCGTGTAACTCGGAAAAAGACTGTACAGCACCTACTATAACTATATGAACAGTAATTTTTCACGATTTACGGAAAACCCGTAAGAGATGGATAAAAACAAAGAATTGATGAGTTCTCCAATATGTATGACTTTGGACTTTCATATATTTTGAGAGATTGTAAATATCGCATTATTAAACCATTTTGCAATAGCTAACAATGTGAATGCTCGGCTAGCTCAGCAACATACTTTTTCGGAGAAAAGCTATTAAAGAGAGTTTAGGGCGTTTTCCAGTTTGTAAGAATGGATGAATTGCGCATAACAGTATTTCACATCTTTGTGTATTTAAAAAAAAATTGAAAAATTATTATACGACTAAAAATTAAATTTAGGTTCGTACCATAACTATAACATAACTTAGAAAACTAGCTTTTTTTATTAACTTAATGGGCGCCTTTGTAGCTGACTAAGAGAACATCGATGGTCAAGTGGGTGGTGGAAACAAAACAAATATCAGATTACAGGGTTTACCTAGCCAATCCGGCATCGTCAAAGCGTTATCGGTCGCCGTAAATACTTTTTTAGGAGACGTAAACCCTCAATTGAGCACTGTCATTTCTATTCGGGCCTTGTGAAGTATGAATCCGGCAAAGTACAGAATGAATTGGGCCTACTTTATATTTTGTTGCTTTCTAGCTGTAAAACAATACTTTTTTGCGAGTAGTTTAACTGATATGTAAGAAAATTCACTATTTTTAAGTATAATTACTCAAAAAATTATTCAAATTCCTTTTTTTATTTTCAATTCAAACCCGTACAATGCAATTTGGTTTTATATTTTTTTAAAAATATAATATGTTTGGTGATTTAATTAGGTAAACATTTTAAAATAGTGCATAATAAGTTAATAACATGCAAAATACGTATTTTTAAACAACTTGATGGATCAAGCACACCGGAGCGACCGCTTTGACACCTTCAAGAGTAGGACGCTTTCATTCTGTACTTTGCCCGATTCATACTTCACAAAGTAATTTGTTAGAATAAATTTCTCCTTTTCCACTGAAGCCTAAGACACAACATCTTTCATTTGACATCTTTTTTAAAATCGTAATAAGTTGTTACTTTACTGATTACTTTCCAAACTATATGGAATGTTCGTAGAATATTACAATTTCCTCACTATGATGTTCCCGTGAACTGTGCAAACAACGAATAAATCATCCATCTACTAATTCAATCGCTGCCATAATGCATGCCGCGTAGTGCGCAGATCCGGTGCAAGGAATTTGGCTGAAAAATTACCTTCCCAGATTAATATCTGCCGCAGCGCGTAATCACTGCACCACTTGACGCAGACAGCACATGTGTACGCAATATAATCTTCGCAATAATATATTTCCCGCTAATAACCATACACCCCTTACTCTCGCCAGCCCTCAGTCGGCAGCACAACAAAGCGCATCCAAGCTACTTCCTACTTTGCGCGCACCTCCCTTCGCCCCGTTAAGCTGCTAAACAAGGATCAAAGCGACTCCGCCATCCACCGAACGTCGGCGGGAAAGGCATCGGTCAACCGCAGGTACTCAATCGTTTCGAAAGTTATGTTAACTCGTTCGCTACAAACATGTGTTTGAGCCGCTGTTCAACTAAATCGATAAGCTCTTTAACCGCGACAGCTCGCCGAACGATTACTCAAACTCCTGGCTGGCTGGATGGCTGGTTGGCAGGTTGGCTCCTCCCTGTACGCTCAGCTCGAACGCAGAATACACCGACACTGACACCAGCGCCTCTGCAAGAGCGGTTCGTGTTAGTTTGTTTGCGAATGTAAGTACTTGTCGAAACATAAACCACCGAACTGCTACCGCGACCGAGCGACCACGGTCACGCGGGGGAGGCCTGCGCTCGTGCCAGGGGTAGTCCTGTGAACATAAAATATCCCCTTGCGAACTAGCTGCAGCTCTGTACGGGTTGCCATAAACCGGATGGCTTCTTTTGCCACCACCATCCACTTTCTCCGTCTAACCGGTCGGTGCAGTATTCACTCGGTTGAAAACGGATTCACTGCGAGTACGAATCAGGTGTGCAGCTTGCACATGTACTTCACCCATTTTGTGCCGGTGTCACACAAAGCGGAGAATAAACTGATGCAGAATTTGTTAAAAATGCACTCAGCCATCAACGTCACACTAAAAAGGGGGAGCGAAGCAGTTAAAACAGCACTTCACCGAGCACACTTCCGGTAAGTGGCAGAAGCGAATGGCAGCATACAAAAATCCTGTTACTAAAAATTGATTGACATAAAAGATACGCTTTTGCTACACAGACACACAAAAATCAGCAACCTCCTACACATCATTTTGGGGTAAAAGGAGAAAACAAATAAAACACAATATCGCAACTCCATTCAGCGCGGCGGCACACTCCAGGTTCAAACACGCCGTGCGCGAGATGCTGTGCGGCAGCCAGTTCATTGCGTTCGGTGAGTAATCAAGGTAATTTTATAACGGCCGTAAATTCATCGTCACTCACGGAGTTTGTGCTTTATTTATAACGAGCACGGGCTACGGATTTTTATTTCGAGAACGGGAACATAAAAATCAACCCCATGTGTATGTGGGGTGAGCGACGATTGATCGGATTGGCGGGAAGCGGCGTGGGTAAAGCACTGTTCAACAAATAAAAACAAATAAAAACGCAAACTTAAATCAGGTCCGCATTTGAATTCGTTGTTCTGAATTTGTGTGTGTGTGTGGAACAGACACTTTGTATTCTTTTCCTGGAATGTTCAACATACAAACGCGAAACTTTTTCATGCAACTCCAATTAATGTGGAATATTCGGTTACGATTTGAGCAATTTTTATTTACATTTTTATTGCACGAGTGAAATAAATGAATGTCGAGTTGGCGATAGATTGATAATTTTTGGTGTGCTTTATTTAATTTTTTACCTCCTATAAACCTTTGATTATTTTTATTCTTCTTTTTATTTTTTCGTGAAACTCTCTTTTTGTGTGTCTATCACCTATGGAATATCATTTTTTTTAGTTGCTAGGAAAGGTTTCTTTTAGTTATTTCAGTTATGTGTCACCCGCCTTTATGGTACCTGCTGGCTGTAGGTGTTTTGATGGTAGCTCACAGTTTATGATTCTAATAACAACCTTTACCATCGAACGTTTTTAGTCAGACTGTTGTTGTTGAACTGTTGACTTGTTGAATACAGAGTTGTTTTTTAGTTAAATTTAAACTTCAACTTAAAGAATAACGTTTTTATCATATTACTGTTTTATTAAAAGAGTTTATTTAAAGAGGAAAGGTCTTCACAGGCCGTATTGCTTACATATTGCTGGTTTGTATAGTATGGATTTTTTTATGCAGTTTTAATGATCGAAATTTCCAATAGTTTTGGAAAGCGTGTCGCTGTATCCAAGTTGTACGATTGTTTGCTGTTTTCTTAAATCATTATTCTCGTTAACTTAATACTAATTGTTTAAACAGTTTAATGTTTGTTTAAATCAATGCTCTCAAGCATGCAATTATTACAAAGGGTATGTTTTAAGATCCTAGCTTGGTTTTTTTTCTTTTTTCCTCAAGTCAAACCACCATGCAATGAGAATTGATTCCAATGAGAATAGATCACATATACAGGTGACCCCCGAGATAAGACTGTATTTGATACCGAAAAAAGTCCCAAAGCATGGCGTAAGTCGAAGTAGTCGTATGTCGAATATCTGTGAATATAAGGTTTATAACCGAAATTGAAGAGTCGAAATATATGATATTGTGTATTTTGTTCAAAATAAAATTCGATCATGTATTAGTTTTACTCAAATAGCCGTCTGCATGATATAGATATCTAAGGTAGGGTATTTGGGAAATATTTGGAAAAGTGTGCGTCGTAATCAACAAGAAATATATAAAAAAAAAAAACGTCAATTTCTTCTCAATGATAACTTTTAACTTTCAAAATCGAAACCATTGTATCTGGTATAAATCTTCAGTCTGTACTAATTCTGTATGATTCTGTGATGCATGATTATATGTACATAATTATCGAAATACAGTGAAATCTCCACTAAGGTGATTCTTTATGGGACCGTCAACTAGAGATATTCATGTTGAGGAAAACGTATGAAGTTGTTGCTATCAAATTTCCAAGAAATCACCGAAAACACCTGGCATTCTTGGACCAATACTTTTATGAACTGTTGTTCAAAAATTTATCTTAGAGAATTTTGGGAGCCAAATCGCCTATGCATCTTATCTAGAATGTTCACCTAGAGCGATCTTCATCTTTAAGAGACATAAAATGTATGGAATATGACGGGGCCATCAAAATATTCATCTTACAGAAACAATTCATTTATGAAGAGACTACATATTAGAGAGATGACACTGTATTCTATGGCAGAAGGCCAACAGTCAATTCAATACAGAAAATGAATACTAAATGATCATTGTTCCGGTTTATATATGATAGTTAGTTTTCTATACGTAACATTATTTTGTTACGTTTTTTATTAAATTTTTGTTTCAAGCCATGTTTCTTTAATGAATTTAGCTTATTTATGATTAATTTAAATTTGTGGAAAATGAATGTGTGGCTTGAAATAAAAATTTAAAATGAAAGCCACCATAGCTGTAATGGTAAAATCATCCACCCTCGCTGCAGTAACTTCACCCTCACAAATAATATATCACGTTATAGCCCGCCGCTGAATCATACACCGGTGATATTTGTACATAAGTTCAATATAATATGTCTAGTCATATTAGCTAATGAGATCATTCTATTGGTAGCTCATATATGGCTTGTTATTGCAATATTCTATGAATTACGAGGAGATGCAATTAAACGCATGTGATAAAACTCAAAAAATCATTTAACTCAAAAAACATAAAAAGATTATTAAAAAATAATCTTTTCATGAACTTTACTTTGTTTCGTAACGATGAATCCCAATTTTGCTAGCATCATCATCATGCCACACGCATCCATGAATACAGGCCACCTATCCCACCAGCTTGACAGTACCATTGCTAACGCTTCTGTTTTATTATTAATCACATCCCGTTTAGCGGTACGAGAACTTGCAACAGTTTCAATGTCACCGATAGTGATATTAGATTATGATCACTTTCAGATGTGCCGAATCCAATTGAGGTCACATTGATGGACACACATTCACAAACACACATTCACACCCTGTGTGATACAGCAGAAAACAGAGCAGAGGGAAGAAAAAATCCCCAACATACATTGTGCTGCTCACGAGCCTGCGGTAACGATGCCAAGGGCAAAAACGACAACACTGTGAGGCCATCCCATCTGTAGTTTTGCACTGTCCCTATCCGTGCTATCCGCTTCGCTTGCCATCCAATTGTAGCCCAAGCCATACGCACACAAACATTTAGCAAATCGACCGATCACGAGCTGCTTCCCTGTTTGTGGCGCATAATGAAATTAGATGCGTTCGAGACGGACAGGCCGCTTTTTTCCTTTCTCAAGCTGATTTTGTTGCTGTTGCGTGTCTATTCAATGCTTGGCAGGGCTTCCGTTGGTAGGATGAGCGAAGGATGCCGAAAATAAGGTAATTAGTGAAGCATCCCTCAGCGAAGTAGAAAGTTCCTTTTTTTGCCGAAAGTTGTCAACCGTTTTGTTCGTTTTTTGCACTTGCTGCTTTGTGTGTGTGTGTGTGTGTGTGTGTGTGTGTGTGTGTTGCTTTTTCGCTGATGAACAGATTCGTTTCGAAGCTCTGCTACTGGGAAGCATTTGAACAAAACCGAGTGTACGCCTGGCTGTATGAGAAACTTTCTGTGAAGTCGGTAATGTTCATCGTGCCAGCATGTTGAACCATGTGTGGTACGGTGTGTGTATATATGTTTAGGACTTTCTCGATTTTCTGCTATGAAATTACCTTGGCCTTAAAGCTACCACCGGAGATGGGAACGTTGTGGAGGTGGGATCTTTTATTTGTAGACAGGCCGTGGACTTAATCGACCCGGTACGTCCGAAAATGGAAACACTTGCGTCTGGTGACACGCATTTGAGAGGACTAGAGCGAGAGAGATTTTCGATGATTTCGTCAGGTTGCAGTCGGTGTATGACGGAGACGGACATACACACACTCTGTTGATTTGCAGCCAACTGACTGTTTTATTGGTAAAAGTGTTTTGGCCGATTTTGGGCTTTTATGTGCGCTTCGGTTGCGGTACGAAACATTGAAGCAGAGGGTGTTGAAGTTTTGGAAAGTGAGTCTTACGCAACATGGTTGAAGTTTGTGTAGGAGATTTATAACCTTACCGTATGGTGTGGTTAGAGTGGCCGTGCTGAGTGATAATAATTCTCTGAATTTAGGGGCTTCTTTGCGGACGCATCTTGAAAAAGGAAATTTCCTATAAAAAGTCTAATGAAAGAATGTGCTGTTGTTTAATTACAGTACACCATGCAGTAACGTCCATTGTACCTTGGGGCTGTTTAACCATCCATATTATGTGACATTGTTTCGTAAGAACTATTGAAAGTAAGAAGTCGTTGAGTATCTGAGCTAGATGACGTTTAACCTGCTGTTGACTGCTTTGAATGTTTGTTTGCAGTAGCATTGCTCTACTGATGCATTGGTCACATAATCAAAAACCAAATTATACAATTGTATGGTTATGAGTTTATTTATTTATTTATTTATTTATTTATATATTTATTTATTTATTTTTTCATACACATTTTTAGATAATCTACTTGGTCACCAGCGTACTATCACTACTTGAAAGGTGACCGACACTATTTATAAATTACTGCTTTATCAAGAGACGGCCTTCAGGCTGTAGAAAGAGTGAATTTGTGATTTGTAAAAGAGTCAAGGGAAGGATTAAAATACACATAGAACAAATTAACCTTTCCTGAAATAAATACTCTTGAATTTCTGATATTTTAATGTTTTAAGTGGTATATTTATATCTAGCTAAGCCAGCAAATTTTGGATGTTAACGGAATGGAACAGATTTTCAAGATTACGAAACTTTTACAGGAACCATCATTACGTCTTTCAACAAGTCGGCATTCTGGACAGTAAGAAAAACATATATTGAACATAGAAAATATTGAGAGAATAATTGTGATAAGGGCATATTGTAAGGAATTGTAAATTAATGCACATAATAAAGAGATGCATTACTTCATTTAAAAAAGCATTTATTTACATGGCATTTAACATGAAACGTATAACATTGTAACTTTTCGGTAAACAAACAAACAAACTATAAAACCTCAAACCCAAAAACAGTTAAATAAATCCTTGATTAAGAGCTGTCTTCTAAGTGATCAAGCTCTATTATTACCTTTTACACGGTTCACCAGACATTGGGTGGTAAAATTACCACCTTCTCAAGAACAGCTACCGTAAAGTAGGACACATTCACAATGCGCCCAAAGACATATCCTCCTCAAACGTAAGTGACTGTGGATGAAAAAAAACTCCCGCCCCTTACAATACCAAAGTTGTTCAACTGCGAAGAAAATGGTTTGTTTTCCATTCAAAAAGGCTCGTCACTTGCAGCAACAAAATAAAACCCAAACTCCTACCGTAACGACCTGCAGGGAATACACAATGTCCGTTGGGCTGTCTAGTGACAAAAAAAAATGGGAGCTCAATTCAAAATTTCTCCATCACTGTGCAGCGCAACAATGCCGCTCTCTTCACTTTGCAAACCTGAATATTGCCCCATCAACAGGAAATGCGCTCACGAACATGACTGGCTGTTCCAAGTTTTTTTGTGTGTGTTTTGTTGATGCTGCTATTGCTACTTTTCCCTCTCTTTTTTCTTCTGGTTGACCTCCTCGTACACACTCCATATAACCCAGGCAACCGGTAGCACAAGAAATGCCCGAAAATGCAATGAACTGCAAAATCCGTGTCGCAGTGTCAGCGAGCTTGGCGGATGCGAGCAACGTACGCAAAGCGGGGTGCAGCTAACTTTTTAGCTATATGGCGTTCTTGCATCAATCTGGCACTTCCATACCGTTCACGTGCCCGATCTCCACCCCATTTCGCAAAAGGAACGGAAAACCCGTTTCGGGTATGGTGGGTTACGGTACATTTTACTTTGGCCATTGTCAATTTACCAAATTGGACCGGAATGTGATGCTGACGACGGCCGTGCACTTGGCAGATAAAGCACAAAAGAGTGAACGGTGGTAACGAAACGAAAAAGACGAAAGGGATAAAAAAACGCTTCCACAGAACTCAGACAACCTACCGTTACCTGCAAGTACACGCGTGAACAATTCGTGAAGCTTCGTAACCGTAAAAGTCAGCGTCTGACCTCAGCAAATCATCCAAACTGATTCCGAAAACTTTGACCAACGTCCCCAGTATCTCGCACCACGACATCTCTCTCCATCCGAGAACTGGTCGCTTTACTGACCGATTTTGAAACGACTAAGGCAAAGTTTCAAGTGAACGAAAGATAAGCTGCAACCACCCGGTATTAATTCCCGGCCAATGGGTATATATGGGAAACTAATTGGTCTCGCTAACTTTCGGGCCAAACCCGCTACGGGACGCCCCAAAGTTAGGTACCGTTTTGCCACGTGCAATGTGAAAAATGCATCCCATCATCGTTGCTTTGTGGCTCCCTCCCCCGGGGTTGCCGGTATCAGATGTCCAAGCTATGTCCTTTGCACGGTATTTTTTCTTCATCCAATCGTTTGAGTCGAACCGATCACCACAGGACCCGTCTCACTCATACAAAAACCGAATGAAATGACACTAACTCACACATACAAAAAATGTAAAATTCTCCTTTTAACACTCACTTTGGCCTCCGTAGCCTAAAATCAATAGAAATTTCTCGTCTCACCGGTTTGCCCATCTCCTTGCGTTTCTGTACGGTGCTCTGGGAAAGGGAAATTCAATGCAAAAGTGAAACTTTTTGCATGCTTCATCCGCCCGCTCTGTTGACCATTTCCTATCGATGAGCTATCGATTTACTTGCCATATCCTGCTGAATACGTTTGCTACGTTTCCATCTAGGTTAGGGACTGGAATTTATTTGGAGCAAGCAGTCATTCCTCGTATTTGCTTGAGTTGTAATTGGAATCTGACAGGGATGGAGTTAAATTTGACAGATATCAAAGATCTTCTTTTCGGGTCTTACGGTGGTGGGTGCGCTCGGGGACTTATTTCACCGTAATTCGTATCGTGTTCAAAGAGTTGAACTTGTGCAACTTTCCGTTGGGTGGCTTCCGATGGGAGTGATTCGAAACTCAAAAGGACCGAGATCCGATACCTTAGCAAAGCTTAATGTTCTCCATTGAGCTGGATCGAATCGAAATAATACTTTACCCAATCGGCAAGATGGCAAGTAATTTGGATTCTGAAGTATGTTGGATGGCAACCTTAATTGATGCCTTGATTTAGTGCAGTGCTGCTCGCAGTGATTGAAGAAATGGATGTCAACTATGGTTGATAGAAGTACAGGTTTAGTTCGTATCCATGGTATTTAGTAAAGTTGCAGTTTTACCATAGATACGAGAAATCTGTTTCGTTGCTAGTTCATAAACGAATCATGAATGCAAAACATAACATATTTGATTTTAGATCAATTTTTGATAGGCAAGATCTAGAATCATAAACCAAGCGCTTCGTTTGGTACAACTCATCAAATTTTGCTTAAAATATAATCACTAGACAGGAAACGAAGCAACAACCAAATTGACGTTCAAATTTATCTGCATTATTTAAGCTGAAAGACATCAATAAATTCGATTTCCAACATTATGCATATTATGCAATGTATTTTAATTCATTTTGTATGTGTAAAAACGTTATTTAACCAATAATTTGTTTTTATTTTCGACAAAGCCATAGCCATACCCATCCATAGCCTTCGAAGGCAGCCAATACGATAGTCGCGCCAAAAGACCTAAACAACCATCGCTACAAAAGACAAAAGACAACAGAAACCAAACGATTTCCATACACGAAGATCACTGTATCAACAACATCATCACTAACAAGTAAACAATAGAATAATTACTAAAATAATACAACAGAGTATACCCGGTATATGGCAAAAAAACAAGTGGGAAATACCTTGAGACCGTTAGCACAATATGGCTAATAAAAAGCCGTCATACTCTAATCAAATAAATAAATTTTTTTAATGAATCTAAAATACTTCAAAATAAAAAGTTAGGTTTATGATTATCATTGCTATCAATGTTGTTTTAAAGAAACAATTATATTTTGGACTCTGATTTTTGTCTCTCTTTTTGCTTAAGATTAAGTCCATCAAAGTAGTTAATCCATTTTCCCATCCTTGGCGGTAGACTGGTCGTACAAAACGATCATCTACCACTTATCAAGATTCAACCGATTAGACCCAAGCACCCAAAAAAGTACCTTCACTTTCACTGCCAACAACCTCCACAAAGCACTTTCAATTCCACCGTGGCCTAATTTAGATCAACGCCGTGAGATATCGGTAACTGTCTGGCATCTTCTGGCCCGCTCCCAGCGCAAAACAACCCTACCCCACCCATATGACGAATGTGAAAGTGTCACGAGTGTTTGATGTGGAAATTATTTGTGCTGTCGACGAATTTTTAGTACCAATTACGCGACAATTAATACCACCCGTCCGTGCATTGCGTGCGCTATAGATTGACGCGGTATACGGTCGTACCGTCTGCGTGAGATGGGCCACAGTACTTCAATGGTGTCCGATGTGCTCTTTCTGTTGGGTGTGGGGTCACCAACAAAAATAAGGTGATGTCTGTTAGCAACGAAAAGCTGCTGCGGAAAGATGAGCTTGATAGATTTTTGTGGGAGAGAAACCCTCCATGTTAAATAGAATGGGTTGGGAAGGGTCCGGTTGGCGCTAGTTAGATGGATGATAGTCAATGTTTCATAACCCGTTTGACGCTATCTGACGTTGGGGTGGAAACGATCAGGTTGAATTGGCTGTTAGTCGACGGTGTTGGCATGAAATATTGCCCACCCGTCTGGCGTAGGTGAGACGGTACGTAAATTGGATCCTAATGACTGGTTCGTATCGCCGCGCTTAATGAGTGAGTGCAAAAATTGTATTTAGTTAAGGTTGTTTTTTTTACTAATTTTATGTTTTTGTTTGAGGTAAATATCTGGGACTGTGATTATTTTTCAACAAAAGTTCCACAAAATAATTTTGATAAATAACGAGAAATAGTAAGGAAGTCTAATTGGATAACAGGTCCTTCTAAGTGCCATCAAACACAATGACAATAAAGCAGCAAATAAAGCCGGAAACCCATTTGGAAGATTCATTGAACTCTCTTTCAATTACTCAAATCAATTATTTCTTAACTCTATGTTATGGAACTTTCAACGATCCGTGTAATGCTTCTGCTTCTTTTCCTGCAATAGACACGATTTAAGAAAAGCTAGCATGGTATGACGCTCGTTGCACAGTGTACGCTCCTCACACATATCTTCGCCCTGTATGTGTGTATAAGTGTTCACTGTATGTGTGTTCACTGTATGTGTGTTCACTGTATGTGTGTATGTGCTTCAGCAACGTCGTTGGACTCGGCATAACGACAAATAAATGATAATGGTCACACAAATCATCCTGATATCTGCTAACCGCGAGATGATGCGAACAATTATGGTGTTGCCCACCCAAACCCACAGCACCCTCACACTGGCACACAATTTTCAGTCACTCGAGCCACCCAAGCCAAGGACCTTCCAGTGGTGGCAGAGACATTCTCGTATGTTTCTCACCGTTCCACTTACAAGCTCCGAACGTGTAGCCGGGAAGCTTCATTTTGCTCTTCCCCGTGCGAAGCGGGAACCATTTTTACGACCCTCGGAGTGTACGCTCGCATACGGGGAAAAAGGGTCGCGAAAAATTGGTCCTGTGTGGGTGGTGGGTATGTGGATGAAAAGGGAAGCTGGAAACTGTGTGGCCAATTGCTGCTCGCTACCCTTGGGCGGCATTATATGGAGAAGTTCAGAGCAGTTACAGCATTTCATGCAGCCACGCTACGCCTCGATCGCCTGGAGGCTGAGTGAAGAGGCAAGAAAAAAAATCGAAACGCATGCCGAGCACCGTTGCGAGGAAAATCCGCACACGAAATCTGAGATCCGGTGGAGGTAATACAATTTCGCGATAAGAATAAATTTGAAATTTAATAAAAATCCTACCCACTGCTGCCGGTTTCCACGGAAGGGCTCAAAGTGAGACAGGGAGAAAAAATAGGAAGTTGTCGGTTGGTGTTAAGGTTTTCGTGGACTTGTGCCGGTTCCTGGTCAGTATTGGATTTAAGAGATTTCGATAGAAAGGGGTATGATAATGTTTTGAAGATGTGTGTAATTTTTTCTCAAAAAACAGTCATGCATGCAGAAAAATTACATATCTAGCGTAGCAATTTTCTTAAAAATTTTATTCGTTTTCGTAGGATGTACTTGTAATTTATAACTAGAATTCAAATTTTGAAGAACTATTTCAAACTAGTCCTGTGGTAAAACTCATTCGACTTAACAACATGCCCACCTTGAGTTCAAGCTCCGTATGGATCGTGTTTCCCCATCGTTCCCGTCCGAATGAACTAAATATTCTCTTATGGGTAATCTATGTGGCATAAGCCCATTATTAGTAGAAGCAAATCTAGACCGAAAACAGTTGCTGTGACAAGACAGAAAGTTATGGTATACGATATATTTAAACAAAAAAGAATAAATAAAGAGAAATTTAGAATTTATTTACAGGATCGAAAATTAAAGATTAAAATGTTTAAGAGATTTTATCCAAATAAAGGATACTTAGTCTGGGTGCAACACTGTGCGTAGTTGTTATTTAATTTTTTATAATGAGGCAGATCCTAATATGTCATAGACGGATTTTATTACATGTTTACGTACATTATATTTTCTAGGCAGCCTGAGATGTTTTTTTTCTATTATATTCTTTATCCAAGCCCTGCCAGAATGTTGTGACTAGATTTTTCTGTTTCCTAAAACACATGTTCACGCTAATGTCTCAGGTTTAGTAACTAAACGCTATGAACTATCATGCATTAGAAAATAAAAGTTTTATTCCATTTTATACAGTAAGACCATGGTGATCAATCCCTTTCCTGCGATTTCTACCATAGAACTATTATCAAACAGATACTTAAAAGAAAAAAATCTTCAAGTCGAGAAACAACAAAGGCGAGAAATCCCCAAAATATCACAATTCTCCCCCTAATTATCCATACCTCAAGAAAGTGATTGAAGAAGTAGCCTACATACAGAATGGTACAATGAATTTCCCTTCAGCCAAATCATTTCGTCATCTGATGGTTGAAACAATACCGAAAGCAACAATTATTTAATCCTATCCGAGCAAACCTGGCGCCATATAGAAAAAAAAACTTCAATTGCGATGGATTATCATCAGCGATCAATACTCGATTAGTCAGTTATAGGTAAATTACACCTTGAAGAACGGTGTCAGAAAATGCAGTCAGAAAGTAGAGCATGCAACAAATAGAGATGTAGAACATCGGCTTAGTTGAGACACATGGAGCATACATTTGCCAATTGAAGTAAAATTTCTCCAGCATCCAACATTCTTCAGCAGAAGTCAAACATATTTGTTGCGGATATCACCCTAAATTTTTTGTTTTCATGTACTATGTAATATTAGTTAAGATAAACATATTCTTATATTTCGTATGTTGGCAAACTGCATGCATATAGCTTGAAACAACTATGCAGTGATAAATGTCGAATTCCTCAAAATTAATTGTTATCCTTTACGTCTGTCACATATTCATGAATGTTAAATATGCTCATTTTTACATAACATTTTATGATTTGTTTTAGTTTTGTAAAGAATTGATGAGGATTTGAGCCATTATTCATGTTGTGATTCATATGGAATGTTTTCAATAAATGTGAAACTTAAACGAAAAATTGTCATAATTATTGTTTGATTGCTATGGAATGTTGTGGACATAATTATTTCCACGGTATAGTACTAAAAATTGGTTTTCCTATTACGAGTATAATCCAGAAAGTTAAATTTATCTGGATCATTTGGTCTTCTTTAAAATATTCCTAATTCATATATTTAGCGGACTGCCAAATAGATAATTAAGGTTCAGATTAAATTCATTTGGGGTTCGAATAACTATTCATACTAAACTCTAACGATAGTTTTTACCATTTATCAGAAGTACAATAAAACCAGGCAACACCTTGATACCTTAGTTATGCTGATTATTAACATGAAATTAGTTTCAAGATTTAATTACTCAATATGAGGTTGAGGAGACATTCATTGATAAAAGAGTTTGACTGTTTGTGTGATGTCAAAATGAATAAAACGAAACGTTATTTAAAAACGTCCTTATCACTTCAAGTTGTACTCCCTCTGGACACATTTGCCGTGCAAAATTAATAGTGTGACGTCTCTTTACATTACCAAATTAAATATGTTTTCCAGTTAAAAGGGCTACTTTTCCACAAATATTCAATTCCAATTACTGTGCCATACATCACCATCATATAAAACCACTCTCTTGATGAAATAAATTACTTCAACATTATGAAGCTTTTTTACCTCCTCTTCGTTCATGCAAGCTTCGCTACGTATCCCAACGTATTCATTGCCCCTAGAGCGACTGGAAAATAATAATACAAAAATCATTATCATGTGTTTTAAAACATGCTGCAATTATCACCATTCACCATTTACACACACATAATAAATCTTGGTGCTACTGCACAGCACCCACCATAAGCGAAAGTACGATTCCTTTTTGGGAGATTGCTTTCATCATCGTGTGTGCCCCGGTGGTAGAACAAAAAACACAGTCCACCTGAGTTTTGGTAGAGTTAAATCCCATCCCCACATACAGCGTAAGCACTCTAACCGGTGTCTGGTATCATCATCTCTGGTCTGTGGACACCTCGGTTGAATATTTAATTACTTTAAGGAGCTTACGATCATGCTCATCCTTTATCTTTATCTTCAGTGTTATGATGACCACACCAATTTCAGAACAGTTCCATGTTTTAGTGTAAATGTGTTCGTGTGCAAAATAAAAGGAAATCCTTTCCAAAAATCAATCCAATGCATTTTAGATGAAGACGGTGAAAAACCAACACCGTCTGCGCTGACAAGGCATAAATAATGTAGTGCGGCTTAAAGTTGCAGGGACGACTGCAGCATCAATCAACAATTCACTTGGTCCACTTACATCCAAAACGAAACCCGTCCATATGTGTGTGTGTGTGTGTGTGTGTGTGCCAGTATTGGCGACTGTCGCGCACAGAAAACTGGGCTAATCATGCACCACGGAACCGTTACTCGACGCTCCACGAATGTCCACGTGCGCGCTTTCAGCTGTCATGGTGCTCAATTAGCTTCTTTTTTTTTGCACGCAGTCCCTTGTCGCCACTTTCTGGTTGTGCAGCGTTGGTCGTAAAGATGCACCAGCAGGAATAAGTGGAGAAAGAATGTATCTTACCGCTTCAGTAACAATTACTTGAGCGGGTAGTAGTGGTGATGGTGACGAGGTTAAAACCTCCGTTAAACGTTGTCGGGCGCCTGTCGGGCTGAAAGTTTGGCGCGTCGACGTGTGCCTTCGCCGGACGGCAAACCGGCACCGGGCTGGACGGTGAGTGAAGATGCTGCTGTTGTTTGTCGCCCGGTGGTCACCTGGACCGGTTGGATGGATCTAATTGTGTCTTTAATAATTCCTAGCATCGATCGAAACGCCAAGCGTAAGGTCAGCACGTGGCACTGCTAATGGTGCCGTTGCGATTTACACTCGATCAATTATGAATAAGTGGAGTGAACTATTTGCGAGCGGCTTTGATGTTTGCGTGTTTGCTCACTGTCGCATAAAGGAAAGCGCTTAGATAAGGGAGGGCGTGTAAGGCTTTTGATCCAACAGAGTTTGAAGGATATCGGCTAAATTGTCGCTAACTTTTCGCACACACTATTCAAGGTTCATTTGCAAAGTAAGCTCCAGCATCTTCCTTGCAAACAAAACTCAAAACGCTCCCTCATGTCACACAGCAAACAACAGGACACACGCACATACATACAATATGTTAGCGTCCTTTCTATTTGACTAGCAGGCAGTGTCACAGCAGTGTTTTAGTTTGCACGTGCCCGGAAGCGACCACAACGTGCCACACATCCTCCAAACAGGCGGGCGTTCCGGCGAGGGGCTATAAAATGCTATCTTTCATGCTCCTTCCCTGCATCACCCTCTCCACCTTCTCCGGGCTGGTTCATGGCAATTCATCATCAATGCCGCCCTACCTTACTGAAGAATCCACCTGTTCCCTCTGGCTGCAATCTGCCCCGAAACCGTCACGTACCTGGAAAGTAGATAAAGAAGGTAAATATTTAAATTAATTATCTTCGTTTGCCTTGAAACATCAATGAAAAGTGAAGTGCGTGGTGCTTGGTTTGGCCCCACTGGGCGCCACTCCTTGCAAAATTGAATTGCGTCAATGCCAGGGGCAATGCGTTCGGGTGCGTGCTTTGACATGGTGAGAATGGAACGGAGGTGTCCTTTGGTGCAGAGTTATTTCAGTCAAAGAGCTTGCGCTTTGCTGCACAATGAATCAAAGAAAGTTGTTTTTTTTAATGTATAAATCATCATTACATTTCATTCCGAGGTTGGGAGAGCACCCTGATGTAAATAGATCAAATAGATCCAGAAAAAGAAAATTCCACCATCGACCATTGTATTGACGTTAATTAATTTTTGAAAATTAGGTCGATTGATTATTTTTGCGAGATTTATTTTTTGTTGAATTCCAATAAAAGATATTTTTATGTTGTACTCTTTTGTTTGATTTTGCTATGGTTTGATTAATTATTGAACTCACTGCATTAATGAAAACTCCGGGCCACTTCTTTCATTTTTCTCAGACATTTTTTTCAGGTTAATCCTCCTTGAAGAAATGAAATCGTCTTATTTCAATATTTAACTAAATGGAATTGCTTTAGTTTTGCTTCGATTTGCTGTGTAATAGAACCACAAAAATACAAAAAACAACAAATAATTAAATAATAAAATTGATATGGAATCAAAAAATTAAGATATAATGGTCTACATTCTCAGATTTGGTGTAACGACAACTAAGCTGCAAATCTGTAAAAAGTTTAACGTTTCAACAAGAATATTGTTGTTGTTACTTGCGACACAAGACAAACAGATGTTTGAACTGGTTTTATTCATGTTAAAAAAAAAATCCATTAAGCTTGGATGGCGAATAACAACCGACCCATCAGCGAAGCTCATCCTTCACCTTCACGTTACTGCATGTTTATGAATTTTGACCTATACTAGTTAAAATGGCCCGGTTACAGGGCTACGCAACGTTTATTTACGTATACATCTTATCCACGATATAAGAATTGCACTTCAATCAATAATTGTGTTGTTGAATCCTTTGTAAATGAAATTTTTTTATGTGCTAATATTATTTAAAACAAACTTTGCAGTGTATATGATTATGATTTCGTAATTTTCTTTTATTCAATATACTACAAATAGAATTGTGGATGGTGTACCGGCTGGAATAAATATTTTTTTATCAAAATTAACACTGTTTGCGATCCTGCAGGGCGCGATCGAGGGCGCGAGCTTCTAGAGCAGGTCTCCAAACTACGACCAGCAGGCCGCATGCGGCCCTCAAGAGCCTATTATGAGACCCGTGTCAGCTTTGTGAAGGTTAAAATAAATTGTTAATTATTGTTACTATTTTTAAAGAAATTCCATTAAATCAGTGATGCCTGTTGCATCAATTCGGCCTGTGCTGACATAGATGTTACAGGAACTGTCAGCGTTCATGTTTAGCGATAGCTTGAATATAAAGTGTAGCGTACGTCCCCCGGTCAGTAGCAGAGCAGCAATTCCACTCGGATTCACTGCGATTGCAATTTCCGATTAGAATCGCGTGTACGCAAGAATGGTTTCGAACAGAAACGGCTTCCCGGTGTCCATCAATGAAAAAGATCTGTCCATGTGCCTCCTCTCGGCTGGATTGTTCTGTCAAACCGTAGCTATCTACTGCTGCGGTAATTACATCGTAATTCGTTATTCGTTGTTTAATCGGTTCACGTATACTAATATGTAATCCAGCACATCGATAGCATAAAAGTGCTCATCGTCCACCAAGGAAAATATTTCGGCAACGGATAAGGCGCATTGTAGCAGGTCTGGTCCTATCTGCATAAAGTCGGATAACTGCGGCATACAGGAAACATCGTCAGCGTCTTCTACGGCGCGATTTAGCGCAGGTGCTGATCAATGAGTCGCTGCACTTCGAGGTGCTTGACAGCTCGCAGCAGCCGATTCTGCTCCGAGTGTGTACAGTGCACCGGCTCTGATTTTGCCCTTCAGAAAATCGTTTCACGTTTGCGTCCTACAATAAAAGAGGATTCTGGGACATTCCCTCTGTTGCGAAATACCGAAAGAATAGGAGAAAATGTAGATATTTACTAGGAAGAAAAATCACAAATTTAGTCTTTATTCCTTTCTTCTGGTGTTGTGGCGTACCAAGAGAGCGAGGGCGCGTATTTCGGGGCTATTTATCCCTTTTCTCCCCACCGCCATCACAACCGTCGTTGCAAAATGGAGTGCACTGTATCCCTACGTCGACCTTTGTCGCAGAACCCTATAAATTCGCACGATCAATAGAAGTTGTGGGGTTTCGCCAACGTAAACAAACGCAGTTGTCACAACACCCTCCGACAATATAAGGGCAAATAGGTGACGCAGATGTTGAGAATTTCAAATGAAACTGCTTCCTGTAGGGTCCTGGATATGTTGGTGTCGTCCTGCCGCAATCCAGACATCAAAAGTACACCATGCGGCCAATGACGATATCAGTCTGGCAGCGGTGCGTGATCCACTGGCTGCCCGTACTAACATACCATGGAAGCTGCTGCAATAAATTTTAAGCTTACTTGTACTTATTTAATCTTTAAACTATTTAGATCACTTCATAAACATTACACAACATATTATTCTTCGTTTGTTTATTTGAGGTAAATATGGTTGTCATTTTTCTCCAAAGCCTACATCGATGAATCTCTAAGTCGATGCAAAGTGTGCGAGAAAACCAACACGGTACAAAAATCATCCAAGTTATCTGCACTTAACATCAACTCACTAACCAACATCGTCTCACTATGGAGTGAAAAAGTAACGCGCTATAGTGAGAGATTGAAATGAGGATGGATCCATTTTAACATAAAAAAAGATTGTGAAGCATTTTAATGCACTTAATCACAAATTGAAAAAAGTGATTTCGATGAGATCAGTGAATTAAATAATCATGTTTGCATGAATTTAAGAAGCAAAAGAGATTGAGTAGTAAAAAGGCTTATCATAAGTTTTCTGTTGGTGATTAAACATAGTTTAAAATTGTAAATGCTTTTAATGAATGAGAGCTGTAAAATTGAAATAAAGTTGAAAATTAACTATATGATCTGTACTGAGGTTTAATTCAATCAATACATTTGCTCAAGTAAAAACCAGTACAATTTATGATGTCATGTTAATACATTACAGTACAGTAGTACAGTAATAAGTATGGATACGACATTGTATTTTGGTACAGTCTGTTCCCGAGCTACGCGGTTCTCGACTTACGCAGATTTCGAGACACGCGGTTTTCTAAATTTGACAGATTAAATTTCAAATAAATACAATCTGCTTAAAGAATTGTCCATGCAGTATAAATTACATTTTTGCTGATAAATTTAATCCAATTACTTGTAAAATAAAAATATCCGAATATTACGCACTAATCGTATCAAAGAAATGATAATGTATATAAGACTACTAAATTGAATAAAAAGTACCGAGGAATCAATTGTATTTCGAAAACCGCGAAATTCGACTAACGCGGATATTGTAGTAACGCGGATTCCTCGGGAACGCACAAACCGCGTAACTCGGGAACATACTGTATTCCGAGACTAAGGACTAAATTAAAGTGATCACGAGTGACTTTTAATCCCCGTAACAAGTGACTGAAGAATTAGCTTCACCAAAGAAAATGACAAAAACGCTGTATGCTAAAAACGCATCGATGTCTTAATGAGAACAGGCTTCCATTGAAACAAAGAGAGCTGTTGACTGCTTTCAGCATCAGGAATATTCAAGTATTCCAAAGAAAACTATTAAAAACACAAGAAAGCTATTTAAACTGACAGAGTAGAACAAAGGTTTTGCGTGTAATGAATCTTAAAAAATGCAATGCAATTCGCACTTTACAATGCTCCATAATTTCAAACATTGTTTTACTTTTAAGCACCATTTTGTCATGACAAGAAACTTCTCTTACCAACAAGAGCAAATACGAAATTTGTTCAGACAAAAATTGTGTAACACCTAAGCATGAACTTCAATGTAGGTCAGAGTAATATTTCAGACTTGAGAATAAATTTGGAATAAAAAACAACCATGCCCTTGAACAAACACATTAAAGTGACTCCCTGCACACATTTTACAACGACACCGTTGGGCATCGAAATTGCTTACCTTTTACAAGCAACCTTCAGCCAAAAACACCGGTGTGCGCCACCAACTCCTTACATACTCCTCTAATTTATAGCCTAATGATAACTTTACGGCCCTCACGCGTAACATGTGCTGCATGACGCAGTTGCACATCGACTGCTACGACCACCGGGTCATGAAGATGACTTGCTGAGTCGGTAATAGATGGTCCTGACCGGTCCTTGATAGATACCGGCGGCAGGCAAACACCACCGCGCACACTGCTCAATTACAGCCACAAAAACAAATCAAAACTTCTTGCACGAGCAACATACAGCAGGGTAGGGGTTTGTTGCACAAAACTCATCGTCTATTTTGTCGTCGTAGGGTTTTTTTGCTGTTATTGTTGCTGCATAAATTTACCAACAAAAACCTTCTCCGTGTTATAAAACTCATTCGGTGGAGAAAATGAGACTGAGTGAATTAAACGACTGGTTGGTGGTGCGATAGATTAGCCAGACCGAAGGTGATGAGCAGGATGATGGTGTGTGTGTGTGGTTGTGTTTCTAGCGTTAATAATTTTACGACTTCACATCTGCGCAAGGTAATGAATTATTGACACCCACCTTTCCCGGCCAAGGATGCGGGACCGTTTGTTTTATGTCCCCTGGGAGTTATGTGTGACAGAGATGGGCATTAAGAGGGTTGTTTGAGGCTTTCAATTAAACCAAACGTTGCTGGTGGTAAATCGTTGTTGTTTGGATTAATATCATCCTTTTAATGGCTAGTTTCAAGGAAGACCATATTTAATATTATTTAATTTATTCACAACCACACGCAAGCATCAAACATTGGCTTTGAATTGTAATTTATAATAATCCACAATTTTTCATACATTCCTAAAAAGCGTATCATAGTGCTGCTTTTCACCCTTACAAACTTTCTTATTTCTTTCACTCTTTCCACGCGATCTTTAGAAACCACCACAATGGCGTTGTTTAAACTTGCGTAAAAAAACCCAGCGCCACTATGTGTAGGCTCATCATCGGTTTTATGGCAAAAGTTTTCCCTCCCCATGCTCGAAACACATAAGCGTACCACTAGAAACTTTGCTATCATATGGATAGTTTTCGTACCATCTCGTTCACTGACCCTGCCCCTTTCCTTCTCACACTCTTTCTCTCTATTTATAATCCTCCAAAACCCCACCGAGTGCTTTTGGGGATTGCTTTTTAAAGTTTTCAATTTTTATCAACCAAGCGTGCCTTCTTAGCGCGTTTGCTCGCATCGGCACAAAAGGAGCCGCCGCTTATCCTTATTTCGCAGCAGCACGCTTTTTGGGCACCACAGATTTTTGGCACCACGGATTAGTTGTTCTGCAGATGCGAAGGATCGAAAGGGGCAGGAAAGGGGGGGGGGGGGGGACCATACCTGAAGTGCAGCGGGTGAGCGGTATACCAGCACAGTAAGTAAGTAAGCCAAATTTTACACCCCAAAATCTCGTTCGCGCGCAAACGCCGAGATTCACTTTGAAACATCTCACTTTCGGTACAGTTCATTAACCATGGCACACATCTGGAAAAGATTTGCGAACATTTACGTAGAACTGGCGGTGTACCGAGAGGCTGAATATGATAAGGCAAAGGGAGGGGTTGAAGGGAGGGGTGAAAACTTTTGAAGTGGTTATGTAAAGTTTCCACCCGAGGGTACGGACGGCCGTGCCAGCCTAAGCCGCAGTGTGGAATGTTTTAAAGTACTTGGCGCGGAGGCATATTCCGTCGTCGTTGGCGTTGCTAAAGCGGCGGCTAAGCGAGCTCCGCTCCATTTCTTCCCCATCCAGGATGTCTCTTTTGTTGGACCTAAAGCCTTGGATGCAGAGTTCTTTGCTCCAGTGCCTAAAATGTAGTAGAATCGGGATGGTATAGGTGGAGGAACGGTTCGGGAAAAAGTTTCAAACGGCAGCATAATACTCTGAAATGTAGGTGCGGGAATTGGGGAGGGAAAAACCGGACCACTTTTCTCAACTCGACTCCGGCAGTGGCCTTTCGGCGAGCGAAAAGAAGCCGTAATTAATCACAAAGCAAACGAGCGTTCCTTTGCAGCGGAGGGAAAATTCGCGTGAAGCTTTGCCCAAACTAGGCGCTGGACAGAAAGTGTAGACCGATGGCTTAAGCCGCTTGTGAAGTCACCGACGTCACAAACACGCTCACACAGCCAGACAGAAGCCAGCGTCCGCCAAGAGGTCCCGTTCAGGCTGGCTTTTCTCCGGTTCGTACTGGGTTGTGACCAGTGATTTTGCTTTTTTTTTTGTGAGGAGAAATAAAATATCTTCTACGGTGAACTATGGGATTGTGGTTTGGAAAAACTGTTTCACTAGAAGCCGATTAAATGTTTATTATTATTGATGCTTTACTCAATTATGTTTAAACTCCTCACAGAGCATCATGCACTATTTAAAACTCATAATGAAATGTCGATTACACGTCTAGACTGAGCCAGTAAGAGCCCGATGATGTTGTGTTGGAAAAAAAGATGCTCAGAAGTAAGGAAAATAACATGCGAAGTACATAGTCAAAATCATTAGGTCCAAATCTTGATGAATCCAAGTATTGATAAATAATTTATTGGACAGTTATTACAAACACATTAATACCGTACAAGCATGGATAAAAAATGCTATGTAAAGTTAAAGCACTTAGACTTTTTAGGTTCATTTAAGTCATTTAACGCATTTAAGGGACTTTATCCTATTTTGGAAGGATTTTTGCCTTAGAAATAATGAGCTCAATGTTGTTTAATGATTCGGGCAAGTTCATATTTAAACTTGATTTAGTTGAAAAGATGAGATAGAAGATTAGAGGAATGTGAAATAGATGTTTTTTAACTATTAAGAAACACTATTTTTTACTATATATAAAGTATCCATTCAGACAAATACATTACTAAGAATACAATTCTGTGCTAGGGAACTTTAATACCAGTAGTCCCTCGAAGAGCGCCACCGTAACGCACAAAGTGCTTTTATAGTCGATCTGCTAAACTACCGTATTGATTCTCCCATTCTTCTATCGAAAATAAACTTATACGCTCCAACCAGAACCCGCGATCATATCGCCGTCAAGGACCGATGTACATGCTTTGGTTGTTTAGATCCGTTTAACTTCGTTTGCTCTCTATATGAACCCAGTATGTCCCGCAACTGCTTCCTAAGACTCGTGCGCCTCTCGCGCAGTTCTCTTATTGAATTACTCTAAATTATTGTAAATATTGTAAATGAGTTGTTTTCGAGGGGCTCTTTTGGTCCGTCAAATTACATAAATAAATTAAATAAAACACACAGTGGTTTTTGATTAACAAAGAAAATGTGATCTACGTTGCATCAAGTGTCATCAAACCGAATGACAGGCATACAGAAGCAATAATAAAAATACCAGAACAGCACTTCTTCAACATGCAACTTCTTAACCCATCTTAAACGTCGTAAATTATTTAAAAGCTTCTAATAATGGTTAAAAAAATAATTCTCAGCAAAGCATGAAACCGTCATCCACTGTGCGATGTAAAGTCATGAGCTTTCAGTTGTCTTACGCTGCAATCCACCGTACTGGACGTCTTCACCGTTCCTGCTTGAAGTGCCGGGCACAGGGGAGCATTAAAATTTCATAACTGCTCCCTCGTGCTTTCACCGCGGCGCAACCGAACGGATTGTTTGCGTTCGTTGGAGTGCTGGCCCTCATTTCCCGGCAGAGTTTACCATCCGGTCAATTCGGCTACTGAGCCTTACACATACACACACCCCCCGATCACACATAAAGAAAGAAGCTAATGCCCAGCGCCGGCAAGAGTTATAAAATGTAGGCCACAGTGAGGCTCCTCAGTTTGCTCTATGGTAATGGGTATGTTTTCGTGTTGTTTTGTTCCGGGCAGATTCGTTGCTTTCTTAGACGAGATTTTACCCATAGCCATGCTGAAGGATTCAATCGATGGCTAAGTACCACTTGCAGCAGAGAACAGGAGTAAAGATGAAGCACTCGAGCCCAAGGAAACCGATACACGCCGATGAAAGGGGGCGAGCACTCTTTGCGCACTCGTTCGCTTCTGGCACAAGGACGAATTCCAGTGCCACTGTGGGCGGTTTCCACTTGACCGGTTCAAATCTCCGATTCAAAAGCGTCGGAACGTGCGCACCACATAGTGGTAAAAGGAAAAACCATCCTTGCAACGCAAAAGAATATCCAAAGCAAGTGGAATAGCAATGGTCCAAGTCCCTCCTGTTTCGATGCTACAACAGCAGAACGCTCTCAGAGACGATGGGATTATCCATAACTTATAAACCCTAAACAAACAGATCAAAATATGAAAGTGTCCAAATGTGAGCATCACCCTTTTTGGGGGCTGCTGGCAATGTCAACGCTTCCGCCTTACAGGACACTCGGGTGACACGCTTCCGCCACTAGCAACAATAACAGCTTTAGCTTTCTGCTTCAATTTTCAGTGTTGGTTAAGAAGGAGAGAGAGAGAGAGAGAGATGGAAAGCGAAAACGAATGAAAATACAAGCACCAGCCGCCGCATTGTACGCAAATCGCAGCCCAGCAGTGGCAGGCGTAAGAAAATCCGAGAAGAATCGTCGATCCTCTCCCATGAATACTGATTAGAATAATACTGCACCAATAAATTTATTAATCCTTGTTTGCTATTCAAATAATGACTATCAGCATTGTCCGGTAGCCCTTTGCTGTTTTCCTTTCAGCGGGTGAAGTGGGAAGGTGGACGCCGGATCGTCGCTCCTTGCCTCTGTAGGAGAGCGCATAGGGACGAAAACTTTGTCACCCCTTTTTTCGTCCATTGCGCTCCATATTCGGCCACGTTTGGACCGAGCGGGAAGAATTAGACGCTAGATGTGACGCTGGAAAAATGGAAGGGGGAGGGGGGGGCGGGGAACATCTTTGCTGCAAAAATCACGTCCCGTGCCCCGGTACTTTGCAACTGTAAGCTTGTCTTGTATGTGTTTCGGGTTTTGGGATGAACGTATGGAAATTTCACATACGAAGTTGGTTTTCTTTGTTTTCATTGTTGTGTTCGGAGTTCGGTCAACTCGATCCCTTCGCTTGAGGTTCACAGGAGTTGATCCACTTTATTTGAAATGCAAGACGGCTGTAATGGCAGGCAAGTGCAAGGGTAATGTCATACTGCTGCTGATGCTGCTGCTGTTTTTCCAGCTGAAGTAGTGTAGCCAATCTTGGAGGGGATTATGGTTTTGGAATAGACAGAAGAGACTCCTTCTAGAAGATAACTTCTTTGAAAAGCCAGGATATGTCCAACTAAGGTTAGTATTGGATCGTTTCTTTAAGAAAGAAAGTCAAAAAGTGCACTCTAGTATCTTTATAAAACGTTTTATCCTTCTTTTATTTAATTAAATCAAGTCTATTGCATTGATAATAAAGTAAAATTTCCAATAAGCTCTTACTGCCCGTCGTGCATGCTACTGTTTTGCTTATTGCTATGACATTCCCTTCCCTTCTTTCAGAGACAATCAAGAACACCACTAACGCAATTCAATTTTGCACTGCGACACCGATACGGGCACAATGCACATGACACTTGCTCGTTAGCTGTGCTGCTCGTATCAGACGCGGTGGCGATGAGTTATGCGATACTGCAGGAATGCAAAGGACTGGGGATTTGCCAAGCTGGTTGCTTTTACGTTATGAACGTCTTGTAGTGATAAAACCCATTGCTCAAATCAAATTTCAAATATTCTTAAAGAATCTGCGAACAACATTTAGTTCAACGAATTATTTAATTTTATTATGCTGTCCTCTTTTTATGTAATTTTAGATGAAAAGTGCAATGATTGATTTTATTGTTTGCCCAAACATACCGAACACACTTCAAACCTATCAAACAAATATCAATAAACTACATCATTGTGTTCAAAGATTAGTTTAATTAAATGATTGAATAATTAAAAAAATATAAAAGGTCATTGTACCGTCTTAGCCTTCTCAGGAGTCGGAGATGAAGCAACAAAAACTTAAGAATGCCTGACCAACATTGAATAATAAATCAATTAGCCGTCTTAACTATCGTTAAATTAAAATTTGGGGCCGACAAACCACGACCCCGATGCTGGTCACTGCAAACTGTGACGTCAAATGTACCATCCCGTCGCTCTCTATCTTGTAAAGTGTGTGCGTGTGGCATTTGAGGGATAAGATTAAAGTAATGCTACCAGTACGGATGCTTTCGAGCAAATGGAATGAGGTGCGATAAAGTACGCCTGCAGCAAAGCCTCAGCACCAGCCACCACAACCACCAAGCTAACCCCACCGTGCCACTGTAATGGACAATGGAAAATCCTTATCCCGGGTGTGTTCGTGTGTCCGTGTGACCAGTAAATTATCCCCTTGGTTGATGTCCTGTTTCTTTGTGCCTCGAACGAGACAGCCAGCAGCCGTCCCCGCAAAGACGTCGCAATTAGCTCTCCGTAAGTGCGAAGCGCAACGCCTTCCGGGTAGGCGAAGGAAGTGACACACGAGAAATTTTGAGATCTTCCACCGCGACTGGTCATCAATTTAAATTAGCGTCAATTAGCTGTGAACGTGTGCCAACGTGGCGCACTGTGGCAGCGTGTGTTGCAAGCTGTTGCACCGAGCGAACCCAGCATCGCTGGAGTTTGGGACGATTCGGGCACGAGACTCGGTACACAATGCAGGAAACGCAGCGAACAGAATGACTAACTGCACATCATTCTCGGGTGTTTTGAACGGGCGTAATAAACGCTTACATTGCCGCACCAGCCATTCGCATTCGCAGCTAAATTGACAGATCATGCATCTTGTGGATTTCGGGTGAATTGGATGCATGCAACTTGGAGAGATAAATAATTAAGCTTTGCGAATCAAAAACATAACAAAGGAAGCAAAAGGTTCACTCTGATACTTGTCTGTATATCCAAATATAACAAAAAAAAAATGGGGTAGACATGATTCCAGCTTATCTGTGACACATGTTTCTGCCCTCTCACTATTCCATCTATCACGCCTCGGAAAGGTCCTCAGCTTTATTATCGGATAATCATGGGACATTTTATTGCAAGTAATTTTAATCCAACCATGCGTTTACGCACGAACCATAAATCATATCGTTCAAGAGGGTTATTAACGTTAACAAAGTTGCCATAAACCTAGATGACCGATGTCTCGGTAACAAGCAAGATACAAATTATGATGGCCATAGTGCCGGTTCGAGTTGATGGGGGAATCGAACGCATGTTCATTGATTTTAATGGTTTTGTTTCATTGAATATTAATAATGCATCAATCGTTCAATTGCATTACAACGATTGAAGGTTGATTGAGTGTGAATTGTGATACTGATTCAATATCACTAATGCATTGGGTAAGTTTAAAACGGTGAGTGTTTTTAAGAAGATAGTTAAATAGATTCTTCTCATTGCTAAACCACAGACAAAATGGAAAGAACGGTTGAAACAACTTAAAACTATTTCCAGGCAAAAACCAAACCTAAACATTTTCATTCAAACATTTGCAATGTACATGCACTCACGAATTTCAATATGGTGAAATGAAACTGTTAATTTTGAACGGAACATTTATGTTTTGTCATTTTATTCTTAAAATCCTTATAACGATATGCGAACCCTGAAAATACTATTTCATAACAATACACTCTTCTGTACTAGGCCATGGTCTTTTTTTTTACTTTAACATTCAATGTATTTAAAAAGAAATCAAATATTAGTAATGATATAAGTAATGTGTTAATTATTTATTTCAATCGAAATTAGTCAAAAAACTAACTACTTGTCGGGAACGAGTTAACTTGATCTTAATCTAACACCACCAGCTAATGATCCTTCCCGTTGCTTTGCCACACAAACAAACAAAAATACAACCGCTTATTATCCTTCCAGGGGACGGGAATGGCAAAAAGATTAATGTCACCGATGGAGAAGGATGCAAAATTAAGGTTGCAGTCAAAAAGGGAAGTACATTTCCCCTACTCATTCTCATGTTTGGAAGAAAAGATGTTCTGAATGAAATTTGGTGATAAAACAGTGTCATCCAACCAGGCTTGGCGCGATAAGCCAAGCTGTCGACTTAAAGCGGGTGACAAGAAATAAAAAGCACACAAAGAACCACGACCACCACAACAGAGCAAGATGTACTTTGAAACAAAGTGACGAAGACATTTCAGCAAAACAGTCAGCTCATCATCATCAGTAATCGCGCCATCGTCACTATCGCCAGGCTGGCATCTTTTACCCCTGGCATCCCATCCGAGCTGCCAAGGGCTCCCTGTTGGAGCGAGTCTAGTAAACGGGTCTGGTCGGTCTTGACGCACCGCTCGCCGTTCGAAAGCGGAGCCCAATTAAACAAGATTATACTTAATTGGCTAAAATTGAATATTATTAGCAGTATCACTGCCACGATATCAACTTTGTGCATTCTGGCGTGCCCGAGAAGATTAGTGAAGTGGCCCGTGGCCCACCAATCCGTAGCCGTGCGCTGTAGCCGGGCGATGCTGTACCTTCGATGACTTTTAGTGCGCTTGAGGTCACCGCTACGGCCAAGAAATTGGTGCGGTTCTGCGAGCGGTTCTAGTAGTTCGCCCCAACCAAAAACCACCATTGAAAGTCAACCTCAACCGATTAATTATAATGACCGGCGCGAAAGATGAACCCATCGTTTGAGAAACAATCTTCGAGAGGGATTAGGATTAGTGTGACACTGGTGCGCGGGGCGAACTGCCCGCGGACCCAGGATCTGTGCATGAATGAACGGGTTAGTAATCCTGGATGCTCAAGCTGTGCGCCGGAGTGATATTGTGCCTTGCGGTGGTTCGTGTTACATAAACCCATCACCGTCGAACGGTTACAAATTATCCTACCCAACCTCTGACACACAGTCACACACACACACACACAGTGTGGGAAAGGACGAGCCGGGCCGTCACGTTCTGACGAGGATTGAGCAGAATCGCACCAGCGGTCACGTCGCTGCCTGCGGTTGAACAACGTGTCTTCGTTGATTAAATTATCCCATCGATTTCGGTCCCGGGCTGCAATCGATCTCGGACGCTGCTTCCGGCTGCGCTCGGCTGCTTTGCCGTGCGCCGAGGAGCGCCTTCGGTGCACTTTGACATCCATTAAGCGTAATAAATCATTGCACCGCACATCGGGACAAAAGGACCCGCCATGGGCCAGGGCGGGTCCTGTGCCCTTAGCGTGCCTTTCCCTCCATTTCGGAGCCATTGTAACAACACACTCTTGAGGCGCTCGCGTGTTTTCACCAGCATGGACCAGAGGGAGAAATTGTGACAGTGACAGCTCCGCTCTCGGCTCTTTTTATCGCACTTGGGACGGGGCTGGGCACCTGTCAGATGCAGTTTTCAGCTCGTCATTTGTTGAACCTTGCACGGAGAAGCGTAAGATCCGTTAGCGGTCACCGGCTCTCCGGAGGGCGAGGACATTAATTGCAAGAATGGATCGGCCCGGGGGAGGCCGATTTGCCAGAAGAAAAGCCTTTGCAAAGCTCACCAAAATGAAGCAACTTTCTAAAAGTAAATGTTCTGTCACTTCAACAGGGTATTGTGCTTTGTGTTTTCGTTTGTATATGTTTGGAGTGCTTACGCCGTAACATTGGGTTCGAACAAGTGTTCGTGACAAGTGTGTGAGATCATGAAAAATTATCCTTGTTTTGGTAACAATACCTTTACTCATCGTAAAGGCCTTCAGACATCTTTACATCTTGATCAAATCATATGTGCAAAGAAAACTGAAAATGTATGTTCTATACAACGATTTTTATTGTTGTTGAATGCTAGGAAGAATTTATTCGATCAAATCACATATAAATTATCATAAAAAAGCTCAAATTTGGATATGGAATTGATTTGAAGTGTTACACTACTAGAGCATGTTACACTACACTGAATGTCCTCAAGAATAAAAATATGGTTGATTTGAGAAGCCTGTAAGGTGTGAATGATTTCATGCCTTCATGAATGAGCAGAATAATGTAAGATTGTCTCCTTCACGAGCTCCCGTTCACCTCTTATGTATTTGTACGCTCTAGATGGGGTCCTGGTAAACCGCGTCTCGGTGATGAAGGACTTAGGTGTTTGGCTTGCCAATGGCCTCACCTTCAGATAATATTACGACTCTATAGTTAGCAGGGCGTGGAAAACGCTAGGTATGATCAAGCTCTTTTCTATTCGCTCAGTAATTTAGACCCCTGTACCACGTATACACATTGACCGTATCGAGTGGGTGCATTCACCAGATTTGCTGCCAGCAGATTATATGATGGGTCTTATGCATCCTTGCCCGATTATAAGTCTTATTCGTTGCTTCTCTTCTATAAAATCAAATAGTTGCGCCTACTTTCCTCAGCTCTATTTCGATTTAAGTGCCCCTACCGATCGCTCACACCATCCTTATTAATTCCGAGACGCCGTTCTGCATGTGATTGATACAATCCGTTGTTGCCGGCACTGTCTTCATTTAATTCCTCATGTAACCTTTTTAATATCCAAGTAAATCTGTCAGTTTTCCGTCTCCGTTTAAGATCCTCTGGAAATTCCTCTCCCCATTTGTGACTATGTTACTTTCAATGTTTTTTAGTATAGTAATAGGATAGTTTAAGATAGCAGAGTTATTAAATAAAATATATGTAGCCTGTAAGGAGGACACATTAATAAAAAATTGAATAGCATTGAATTGAACATACAGTGCCGGATATAGGCTGTCTATGGTCCACACGGTAACAATAATGCCACTAAACTAGAGGTGCAAACCATATTACTTTGAATAAAATAATCATAAAAACACTCAACATTCGCACATTGATATGTAAAACAACAAAAGGTCGATTTTGAACTATGTGTGTGAATTGCACTTTAATTTATGATAGATTGCCTATATTGGTTTGCTGTTCATGCTACCAGACTAACAAATTATTCTGCAGCTCTACAGATATTCAAATAGCGTTCCGATTCACAGACTCTACAAGTTTTGCTATCGTAAATGAACGAACCGAAAAGAACCGAAATGATGGTCACGTTCATTGCGATGAACGACTCGGCTTATTCACTATCACCTAAAAGAACTGAAATACCCACCACTACACTTAAACTATGTTCCGAGCTTAAATTTTTTCACGATTTAAGACAGACGGGGCTTGACACAATCTTTTAGGTCACTTATCATTAAAATTTCTACTGTTTATCAACAAAATGTCAGCGAATAAACGAATAAAGGTTTGTTGATCATCGATGTTTTACTGTAAAATAAGTCATCTCTCTACAATTCGATACGTTAGGAGAGATGACTTACTTACTAATCCGGCGCTGCAACCGCTTTGCGGTCTTGGCCTGCCTAAGGATTGTTCGAAACCGCTCACGATCTCGCGCCTTCGTCTGCCAGTCCGTTATCCCGGCCTTTCTGGTGGACGCCTCCACGCCATCTTGTCAACTCAGTTTGGGCCTACCACGCCTCCTCTGTCCTTGCGGATGGCCTAAAAAGACTTTACGGGCTGGGTCGTCCGTTTCCATGCGTACAACATGGCCAGCCCACCGGAGCCTGGTGAGCTTGATACCCTGTACGACAGTGAGGTCGCCGTACATCTCGTATAGCTCGTCATTATAGCGGCTCCTCCATTGTCTTTCCACACATACGGGGCCAAGAATCCTTCTGAGTATCTTCCTCTCGAACGCGGCAAAGAGGGTTTCGTCAGATTTGGACAGTGTCCATGTCTCAGAGGCGTATGTGAGTACCGGTTCTACATAGGTGCTATATAGTCCCAACTTCGACCGTCGCGACAGGTTCTGTGAGGTGAACTGATTTTTCAGATAGATGGTATAAACTTATTTTCAACATTCAGATAAGATTTCCGGGAACAGGATGTCCTTTCATCTATTTTATTCGATTATTTGCTTTATGTTTATAGGATTTCTATATTTATAGAACTAAATAATTCCTATCATCCGCAATCAGCTAGTGGTGATCCAGAATACCCGGTATTATCTAAAACTTAAGACTTAAGCTTTATGGTAGAACATAGTTAGTTTAGGTTTTGTAAATTTATTTGTCCATAAAACGATATTCATGTTTTTCTTTTTCATCAGCTCGGTGACCGTGATTGATGAAGGCCTAGAACCCGATAATTGAACTCGTAATAGGTATCATATGAAATCGTATGACTGCACTACTGTTGTACGGAATTTAGTGAATGATCAATAATCCAGCTTCTTACCGATACAAATGATATTGATTGAATTTATAAATAAACCCCCATTTGTCAAAATAATGAGACAATTCATAGCAGTTTCATTGGTAATCAAATATAAGCTAAATATTGAAAAAGGTTGTAAAAGAGATATAAAAACGTTCGATTACAAATTTCATAATCAAAGCAGCTAAAAATGCAGCTTCATATTTATATTTAATTCCTAGCTGGGTCGGCTCCGTAATGCAGTCATCAACTCGTACAGCTGAACAGCATGTAGTGTATGACATCTCGAATGATGAGTCAATTATTTTAGCAGAGTGAATGAAAATAATCTGTCCGAAATTTTGATCTGCATGGAAAACCATAACCAAAATTGATGGTTGTTACATTTTAGTAAGTATATTGGACCAATTTCTCTAAACAGTAACAATTGTCCACATCCAACACCATTTTCATTCAAACATATTCAATTAGGGGAAATTAAACACACCCACCACATTATTTAAATAGCTTCACTCCTGAACATCACTATCGAAATCACAAAACAATATTCTAAAACGTATCACTTCCTGGGCGTAAATACACACAACGCAGCATGATCCTCTAATGAGGTTCGTTGAAACTTCCGAACAAAAATTTCCAATCTATTAAAACCCACTCCAACATAACCCACACAAAAGTGTTTTGCTTCGCCACTAAGCGACAGCTAATTGTTTCGCTGATAGTTTAATATGTTTCATAAATGAATAATTTCGCACACCTCTCATCACAGTTTGCTCACCTGCACCGCTGCCTGGGGATGGACTGAGAGTGTGGGAGCTCTGCCTCGAATCGATAGAGGGCCGGCATTCACTTCTCGAAACACCATCATG